>NC_041390.1:403263434-403333477 GCF_002162155.2 Triticum dicoccoides | reverse complement strand
TGTGGCATCATTTCCTTATTTGCATTTGTTCACCTTTCGAGGCGTCGCTTCAGACACTCGATCGGTCCTTATTTATGTCTGTGGAATTTCAGGCGGACTACCGCCGTTTTCCCTTTTTACTTACCCGTTATGCCAATTTTTATTTATTGTGCATTAAGGAATTAATCATGTTGCATCCATGCATGCATTTGTTATATCTTACGTCCGAACTGTCTTGCGAGTACTTTCAAAGTACTCACTGGCTTGTTGATTTGGCCAGATGCTGACGAAGGCGATCTCATGGATGAAGAGTTCGATAGCGAGTCCGACACTTAGAGGAGTCCCAGTCAGTCTCGTGCGACCCTGGATTTGGCCACTGTTTTATAACCGCTTCCGCTACCAAATAAATTTATCGAGCCTCACCTCGACGTTCGATGAAATGATATCATTAGAGTCTTGTATTTCCCGTCCCGCTGTGCTTTTCCACCACCAACCTATCCATGAGTCAGTAGTATGTCTCCACACCACTGTGTCCTGTCCGCCATTGTGTATGATTATTGGCATGCTTGTAATAATTTGGTTGAGCGACCGCAGTTCAACCCTGTGATATATTTTATGCTACTAGCTTATTGTATCAAGAAATTGTCTACCAGTGAGGAGGATTTCTCTCATACTGGACTCAAAAGACTGGTTTATCAATAAATATTTTTATTGGAAAACCGGTCGTGACAAGCTTGGTACCAGAGCCAGGCTGACTGTAGGAAGCCACTAGGTGCGATCGCTAATTAATTATTAGCATGACAGGGCTATTTTATGCTTTTGCAATTGTAGTCATTTTCTGTCAGTCAGCATAAATTTATGATCTGACCCTGCAGAATTTTGCCTACTTTTGTAGATGGCCGACGTCAGCTGCGAGTCTCAGACCTTCGCCAACATGCCCGATGGGTTCGTCAAGCTTCTTTCTTTCATCGTTCAGGTCGCGATGGGGCCATCCGTGCGCCCAGTCTTCACACTCTACCAGCACCGAGTCAACGATAGTCTGACCATGCACCAGGCTGCGGTGCAGTTCAGGGGAGGGCGTGGTGAGTCACGCCGCTTCCGGTTCGTGGGAAGAGCTATGCCTACGGAGAGGCATGCTATGCAGATGGAAGCCCGCGAGGCGATAGCTCGTCTCAGGGATGTCCTTCCCGTGATGAGGACTCGTCGTTACTGTTATCTTCCGTGCCATGTGCCTTACACCTGTCACTACGCATACTCCTGCCCCAGAGGAGAACGAGACGAGGCTTTTGAAATGCTCATTGAGTATCTCCGGGCCCTGGAGGCAGCTTTCGACAACCTGGTGGACGACTTCGTAGCTACCCGCATGGACTCAGTCCATGGCTGTGCTGCCAACAGGAGGGAGCTCCTACCCATCGCTCCGCCACCAACTTTTGTCTCGTCATCAGCATCTTTTACGCCTACTCGTCGCCTGCCTTCTACCGAAGAATTTAACCAAGTCATTGCACCCACTCTAGCGCGCACTACACCAACCTTCGCGCCCACTCCTGTACGTGTTGCTCCGCCCCTAGCAACCACTCCGCCCGCTCTGCGCAACACTACACGTATGGAGCCCGTTAGCAAGGAGGAAGTCGAGTCCCCAACCTCGCTACGCCTCGCCCTCGGCAGGGCAAGGGAGATCGTCAACATCTCTGCCTGAGTACGCTTAGCTGCCATGTATTGTATCGCTTTGTAAGATATGTGCATAGGTTGTGAGAAGTAGCCTGTTTGCGCATCATGTAGGATCTGGAGAAGTGCACTAGCCTTAATAACATGTCAGGATTATGTACACATATCCTGAGTGATGTACTGTATAATTACCGCCCGCGTGTAAGATATGTAATGAGCAGTCCTTCTCCGTGCGCAAGTCGATTTGTTTTTTTTTCTTAAGTAAGCTTGGGTATTTAATAATATCCGCCAGCTTTATGCATTTTATGGATTTGTTTTTGTGACTTTTTCCGCTTTTCTTATGGGTTTTACAAAATATATCCCCAGAGTGAAAAATGTCTCGTCCTTGGACTCGCTCCATGCCAATTCCATCAGAGGAAAATTATGATGCACAACCCAGCAACGAGTTCACTCAGGGACAGTCTAGCCAACCAGGCAATGAATCGGCACTTTCACAAATGTGCCGCCTTTATGAACAGAGTCAGCAACAACATCGTGAGATGATGGACCAAGTCATCAACATGGGGAATCATCATGGACAGTATCAGCAACATTCCAAGTTATCTGAGCTACAGAAGACACGTCCTCAAACATTTTCTCACACTGACAAACCTCTTGAAGCCGAGGACTGGCTTCGAGATATGGAGAGGAAATTAATTATTGCAAAGTGTTCAGATCTCGAGAAAGTACTATATGCTCCACACTATCTCACAGGAGCAGCCGCATCGTGGTGGGAGAATTTTCTGCACATGCATCCCAACGAAAATGACATAACCTGGGATGATTTCAAGGAAGGTTTCCGTGGTGCACATATTCCTAAGAGTATTATGAAAATCAAGAAGAGAGAATTTGATGACCTCAAACAAAGGAACATGACAGTGTCAGATTACAACAGTCAATTTACCCTATTATCCCGCTACGCCAATGAGGAGCGTATGACTGAAATCAAGAAGATGGAGAAATTCCTTGACGGTCTAGCGCCCGCACTTAAATGCCAACTGGTCGTGCACACTTTTCCTGATTTTAAAACGCTGGTGGACAAGGCCATTACTCTGGAAAATGAGAGACGCAGTCTGGAAGATATCCGCAAGCGAAAAAGGGACCAGACTAATCACACTCGCAATCACCGAAGCAAGATAGATTTTAAAAGGGGTGGGACACCCAAATTCTCATCCAATGTCTCACGCCCAATCAAAAAATTTCATCCAAGGGACAAGGAATTCACCTATCGCCCCGGCGTTACCTGTTACGCTTGTGGAGAAGAAGGGCATTATGCCAAACAGTGCCCCAAGCCAAGGAACTCAACCCCAAAGCCGAACAACGGCGACCATAATTCAGCGCCCAAACGAAACAATTTCAATCCCAACAACAACCACAGGAAGGGTCATCTGAACCACGTAACCAAAGAGGAGGCACAAAATGCTCCGGATATCGTACTCGGTACGTTTCCTGTCAACACAATACCTGCAATGGTTTTGTTTGATTCTGGAGCTTCTCACTCTTTTATCTCGAAAAGTTTTTCTTTGCAAAATAATTTTTCGATGCTTCCTTTGGAGAAATCCCTAATAATCAAGTCCCCCGGGATTCAGCAAGTTTCTCAGAATTACTGTCAGAATGTGGTCATTGAGTTTGAAGGATTGGAGTTTTACGCAAATCTTATTGCATTGGAAAATAAAGGACTGGATGTCATCTTAGGGATGGATTGGCTAACCACCAATAAAGGTTTTATCGACTGTTTCAACAGGACAGTGATTCTCACACACCACCAAGGGAAGACAATAAGAGTATCAGCCAAGGAAGGAAAAAGAAACCGGCAACCGAGATTAAATAAGGTGGACGTTTCTGAGCTAAACAAGGTTCCAGTAGTGTGTGAATTTCCAGATGTATTCCCTGAAGAGCTGCCAGGCATGCCACCAGATCGAGAAATAGAATTCCGCATTGAGCTAGCGCCAGGAACCACCCCCATATACAAGAAACCATACAGAATGGCACCATCCGAGTTGATCGAATTGAAGAAGCAAATAAAGGAATTACTGGATAAAGGATACATTCGGGCCAGCTCCTCACCTTGGGGATCACCAATTTTATTTGCCAAAAAGAAGGATGGAACGCTGAGATTGTGTATCGACTATCGAGCACTTAACATGGTCACAGTCAAAAACAAATACCCGATGCCAAGGATAAACGATTTGTTTGATCAACTTGCTCAGGCCAAGGTATTCTCAAAAATCGACTTAAGGTCAGGATACCATCAATTGAAGGTACGAACGGAAGATATCCCCAAAACAGCCTTCACCTCCAGATATGGGCTGTACGAATTCACAGTGATGCCATTTGGATTGACTAACGCCCCGGCATATTTTGTTCACCTCTTGAACAAAGTATTTATGAAGTTTATGGACAAATTCGTCATAGTATTCATCGACGATATTCTGGTATACTCCAAAACACCAGAAGAGCACGCAGAACATCTCAGGATTGTACTAGGAGAGCTAAGGAAACACCAATTGTATGCCAAGTTCAGCAAGTGCGAATTTTGGCTTAAGACAAGTAGGTTTTCTAGGCCACGTGCTGACCCAAGACGGTATAGCAGTGGACCCAGAGAAAGTCAGGGCCGTACTTGACTGGAAGTCACCAGCCAGCATAACAGACATACGAAGTTTCTTGGGAATGGCAGGATATTACCGCAGATTTATTGAAGGATTTTCCACCATATCCAAGCCTATGACACAGTTACTCAAGAAAGATAAGAAGTTTGAGTGGACAGAAGCCTGCGAGAAAAGTTTCCAAGAGCTAAAACGGAAATTAACAACATCACCAGTATTAATTGTACTCGACATACACAAGAATTTTGAAGTATTTTGCGACGCATCCAAAAAGGGTCTCGGATGCGTGTTGATGCAAGAAGGCAAGGTTGTCGCCTACGCTTCAAGGCAACTTCGCAAACACGAGGAAAATTATCCCACTCATGATTTAGAAATGGCAGCAGTTATTCATGCACTCAAGGAATGGAGGCATTTTCTACTTGGAAATCGATGTGAGATATATACGGATCACAAAAGCCTCAAATACATTTTTACGCAGCCAGAACTAAACTTACGGCAACGCCGCTGGTTAGAATTGGTAAAGGATTACGATGTGGGTATCCATTACCATCCAGGGAAAGCAAACGTAGTGGCCGATGCCCTGAGTCGGAACCCCAGCTCCAACGGGAACTATCTGCACAGCTTGAGGCCCGAATTCCATCAAGAATTTGTCAAGCTCAACTTGATAATGGTAGCAGAAGGCACCATATCAAACTTGGAAATACAACCACACCTTGTGGAGAAAATTAAAGAGGCTCAATCCGGTCACCCCAGCATTGAAGGAATTAAAAGGAAGTTGAGTATGGGCAAGGCCTCAGAATTCGTCATAGACAATGAAGGAATATTATGGTACGGAGAAAGGCTATGCGTGCCAAACATAGAAGACCTTAAACAGCAAGTTTTAACTGAAGCACACACCACTCCATATTCGATCCACCCTGGAGGAACCAAAATGTATAAGGATATTCAGGAAAGATTTTGGTGGCACGGTATGAAGAGGGACATAGCCGCTTTCATTGCATGTTGCGACTCATGTCAACACATAAAAGCTGAACATCAGAGACCAGCCGGACTACTGCAACCTAACAAAATACCTGAGTGGAAATGGGATGAAATAGGGATGGATTTTATTGTCGGATTACCTCGGTCACGACACGGAAATGATGCCATATGGGTCATCACTGACAGGTTGACCAAAGTAGCACATTTTATTCCAGTAAAGACAACCTACACCACTCAGAGGCTTGCCAGGATTTATCTTTCCCGCATAGTCTATCTGCACGGTGTCCCGAAGACTATAATTTCCGACAGAGGCACTCAGTTCGTCTCAAGATTTTGGGAGCAATTACAACAGGCTCTGGGAACCCAACTAGCCTTCAGTACCGCATACCATCCACAGACTGATGGACAAACAGAACGCGTAAACCAGGTTTTAGAAGACATGCTGAGAGCATGTGTCCTCACCTATGGAACCAGTTGGGAGGACAGCCTGCCATATGCCGAGTTCGCATACAACAACAGTTACCAGGCCAGCCTGCAAATGGCTCCTTTCGAAGCCCTATACGGAAGGAGATGTCGTACCCCGTTAAATTGGTCAGAGACCGGAGACAGCCGCATCTTCGGACCAGATATGCTCAGAGAAGCCGAGGAAAAAGTCAAACTAATCAGGGACCGACTTAAGACCGCTCAAAGTCGACAGAAAAGTTATTATGACCAGAAACATCGTAGGGTCAGCTTCGAACCTGGTGAATTCGTATACTTGAGAGTATCCCCGATGAGAGGATTGCAACGGTTTAAGATTAAAGGAAAATTAGCACCAAGATTCATTGGACCATTTTGCATAGTGGCACGAAGAGGCACTATAGCCTACCAGCTAGACTTACCCGAAGACTTGTCCGACATTCACGACGTGTTCCACGTCTCTCAGTTAAGGAAATGCGTAAGCAACCCAGAGAAACATGTAGCTCATGAGAACATTGACGTACAGCCAGACCTCACTTATCGAGAACGTCCCATAAGAATATTAGAGGAGCCTGAAAGGAGGACCCGACAGAAAACCATCAAGTTTTTCAAAGTCCAGTGGAGCAATCACACCGACAGTGAAGCAACTTGGGAAAGCGAGGATTTTCTTCGGACAGAGCATCCACACTTATTTAAGGATCAGCTGAAATCTCAGGGACGAGATTTTTCCTAAGGGGGTAGGTGTTGTGACACTCCAAAATTCTTATTTGGTTTTTATCAAAAAGCTTTGTGGTTTTGAGGAGAGACTTTTGTTCTTTTAATTTTTTTTTCTTCTTTCTCAGAAAAAACCTTCTTCTTAAAAACCTCTTTTTGCCTTGGCAGGGATTTTATTTCTTTCAAACTTTGGTGGTTGATCTTTTGCAAACTTCTTCTCTGTTGGTTCTCTCTCAAAATTATTTTGGAGTTTAATCTTTTTCTTTTAAAAAAGAAACCCCATGAAAATTTGGGATTTTCATATCTTTGAAGCCACCCTTGGCTTTGTATTTTTGCCCATGAGATAAAACCCCTCCAAAACCTCCCCTCCCCCTTGTGATCAACCTAAATTATCTGTCCCAACTAATCCAAACTGGTTTGGGATTTTTGTTCTAATTATTTTTCCCCAAATTCAATTCTGAAAATTATTTGGAGCCTGAGAGATTTTCAAAGCAAGTGCCCTATTGCATTTGAGTTTTGACCTCAAACCAATTCTCCTGGATTGTCCTTAGCATCCATAACCCAGAACCATCTTGATCCACTCCTCCTCTTTTCAAAATTTTCAAAATTTAGTCTCTGCAAGTTTGGACCAGATTTGCCAAATTTGGTGAAATTCATATCTACACTCCTCCAAAAATTCCACCAAAAATCATACAGCCTACTTGAGCAAGGAGAAGCCACTCCACCAAACATCAGCTCAAGGAAAAATCACCAGAGGCCATTTTCATTTGGTCGAACACCTTGTGGGCACTGTTACTGTTCAAAGTTCAGAAATTCAGTTTCAGTGTCATCTTCAGTTTCGACAGTTTCAGTCACGCGGCCACAGTGCACTTGGCACGTTGCTCGCGGCCCCGCTTGCATGTCTGTAGCCCTCTCTTGCACCCAGTAGTCTAACCCCCACCTCAATTTAATCCTTGCAGCCCTCTCCGACGAGCTCCATCCACGCCCGAACCACCATCCGCCGGAGTTGAGACCGCCGTCGACGTGGTGCTCACCGGCGACCAACACCACCCCCCACCGCTGCGGAAGGACACGGTGAGCACATTGGTAACCTCTGATCCCCATGCCTCGCCGTGGATCGCCGCCGGCGACCTCAGCAGCTCTCGGGCGCCGACGAGCCTCGTCCCTCCCATTTGAATATTTAAACATGACAAGTGGGACCCGCTGTCAGCCTCTCTGTCCTTTCTAAACGAAGCGTTATCTGAAAACGCCTTCTGCCAAATACGTTTTCTCTTCGGGCTGGCGTAATCGCTACCGAAGCGTTTTCTGCTTTTATAAACTAGCCCCTGGAAATCTTCTGTTTCATTACAGATAAGTCCCTGGACAAAAACCCTTATAACTTTTAATTAGAAAAGTATTTTTGATTGATTCTTTTTCTGTTCTCTTTAAAATTTTGTCTAGTTTTTTATCAGATTTATTTGAAAAATATTTGGTTTACCTTCTGTGCTCTCCTTGGTATTTACGTTAGCGCATGTATTTTCTTTAAACCGTAGATACCGAAGGAGGTGACGGAGCCGCGAACTTCACCGAGCTAGGCTCCGACTACTCTGAACCAGGCAAGCAATGTTTGGACTTTTGATATGATGAGTGTCTCGGCATGTTTTGCATTTAGTTAGTTTCATGGCATGTTGGTAAGCATACCGATGAACGTTATTTTATGTGATAACAAGGTGAGTGAGTTCAATGATCCATACGTGGATGAATGTGAATATGAATGGCCATGTGTTGGTATGAGGATGGGTACGATGGCAGTGTTGTAGCATGCCAGTCTTACGCCAGACTATGTGACTTCAGTGTCAAACCATTTCGGTCCAGTACCTATCACTTCCTTCCTTGTACTACCACATGTTTTCCGCAAGGAATATGGTTTAGTAAGTTGCAAACCACTTTCGTGGTACACACCAAAGAGGAGAGGCCGTGATGATGGTTCCATGGCCCTGGATTAAAGCCAGTCATCCGGTCAGGGGGCATGGGTGTTTCCGGTTGGGACCGAGAGGGGGGCACCCCTTAGAGCGCGCGTATATAAATTTGATCCCATGCTATTCGAGATTGTGATCTCCCCGTCTCAAAAGTTTTTTCTTGGACGATGACTAGGGTGATTCCTAGCATCGAGAGGTAGGATGGGTGTGTACCGGTTAGTTGTGTTTTCTCCCGAAATACCATAAACGGAACTAGTCCTTCGGGACTACGGAAATCCGTTGACTGTGGGAAAAATATTGTACAAACTCTGCAGAGTCATATATTCCTCCAAATCATCTCTTCCATGTCAAGTTCGTTCCATCTGATCCTAATCAATTGTCAGCTTTGATGACAGAGACTCCGGTGAATCGCATGAGTGCTAAGTCCGATTGAATGATTATCCCTGTGGATGGACTAACCCGTTTATTCTCATGGTGTGAATGTTTATTATGAGTATTGTTTACTGGTGAATTTAAAAGCCCTTTATGTGATGTCGCTCAGACGTCCGACTGTGGCATTTCTTTTAAAGCCCTTTCTGTGATGTCGCTCAGACGTTCGACTGTGGCAATTCTTTTAAAAGCCCTTTATGTGATGTCGCTCAGACGTCCGGCTGTGGCATTTCTTTTAAAGCCCTTGCTGCGATGTCGCTCAGACGTCCGACTGTGGCATTTCTTTTAAAAGCCCTTTACGCGATGTCGCTCAGACGTCCGACTGTGGCATTTCTTTTAAAGCCCTTTATGTGGTGTCGCTAAGATGCCCGACTGTGGCATCATTTCCTTATTTGCATTTGTTCACCTTTCGAGGCGTCGCTTCAGACACTCGATCGGTCCTTATTTATGTCTGTGGAATTTCAGGCGGACTACCGCCGTTTTCCCTTTTTACTTACCCGTTATGCCAATTTTTATTTATTGTGCATTAAGGAATTAATCATGTTGCATCCATGCATGCATTTGTTATATCTTACGTCCGAACTGTCTTGCGAGTACTTTCAAAGTACTCACTGGCTTGTTGATTTGGCCAGATGCTGACGAAGGCGATCTCATGGATGAAGAGTTCGATAGCGAGTCCGACACTTAGAGGAGTCCCAGTCAGTCTCGTGCGACCCTTGATTTGGCCACTGTTTTATAACCGCTTCCGCTACCAAATAAATTTATCGAGTCTCACCTCGACGTTCGATGAAATGATATCATTAGAGTCTTGTATTTCCCTTCCCGCTGTGCTTTTCCACCACCAACCTATCCATGAGTCAGTAGTATGTCTCCACACCACTGTGTCCTGTCCGCCATTGTGTATGATTATTGGCGTGCTTGTAATAATTTGGTTGAGCGACCGCAGTTCAACCCTGTGATATATTTTATGCTACTGGCTTATTGTATCAAGAAATTGTCTACCAGTGAGGAGGATTTTTCTCATACTGGACTCAAAAGACTGGTTTATCAATAAATATTTTTATTGGAAAACCGGTCGTGACAATAGGATATGTTTTGGCGGCCGTGCGTAGCGCTGACCCTAGGGGTGGGCTATGATGCGGTAGATACACCGTGGCACAGTGTACCGGGCGCCCGTTTGGTGTCTCGGGAACCCTGCACACATTGTTTGGGGTTGTGAGCGAAACTCCGGCTGGATCTCCTCGCGGATGGAACCCGAATAGGTGATAAACCTAGACTAGAGACTTGTGCGGTTAGGTCGTGGTCTACACCCACGACGGCTTTCGCTTGAAGTCTCCCGAGCACATGTCATGTGCAGACGCTAAGTGTTGGAAACATGTGTGACGAAGTACACCCCTGCAGGGTATGAAACTATTCGAATAGCCGCGTCTGCGGTAAAGGACTTCTGGGTTGCCTATAACAGTTCATAGACAAGTGAAAGTGGATACTCTAAAACTCGCAAGGTAAGTGTGAGTGCTATGGATGGCCTTCTCGTAGGGAGATGGGAGCGGATCCATAGTGGTTTATTGAATGGTGAATATGTGGACTCGTGTGCGCCACCTCAAAAGAGTTGCTTGCAGTCGTAGTTCAGGTTAGCCACTAAGTCAAAGCTGGCTTGCTGCAGTTAAACTCCACCACACCCCCTTGTTGATACCGATGCATATGTAGCTAGTTCTGATGTAAGTCTTGCTGAGTACTTTTGAACTCACGTTTGCTTAATTTATGTTTTGCAGAGAGACTTCAGTCTCTCTAGTAGTATCGTGTGGACTTCGACGTTTAGCTTGATACCTCAGCTACGATCTTGTGCCCTCGGCAGGATCTGGTAGATAGTCAGGCTTCTCAGCCTTTTTCATTTGTAGATGTCTGTACTCAAACATGTTAAGCTTCCGCATGTGCTTTGATTTGTTTGCTATGATTGTTGGGTCATGAGACCCATGTTTGTAATATCTCACTCCTCAGAGCCTAATGAATAAATACTTGAGTCGTAGAGTTATGTTGTGATGCGATGTTGTATTTACACATATCGAGCATATTGTGTGTATGATTGAAATGCTTGGTATGTGTGGGATCCGACAATCTAGTTGTTTATCCTTGGCAGCCTCTCTTATGGGGAAATGTAGTCTAGTGCTTCCATGAGCCATAGTAGTCCGCTACAGCCCGGTTCACCATAGTCCTGCTAGCCCAGCACTACTGCTCAGGGCACTTGACTAGCCGGCATGTGCTTCACTTTGTCCCTGTGTCTGTCCCTTCAGGGAAATGTCACACGGTCACATCCGGAGTCCTGCCTAGCCTGCTACAGCCCGGGTTCCCGGAGTCCTGTTAGCCCAGTGCTACAACCCGGATTCACACGCTGCTGACCGACATGCTCGATGTGATTCATGTATGCATGTCCCCATAGGTTAGTGCCGCTTTGGGTTCACGACTAGCCATGTCGGCCCGGGTTCTCTGTCATATGGATGCTAGCGACACTGTCATATACGTGAGCCAAAAGGCGCAAACGGTCCCGGGCCATGGTAAGGCGACACCCGTGGGAATACCGTGCGTGAGGCCGCAAAGTGATATGAGGTGTTACCGGCTAGATCGATGTGACTTGGAATCGGGGTCCTGACAATCTTGATCACATATCTAATCATGGCATGAATATTAAGACATGGGTGATTCAAAGCAATAGTCTATCATTTGACATAAAAACAATAATACTTCAAGACTACTAATAAAGCAATCATGTGTTTTCAAAATAACATGGCCAAAGTAAGTTATCCCTACAAAATCATATAGAATGGCTATGCTCCATCTTCACCACACAAAATATTCACATCATGCACAACCCCGATGACAAGCCAAGCAATTGTTTCATACTTTTGACGTTCTCAAACCTTTTCAACTTTCACGCAATACATGAGCGTGAGCCATGGACATAGCACTATAGGTGAAATAGAATGGTGGTTGTGGAGAAGACAAAAAGGAGAAGATAGTCTCACATCAACTAGGCATATCAACGGGTTATGGAGATGCCCATCAATAGATATCAATGTGAGTGAGTAGGGATTGCCATGCAATGGATGCACTAGAGCTATAAGTGTATGAAAGCTCAAACTGAAACTAAGTGGGTGTGCATCCAACTTGCTTGCTCATGAAGACCTCGGGCGTTTGAGGAAGCCCATCATCGGAATATACAAGCCAAGTTCTATAATGAAAATTCCCACTAGTATATGAAAGTGATAACTCAAGAGACTCTCTATATGAAGAACATGGTGCTAATTTGAAGCACAAGTGTGGTAAAAGGATAGTAACATTGCCCCTTCTCTCTTTTTCTCTCATTTTTTTTATTTTTTATTTTTTTATTTTTTTTGGGCCTTCTCTCTCTTTTTTTTTCTTTTGTTTATCCGGAGTTTCATCCCGACATGTGTGGGAATCATAGTCTCCATCATCCTTTCCTCACTGGGGCAATGCTCTAAATGATGGTCATCACACTTTTATTTACTTACAACTCAATATTACAACTCGATACTAGAACAAAGATATGACTCTATATGAATGCCTCGGTGGTGTACCGGGATGTGCAATGATCTAGCGTAGCAATGACATCAGAAAACGGACAAGCCATGAAAACATCATGCTAACTATCTTACGATCATGCAAATCAGTATGACAATGAATGCTCAAATCATATATACAATGATGATGATAGAAGTTGCATGGCAATATATCTCGGAATGGCTATGGAGATGCCATGATTGGTAGGTATGGTGGCTGTTTTGAGGAAGGTATGTGGTGGGTTTAAGGTACCGGCGAAAGTTGCGCGGTACTAGAGAGGCTAGCAATGGTGGAAGGGTGAGAGTGCGTATAATCCATGGACTCAACATTAGTCATAAAGAACTCACATACTTATTGCAAAAATCTATTAGTCATCAAAACAAAGTACTATGTACATGCTCCTAGGGGGGATAGATTGGTAGGAAAAGACCATCGCTCGTCCCCGACCGCCACTCATAAGGAAGACAATCAATCAATAAATAAATCATGCTCCGAGTTCGTTACATAACGGTTCACCATGCATGCATGTTACGGGAATCACAAACCTCAACACAAGTATTTCTACAATCCACAACTACCCACTAGCATGACTCTAATATCACCATCTTTATATCGCAAAACTATTGCAAGGAATCAAACATATCATATTCAGTGATCTACAAGTTTTATGTAGGATTTTATGACTAACCATGTGAATGACCGGTTCCTGTCATCTCTCTAGATAGATATAAGTGAAGAAAGAGAGTTTAATTCTTTCTACAAAATATATGACCACGCTCTAACAAGTATAAGTGAAGCAAAAGAGCATTCTACAAATGGCGGTTTTCTATGTAAAGAGAAACAGGCAATCCAAACTTCAAATGATATAAGTGAAGCACATGAAGCATTTTGTAAAGTCATACTCAAAAGATATAAGTGAAGTGCAAAGAGTATTCTATAAATCAACCAAGGACTATCTCATACCAGCATGGTGCATAAAATAAAAATGAAAACTAGATGCAAAAGACGCTCCAAGATTTGCACATATCGCATGAACGAAAGGAATCCGAAAACATACCAATATTTGTTAAAGAAAGAGGGGATGCCTTCCGGGGCATCCCCAAGCTTAGACGCTTGAGTCTCCTTGAATATTTACTTGGGGTGCCTCGAGCATCCCCAAGCTTAATCTCTTGCCTCTCTTCCTTCTTCTCACATCGAGACCTTCTCGATCATCGAACACTTCATCCACACAAAACTTCAACAGAAAACTCGGTAAGATCCGTTAGTATAATAAAGCAAATCACTACTCTAAGTACTGTTGCAAACCAATTCATATTTTGTTTTTGCATTGTGTCTACTGTAATATAACTTTTCCATGGCTTAATCCACTGATATAAATCGTTAGTTTCATCAAAACAAGCAAACTATGCATCAAAAACAGAATCTGTATATAACAGAACAGTCTGTAATAATCTGAACATTCACCATACTTCTGATACTTGAACAATTCTGCACAAATTAGGAAAAATAAAAAATTTGTATAGAAAGATAGTTCAAAAAGATTCAGAATCATTTGATCTTCCAGTTAAAAATGTAAAATCGCGCACTACAGCCAAAGTTTCTGTCCTACACCATACAAACTATCAAGCAAATGTAAACATCCTAAAGGCAAACCTTGGCACATTATTTTTATAATACAATGGAATTGTACAAGGGGATAATTATTTTTGTTGAAAAGTTTTTGTAATCAAGATTCACAAAGTTTCAGTGAGCATGAACAAAGTTCAAGGAGCTCTCCCACTTCAACAATGCTTGTCTTTCTCACTTTCGCTTTTCTTTTTGAAAAAAATTTGGGTTCCCCTCTTTATTTTTGTTGTTTTTAAACTATACTAACACAAATGCCCGTGCGTTGCAATGGGTACAAAATAAATAAACTTATTCTTAGAAATTTTAAATAAAAACTCAAACAACTTTGAAAGTAGCAAAAATATTATTTGAAGTGTTGAAAAGTGCATTTTCTATGCCATGTTGAAGGACCAATCTCATAATTCACAAAGAAATATTTTCTAATAATTAGTTCATAGTAAAACACATGAAAATCTGTCAATTTTGAACATAAAACAAAAAGGCAGTGTGGGTGCAAAGTTGAATGTCGAGCATCACCATAATATTCTGAAGTTGTTGATGTAACATTATGTATCCGGATTTCGCTGAGGAAGACTATCACTATGGCTGCCATCATATTCCTTTGTTTATATAGGAGGCAAGGATAAGAGCAGTAGTATGATGAGAGAGAGGAAAGAAAAGGCTTCCATGAAAACGTAATATAATTCAGATTCACAAAAAAGCAACATAATATCAGTACATCAGATCATAGTTTGTGAAAACACAATCTTTATTTTCTTGGTGCATCTGATCTGCATTCTATAGATCTCAATTACAATTCATGGATAAGAGCAAATTAACTTTCCCACAGAAAAAAGAGATTAAATTAACCTAACTGTTTTGTGACATATCTGGCCATCAACACAGGTTCCATGATCCACAACTTATGTCTGGAGATGTGCATTAGTTATTTCAGTTTAGAAAAAAAAGGTTGTATATTGTGAAGAATCAAACTACAGTATTACTTTGTTATTGTTACCTTAATGATGAAGAGTCTGTATCACAATGGAACACCCACCAGCACAGAAAGGACATCCATGCACTAAGTGACCACGGGACGACAAGAATCATTCCATTTTTCAGTGTATATATATATATCAAGCTATACTTTTAGTAAAATTGCACTCCCTCTGTTTCCTTGACATTTTGGTGGTTCAAATTAGACTACCAAAACGTCATATATTGAATGGAGGGAGTACTTCTGAAATTATGTATAAAAAACTTGCGCCCTTGTTAACATGTTTGTTACCACAAATTATTTTACAAAGTAAGATTATACAAACAACAATATATGTCCCAGCCTTTTCTCAACGCACAACAGAGTAGAGGCCATCTACACATTGTTAACGAATGAGAATATCAGTCTTATGTATGGCTGGATGGATTTTACCTGCAAAATTTCTCTACAAATAAACATATCTTCTTTGCTGAATGTAGCTTCACCAATCAAACCTAAAGAATCCCAGAAAAAATCAATCATAGACTTCACATGGAATCAAACTTCATATGCAGATGAATTGTTGCCTAAAACTGCTAGAAAAAACATGTTCAACTGAATTGTTTTCGGCACTGGATCAACTCATAATCTTACTTATATGTTAAAATGTATGATGTTTTAAACCAACATAACTTTTTAGAGCAGGTAAAAAAGAATCTACAGGGACTGCCAGTAGCATAATTGATGGTTACATGAAACATCCATATGAAAGATAACCTCCATTGATTGAAAATTTCGAGTTCCACTCCTTTGCTTCAATAGAAACGGCCACTTAGTCATAGATCAGTAGAAGGCAAAAAAATGGATACACATCTATATGGGCCTACTCCTATCATAGTTTATACATAGCAACAAATTGAGATTACATATGGCTACATAATAAGATTCCTTTGCATCATCGTGTTCTTACATTGAAATATGGTAGCAGCAAATTGAAAGATTCTAATGTGTTAGTTTTGGCACAACAGGCTTCGGCCTCCTTGACATCCAACTGCCTATCTGCAAGCAATTTTTTAATCATCTCGGGTACACACCATGCACATAGTTATCGTGATTACAGCATTGTAGGCAACAAAAAGGAATCCATATGTAATCTGAATCTTCTCTGAACTTTTTAGGTTTGACCGTCCAAGACCTCGGTCACACAAAATTTGGCAGCTCAAACTTTTACCCTTACCAGTCTTCTATCATCCATGGAAAATCCACCACATACTTGGCTTCACATCGAGATGGTTCACCATGTTCATCTCACACGACTTGTCACACTGCATATCCACGAACCAATCCAGTTAATGTTTGACTACTGAAAAAAATTCAGAGTAAATTGATAGATGCATGAATAAATCAATCGATGCGTTGCAATGGGAGAAAAAACATCACAAACATGCCACCAGGCTCTAGCACCTTCGCCTACGACATGGCAATCAAGCATACTTTGCGCCCATGCAACGGGCCCCACGATGATCTTGCACCCTTGTGGCTCAACCGGCGACGTCGGCGGCGGGTCAAGGCAGCTGCAGAGCAGGCGCGACAGATATGTCACGAGCTGCTCAACCACCTTTCCTCAAAATACAACACAACAACAAAGGGAACTTGGCTAGAGATTGCACTTGAACACTTAGGTGCAAGCCTGCAATAGAGATGATTAAAACTTTCAAGAATACAAATTTGGCTATCCGTTACAGTGGGAGATGCAGTGTATATGATGGCGAAAATGGGCAAGGAAAAAAATTATCAGTATGTTCCAAAATTATAAGGGAATTTGAAGAAAAAAAATACTTCCATTACAAAACAAAATTTAGTAAGATACAAAACATTAATTTTATTCAGAATGTACAAGATTAATTTGAGCAGATTTAAACACAAATCTTGCACAGAATATTCAAATTCAAAGGATACAAAAAGTAAATAGACAAAATCTACCCAGAAGTGTTGCCACATGTGTCTACTGCCACTGTTGGAAATGCTCCATGTATCGTCAATGTTAGTGGGAATAGCTAGTAGTAAATAAGGAAACTGTAATTTGAACAGCAGCATGTCCCAGAACCACACCTCAAGCAACATCTCGTACCCAGTATAGCTTCTCATCCTCTCCAATGTAGTGATCCTAACCTCATTATCACTAATCTATCCATCACAGTGAACTGACATAAGTTTTAGAATGCCAAAAAAAGGAGATTGTAGCATTTGGTTTCGCCAGCGTAGGGAGGAGCTCGGACAGAAAAAGGAGTCGGTGGAGATAGCTTAGCCTTGCATGCAAGAGCGTCGAGCTCGAGTTTGGTGGGAGGCGGCATAGCTTGGACATATGTCTGCATGAGTAAAAAGGTGTAAAAACTTCTCATATTTGCAGTTATCCATGAGAACAAAATTTTGCTAACTCACGAAACTCATAGTCAGAACCTTACAGGCATTATTCTCTTGTCTTTTCAGCTTGCTACACAGCCATAGTCAGAGTTCGAAAATTGATGAACCGTTATATGCTTGGACACAATTTTTTGAGATAGATTATTGCTTGCTTCATGGACTCATCAATCTTAGTATCATCAGCGATATGGAGAGAGAAAAGCAACATTAGCAATGAAATGGTCACATGAGACTGCATTAAGTTGCCGAATAGCAGAGCACACTCAGCCTTGGTTTATAACATATATATGGCCCATAACTGAGTGCTAAACTGCTAGGACTATGCACATATTCATTTATTAATTGCTTAATTTGACAAGAAAGTAGAGATGACAGTAAGTAGAAAAAACTAAAATATGTGGTAACTGAAAGAGACCTATTTCATGGCCTGCATTAAGAGAGGATGAAAAATGCATATGCATATCAATCCAGCAAAGCTTCCGCCCAAGCAGTGGAACCTCTAGATGTCTGCTTTGGTGGAATGGAAGTTGCTCGCTCACCTGAAGGCTCCTGGAAGGGGTCGGCTGGAATGGGAGCTGCCGGAACCGGAGCTCGGCTGGTCAGAAACACAAGGGGCCAACACGGTCTATGTCAAGGGCTGACGCCTCGCTCCCACGGTCGATGTTAAGGTCGCGGTTGTGGTCACAATTGACGACGCTAGCTTCAACATCTCGCCCTCATCGTAATCCTGGTCGTCCCCTGTTCAGCCATTCCCAATGCTTGTCACCAAAAAGAAAGCCACCATTTACCCTTAGTTAACAGTGTCGACCTAAATGGGATTTAACATAAAAGTATAACAATGTCGTACCTCAGAATCAGTGACCAAAGACCGTAAGCTGGATGGAGATGGAGTAGCACCAATACCCAAAAATCTACAAATCCGCTGCTTTGATCTGAAGGTATTTTCTAATTTTTAGAAGTGGAAATCACATGGAAAGTCACCTGAAAAGGAGCAGCATATGAACTTATAGCAAAAGCTGAAGGCCTGGCAATTCTGGGCAGCATTTATGGTGCTGTTGGAACAACATGTGAGTGCAAGCATGCTACTGAAGGTGCTATGCCATTGCATCTATTTAATAAAATGTGCAAAGCTAATAACCTTGAAAGATCCGCTTGTTGAGTTCATCCTCTACATATTTATACACACAATTTATTCAGGTAAAAATCCATCTTCTTTAACACTGAAAGAATCATAAAAATTGATTGACTTAAATGCAATATCACAATAAAACGGATCTGATGAGAAAGAGGAAAGGTGGATCACTTTGCTTACCTGACGAAGACGGATGATGAACCCTGCATCGGCGCGTTGACCACACTACAAGAAATATGTTAATCCATGACGGATTTCTGTTGACGGTTTCAGAAACTGTCATCGATGGCCCGGTATAGCCCGCCAAGCCCGCTAAAGCCCGCCTAGCCACTCCCGTATAAAACCTAACCCTAAGACTTTGTTCCTCGGCCCGTGGCCACACCCTTCTCCCAATTCCCCATCGTCTCCCACGCATCGCCGCCAACCACCTGTTTGCCTCCGTCCTCTCACAGCTCGCCGCCGGCCTTCCCCCTTCCCTCCTCCTGCCTCGCAACTCTGGCAGCTGCCAGATCTACCGGATCCCCCACCCAACCATCCCTCCAGGAACCCATATGTCTCTCTCTCTCTCGTGCGACCACTCGCGCCGCGACCAACGGCCACCGATTCCGGCGAAGTCTGCCACCACGTACCAGACTCACGACCTGGTCTCCGACCTCTCCGTCCTCCTGACCGGCTGGATCCACCGATCCCGGTCTCCGGTGCTCGCCCGCGGCCCCTATCCCATGGCTAGGGTTTTGGCTGCGGCATCACGTCCATCGACGACATGTGTCCGGTGGCTCCTCTCCGTCGCACACCGCAACCCCCTCGCGCCCTCTTTACCTCCTGGATGGTGCCCCTTAGCTTGGTACGCTCGCGCGTGTTGTGCTCAACGACAGAGACCCCAGCCTCCTCTTCCGCGTCTCCGGCGCGGCCGTGCATCCTGCAACGACCTCCTCTGCCGCGCGACGGTGGTGGCTGACCTGCACTGCGACAGTTGCATCATCTACAAGCCTCTTTGGTGAGCTGCGTCCCTCCTCTATTCAGAGCCCATGACTGGGCCATACTCTGTTACATGTAGATTACTACTTGTATGCGCCTGAATAATGGGCTAAATTGTATAGTATGAATTCTAGTTTTTCTTGTAGGACTCGTTGCACCTTTAATTGGTTCTATTATGTGTTGGATAGTGTGGGAAACCTGTTAATCCGATGGCCTGTATGCTGGTTCGTAGGTGCTTTTTGCATAACCATTTTGGTGGATGCACTATTTCGGTGTTGTTTCATAGGTGCTTTTTGCATAATCAGTTGAGTGGATGTTCTATTTTCTAATATCATCATTCAGGTATAGCTGATGTTGCTAAAGTTAATGGTTTGCATACTGTTTTTATAGTGCACAACGAGCTTTGTGCATGATTTGCTGTCCATTATGTATTCAATAACAACTCTTGGAAAACCGATACCATTAGAAGCTAGCCACTTGAGAAGGTTTGCTAATTTTTTCACAAATTCTGAATTAGTTATAACTTAACAATGACGTTGTGGCAGAATTTTAAAATAAGGCTCTGTAGTATCCACAATAGAATGTGTTTGGTGCAACGTACTACATGTGCAAAGAGCAAAGCATACTGATCCTTATGATACTGTTAGATGCATGCATTCATGTGCACTGATTTTAATATATGAAAGTAAAATAAGATAAATGGAATGGATTGTAGTAAAAATATATGCATCTTACACCCAATTCAGTGCAAAGGATGAGCTGGCCTGGTCTCCTTAGCTAGTGTAACGCCCTGAGACCGATGTGCCAGGGGTCGTCCAGTTATTCGCTGTTGTTGCCTTGTCAGTGCTTGCGTGTCATGCATTGCATATCATGTCATCATGCGCATTTCTTTTGCATACGTGTTCGTCTCATGCATCCGAGCTTTTTTCCCGTTGTCCGTTTTGCATTCCGGCGCTTCGTTCTCCTCCGGTGGTCATTTCTACCTTTCTTTTGTGTGTGGGGATTAAACATTTCCGGATTGGACCGAGACTTGCCAAGCGGCCTTGTTTACTACCGGTAGACCGCCTGTCAAGTTTCGTATCATTTGGACTTCGTTTGATACTCCAACAGTTAACCGAGGGACCGAGAAGGCCTCGTGTGTGTTGCAGCCCAACACCTCTCCAATTTGGCCCAAAACCCACCTAACTCTGCTCCATCATCTCGGTCGTTCGATCACGATCGTGTGGCCGAAAATCGCACCTCATTTGGACTCTCCTAGCTCCCTCTACCTATAAATATGTGATCCCCTCCGAAATTCCGCGCAGATCAAACCCTAGCCCCGCTCCTCACGCCGCCGGACAAGACATCCCACCACCGGCCGGACATGTCCACCGCCCTCAGCCACCTCACTCCGACCAATCCCGTCGCGCAATGTCACCCAACCGCCGCCGCCAGCCTATCCCGAGCCGCCACCTCACCTCCCCTGCGCCCACTTCGCCGCCATCCTCCCGGGGCCCAGATCCGGCCCGCCCCGGGGCCGAACCGGGCCACCACGGGGCCCTCTCTTCGCCACCGCGCGCTGGGAGCTCGAGCGCTCCGCCGCTCCTCCGTTGCCGGCCTCCGCCGTCGCCTGCAACCTTCGCCGGAGTCGAGCCCCGCCTCCCGCTCGTCCCTTGCACCACCGCCGCGCCCGTAGAACCCATCGTCGCCAAGCCCCGCTGACCTCGGGAACAGGTCCCGCAGCCTCGGCCTCCGCTCCCCGCGCCCGGAACCGGCAGGTCTCCGCCGTCCCTCGCCGTCATCGCCATCGGGCGCCGCCGCTCCTGCCTCCCCGATCCGATCGGGATCGAGGGAGACGAGCGCGCCCCCGTTGACCGCCCGCTGGGCCTCTTCCCCGCCTTCCGGCCCAGCGCAGCGCCCCCGCCTCGGCCTGCCTCCTCCAACCTGGGCCGAAGCCCACTGGGTGAGGCCTCCCCAGCGCCTTTGTTTTTTTTCCTTCCTACTGTTGGGCCAGTTCCTGTTTCGGCCCGCATGTGTTTTTTTTCAGCGCCTGGGATTTTTCCCATTTATCCAGAGTTTGCCAGTTTTACAAATTAGTCCCCCTAGTTTATGCATTTAATAACTCACTAACCGTGCATCGGATTAAAATGTTTTACATATGAAACTTGCTCAGAATTTTGTGTAGATTAATAATATCCAACTTTCACCCATGTTTAAAATGTTAAAAATGTTGTTTGATTAAATTTGCTCCTATGCCATGTTAAAATGATTTATTTCATAACTAAATAACCGTAGCTCCGATTTTAATAATCTTTATATGTAAATGGGGTAGAAAAATGCCTAGTTTAACATGGTGGCATCATCTTGCACGTTTAACAACTCTAAAATAATGTTTAGGGCAGAACAGTACCAAACCTTAAATTATGCATATGAGGATTTTCCGGAATTGTTGTTCGTTGCTTCCGGCCTCATTTAAACTTGCCTAGATACGTAGTTTTGGTGTGCTTCACTTCTTGCCATGTTAATCAACATATAATATTGTTGGGGTACATAAACGAGAGAGAACTAAATAATTGATGTGGTGTTTTGTCAATATGCATCCCGATGCATATTGAGCTCCACTTAATTTGTAGGATTGTTTGTGCACTTTGCCATGCCATGCATACTTAAACCAGACATGCATCATACTTGTTTGCGCATCATGCCATGATTATGTCGTGGTTGTTTACTACGTTGTCTGCTTCTTTCTGGTGTGCTTCTTCGGGTTGGTTCCGATAACGTCGTGTTGTGAGGATTCGTTCGTCTACGTTCCGTTTGTCTTCTTCATGGACTCGTTCTTCTTCCTTGCGGGATCTCAGGCAAGATGATCATACCCTCGAAATCACTACTATCTTTGCTATGCTAGTTTGCTCGCTCTTTGCTATGCCAATGCTTCGATGCCTACCATTTGCTTGTCAGCCTCCCAATTGCCATGTCAAACCTCTAACCCACCATGTCCTAGCAAACCGTTGATTGGCTATGTTACCGCTTTGCTCAGCCCCTCTTATAGCGTTGTTAGTTACAGGTGAAGATTGAAGTTTGTTCCTTGTTGGAACATGGAGATGTTGTTCCTTGTTGGAATATTGTTTACTTGTTGGGATATCACGATATATCTTATTTAATTAATGCATCTATATACTTGGTAAAGGGTGGAAGGCTCGGCCTTATGCCTGGTGTTTTGTTCCACTCTTGCCGCCCCAGTTTCCATCATATCGGTGTTATGTTCCCGGATTTTGCGTCCCTTACGCGATTGGGCTATTATGGGAACCCCTTGACGGTTCGCCTTAAGTAAAGCTCCTCCAGCAATGCCCAATATTGGTTTTACCATTTGCCACCTAGCCTTTTCTTTTCCCTTGGGAGTCGCGCTCCTGAGGGTCATCATTATTTTACCCCCCCCCCCCGGGCCAGTGCTCATCTGAGTGTTGGTCCAAACTAGAGTCCTATGCAGCGCCCCCTCGGGGAAACTCGAGGTTTGGTTTTAGTTGTATGGAGCGCTCATCTGAGTGTGCCCTGAGAAAGAGATATGTGCAGCTCCTATTGGGATTTGTTGGCACATTCGGGCGGTGTTGCTGGTTTAGTTTTACCCTATCGAAATGTCTTGTTGTACCGGGATACCGAGTCTGATCGGAACGTCTCGGGTGGAGGTCTATTCCTTCGTTGACCGTGAGAGCTTGTCATGGGCTAAGTTGGGACACCCCTGCAGGGATTTGAACTTTCGAAAGCCGTGCCCGCGGTTATGGGCAGACGGGAATTTGTTAATGTCCGGTTGTAGATAACTTGAACCTTAACTTAATTAAAATGAATCAACCGCGTGTGTAGCCGTGATGGTCTCTTTCCGGCGGAGTCCGGGAAGTGAACACGGTGTTGGAGTTATGCTTGACGTAGGTTGTTCTAGGATCACTTCTTGATCATACTTTTATCGACCGTGCTTTGCCTTCTCTTCTCGCTCTCATTTGCGTATGTTAGCCACCATATATGCTAGTCGCTTGCTGCAGCTCCACCTCATACCTTGACCTTACCCATAAGCTTAAATAGTCTTGATCGCGAGGGTGCGAGATTGCTGAGTCCCCGTGACTCACAGATACTTCCAAAACCAGCTTGCAGGTGCCGATGAGACCGTGCAGATGACGCAACCAAGCTCAGGAGGAGCTCGATGAAGATCTTGTCCTTTATGTGGTTTTGTTCTAGTTGATCAGTAGTGGAGCCCAGTTGGGGTCGATCGGGGACCTTTGTCGCATTTGGGGTTCTTCTTTTATTTTGGCTCCGTAGTCGGGCCTTGAGTGTATTTGGATGATGTAATGCTTTATTCATGTAATTGTGTGAAGTGGCGATTGTAAGCCAACTATGTATCTCTTTCCCTTATGATATTACATGGGTTGTGTGAAGATTACCTCACTTGTGACATATGCCTTCAATGCGATTATGCCTCTAAGTCGTGCCTCGACACGTGGGAGATATAGTCGTATCGAGGGTGTTACAAGTTGGTATAAGAGCCTTCCCCGACCTTAGGAGCCCCATTGCTTGATCGTTTTTAGCGGCCGAGTTGTGTCTAGAAAAATGTTTTGAGTCATTTAGGAATTATATATCGGAGAGTTTAGGAATTCTTTTTACTTACCAGTCTCCTCATCGCTCTGGTAAGGCATCCTGACGTAGAGTTTGACTCTTCTCTTCTCAAATTTCACTAAAGAAAATTTAGGATCACGCGGGTATCTTGGAATCGTTCCGATGGTTTTATGATGAGAACATTGTCTTGGTGCCTCCTGTCAGGGGTTTAGTGGAAGTGTCCCGGGGAGTTGAGCTCCGAGGTGTTGTCGTCATAATTTTATCGTTGCAGTTCTGGAATACCTGAGTTTAGTACGCCGACATCGAAAATCTCTTTTATGCAGTTCGTTGGTGAGATAACCTCGACGCCACCCAGTACTGGGGCGGGAGTTCGGGAGTATCGCCATAACTTGTATAACGGATGCTTTTCGAAGGTTGAGGTAGATGATTTCCGAAGGTTTCTTGGTTATGTGTTGAAGGATGGATACAGCTGGATGTAGGATTTGCTAGATTTGGGTGAGATATTATGCTTCCCCTGTATCCCCAACACCTGATTGCATAACCGGAAAGTTTCGGGAGTTTCATAGGTGGGAATTCAAGTAGCTCTTAGGATATCTTTCCGACGGATGTATGATATGAAATTGGGGTTCAACGTCTAGTGGTCCGCCTATTCACGGTCGGTTTTACAGCGGTCTCGTTGTGTCTTAAAGAGTCCTTGGCTATGCCGACTCGGGGACGCTTCGTATGTGATGTGCACTTTCTTGTACATGATGGTGTTGTACGATCGAGCCCGTGTAGGCCCCACCACGAAAACTTCGGACGAAATCTCTATCATATGTTTGTTCCGGCTTATTCCGCAAGCCAATCCTTTGTTTTTGTTTTGAGTTGTGGTATTCGAGTTGCTTCAATGTCAAGTGTTGATTCCATATCTTTCCCAAATGGTGTTCTCATATTCCTATGAGAATACTAATCCTTCTCGATCATCGAGTTTGTCATGTCAATCCTTTTCAACCGGTGTGCTTCTCTTCTAGTGGATCCGACCATTTCGACTTCCGCAAGATCAATTATCAGTTTTTTCTCAACGGTGTTCGTTTCATCTATTCCAAATTGTCTTTGTTTTTCCCACCCTCCCTCCCTTGCTTTTCTCCGAGGACTCATATATCTCAATCAAGTATCCTTTTATTGATGGGAAATCTCTCCATTCTTTCCCGTCAATGCTTTTATCCGGTGGTTCTCATGAAGATTCTAACGGAGCTTCTAGTTCGTCTCTCATCACTCGTCTTCTTCTCCGGTGGAACCAATTCAAGTTGTTGGTGTTGATCATATCCCTTTTTTCCCTCGTTTCTAATGCCTTCTCATACCGGTGTACCTCATAACAATTCACTTCTCACTATTCATTTGTTCCAGCGTGCTCAGAGCTTTCTCAAAAGGCTCGTCTTGTCATTCAAGATCTGTTCAACCTATTTCAAGGTTGTTATCCCATTCAAGCCATTTAATTCAACCGGTGCAATCTCTCCTTCAAATTGTTCAACGGTGTTTCTTTGAGTGGGCCCTAACCCACAGGTCTTTTCCCAGGATCTTACCTGACTCTTCCTATTTTCCCGGAGCTATCCTAAAAATTTCCTTTCGGAGTTTGACGTAAGAATGAGTTATCATTAGTCAAATGTCTTTCTCCAAGATCTTTCATTTCTTTTCATCGTTGGCTCAACCTTTCCATTCCGGAGTGTCTAAATAATTCATGGTGGTGTTTCTCGTCGTCATTCTCGGATTTTGAAGACCGAAGAAGATTTTCTCTCAATCTTGCTCCATTCTCTTCAAGATTCGTGATTCTAGCTTGTTGCCATTCTCTCATAATTGTTCGATTGTGAGATTTCTTTTCACCTACCCGGAGTAATTCAGGAGCCTTTTTAGTTTTGTTCATCCAGAGTCCATCAATTCTGATTTATTCATTCCAGCTTTCAGCTCTCGTTCTCCAAATCTTACCGGTGCATCATTCAATATTCTTTAATCAGCGCGTGATCTCTTCGTTTCAGTTGTATCTAAATTCGCTAAAGTACCTTCATTCATTTGCTAATTCTTACCGGTGATGCACCCCTACTTCGATCATTTTTCAATTCTTACGGTGGTCCGTTCAAGAGTTCTCTTCCTTGGTCACCATATCAATTTATTCGTTGTTTCAACCCTTCCGGTGGTTCGCTCAATACCTTCTCAAGTTTGCGCTATATCTCTCTTAATCCTCTCTACGAGAATAAGTAGTGTGCCAAATCCATTGTTGGTCATCAATTTAAATTGGTGAAGGATAAGCATAATGCAATTCTTATTCTTGTTTCTTCGAGTGAATCAATTCCGTATCCAGGAGGTTCATCAAAATTCTTGTTTCCTATTGTTCATCTTCTCTTTTTCCCGGAGTTCTATCCTTTTTCAACTATGTCATCACGGAGATCCATCTAAGTCATTACAAGGATTCACCTTGTGCTTTCAACTTATCTTTCTTCTCGTTATTCTTTTGTTACTGGAGTTTTCTTCATGGAGGCTATACATGAGGGTTCATCAAGGATTTAATTTCTTCTCGAAGTGTTCATCAATATTCTGTTCAAGGGAACTCAAGTTTTCTTCATCTTGCAATCCGGAGTGCAATTCTTTCACGCATATCTTTTGAGGTGGTGTTATGTCATTCTTGATAATTTCCCTTCGTGCTTCGTGTTTCACAAGTTACCAAGATGAGGTATTTTAATCCATTAATCTCGTCATTGGAGTTATCTTGGGTTATATTTCACCTTAAGCTTTCCCTAAGGATTGTTGCTATCTATGGTGCTCATAAGTGACCCAAGTTCTTCATTTATCCTCCCGGAGAAATAAGTTTTCTCGTCTCCTTGTTCATTCCAATCCAATTCTTTTCCCGTGAGTGGCAGGTTGTCACCTCATAATTTGAGTTGTATTCCATAAGACCATATCAAGCTTATGATTTTCGTTGTTGGTTTTCCAACAACTCCATTCTAGCATTTCTTGTAAGCGTGCTCCCTCGAGATCTTGTTTCCCTTCGTTCATCCCACTCCATTCTTACTTTTGTTCCCGAGGCTTTGTGATGTTTCTCTCTTCAACTCATCATCTTGTTTGTCAAGACCATGTTCTTTTCGTGCCTATTCATTTAACCGGAGTGTCGTGCCCTCTTTTCAAGTTCTATCTCCTTATCAAGTTCTTATTCAATTCCTCTCTTTTCAACCGGAGTGCTGCCCGAATTTGGTCTTCCTTGATCCCCTTCTTTAACGGAGTGTTTTCAATATATATCTTGCCTTCAACCTCAAGTTTTTTTTCGCAATGTTCTTTGTCCCTCTTTTCTAACGGAGTGTTTTCAACTTCGTTCATCTTCGTTGTATTCTTTTCTCGAAATGGCTTAACCTTTTTCAAGGTTCTTTGGTTTCACTCATTTGTCAAAGAAGCAACTTAGTTTTACCTATTCTCTTTCTCCTCCATTTTCCCTCCGGTGCCATTCTAGATCTCGGGACGAGATCCTCTCGTAGTGGTGGAGTGCTGTAACGCCCCGAGACCGATGTGCCAGGTGTCGCCCAGTTATTCGCTGTTGTTGCCTTGTCATTGCTTGCGTGTCATGCATTGCATATCATGTCATCATGCACATTTCTTTTGCATACGTGTTCGTCTCATGCATCCGAGCTTTTTCCCCGTTGTCCGTTTTGCATTCCGGCGCTTCGTTCTCCTCCGGTGGTCATTTCTACCTTTCTTTTGTGTGTGGGGATTAAACATTTCTGGATTGGACCGAGACTTGCCAAGCGGCCTTGGTTTACTACCGGTAGACCGCCTGTCAAGTTTCGTATCATTTGGACTTCGTTTGATACTCCAACGGTTAACCGAGGGACCGAGAAGGCCTCGTGTGTGTTGCAGCCCAACACCTCTCCAATTTGGCCCAAAACCCACCTAACTCTGCTCCATCATCTCGGTCGTTCGATCACGATCGCGTGGCCGAAAACTGCACCTCATTTGGACTCTCCTAGCTCCCTCTACCTATAAATATGTGATACCCTCCGAAATTCCGCGCAGATCAAACCCTAGCCCCGCTCCTCACGCCGCCGGACAAGACATCCCACCACCGGCCGGACATGTCCGCCGCCCTCAGCCACCTCACTCCGACCAATCCCGTCGCGCCACGTCACCCAACCGCCGCCGCCAGCCTATCCCGAGCCGCCACCTCACCTCCCCTGCGCCCACTTCGCCGCCATCCTCCCGGGGCCCAGATCCGGCCCGCCCCGGGGCCGAACCGGGCCACCACGGGGCCCTCTCTTCGCCGCCGCGCGCTGGGAGCTCGAGCGCTCCGCCGCTCCTCCGTTGCCGGCCTCCGCCGTCGCCTGCAACCTTCGCCGGAGTCGAGCCCCGCCTCCCGCTCGTCCCTTGCACCACCGCCGCGCCCGTAGAACCCATCGTCGCCGAGCCCCGCTGACCTCGGGAACAGGTCCTGCAGCCTCGGCCTCCGCTCCCGGCGCCCGGAACCGGCAGGTCTCCGCCGTCCCTCGCTGTCATCGCCATCGGGCGCCGGCGTCCCTGCCTCCCCGATCCGATCGGGATCGAGGGAGACGAGCGCGCCCCCGTTGACCGCCCGCTAGGCCTCCTCCCTGCCTTCCGGCCCAGCGCAGCGCCCCCGCCTCAGCCTGCCTCCTCCTCCAACCTGGGCCGAAGCCCACTGGGTGAGGCCTCCCCAGCGCCTTTGTTTTTTTTCCTTCCTACTGTTGGGCCAGTTCCTGTTTTGGCCCGCATGTGTTTTTTTTCAGCGCCTGGGATTTTTCCCATTTATCCAGAGTTTGCCAGTTTTACAGATTAGTCCCCCTAGTTCATGCATTTAATAACTCACTAACCGTGCATCGGATTAAAATGTTTTACATATGAAACTTGCTCAGAATTTTGTGTAGATTAATAATATCCAACTTTCACCCATGTTTAAAATGTTAAAAATGCTGTTTGATTAAATTTGCTCCTATGCCATGTTAAAATGATTTATTTCATAACTAAATAATCGTAGCTCCGATTTTAATAATCTTTATATGTAAATGGGGTAGAAAAATGCCTAGTTTGACATGGTGGCATCATCTTGCATGTTTAACAACTCTAAAATAATGTTTAGGGCAGAACAGTACCAAACCTTAAATTATGCATATGAGGATTTTCCGGAATTGTTGTTCGTTGCTTCCGGCCTCATTTAAACTTGCCTAGATAGGTAGTTTTGTTGTGCTTCACCTCTTGCCATGTTAATCAACATTTAATATTGTTGGGGTACATAAACGAGAGAGAACTAAATAATTGATGTGGTGTTTTGTCAATATGCATCCCGATGCATATTGAGCTCCACTTAATTTGTAGGATTGTTTTTGCACTTTGCCATGCCATGCATACTTAAACCGGACATGCATCATACTTGTTTGCGCATCATGCCATGATTATGTCGTGGTTGTTTACTATGTTGTCTTCTTCTTTCCGGTGTGCTTCTTCGGGTTGGTTCTGATAACGTCGTGTTATGAGGATTCGTTCGTCTACGTTCCGTTTGTCTTCTTCATGGACTCGTTCTTCTTCCTTGCGGGATCTCAGGCAAGATGATCATACCCTCGAAATCACTACTATCTTTGCTATGCTAGTTTGCTTGCTCTTTGCTATGCCAATGCTTTGATGCCTACCATTTGCTTGTCAGCCTCCCAATTGCCATGTCAAACCTCTAACCCACCATGTCCTAGCAAACCGTTGATTGGCTATGTTACCGCTTTGCTCAGCCCCTCTTATAGCGTTGTTAGTTGCAGGTGAAGATTGAAGTTTGTTCCTTGTTGGAACATGGAGATGTTGTTCCTTGTTGGAATATTGTTTACTTGTTGGGATATCACGATATATCTTATTTAATTAATGCATCTGCATACTTGGTAAAGGGTAGAAGGCTCGGCCTTATGCCTGGTGTTTTGTTCCACTCCAGTTTCCGTCATATTGGTGTTATGTTCCCGGATTTTGTGTCCCTTACGCGGTTGGGCTATTATGGGAACCCCTTGACAGTTCGCCTTAAGTAAAGCTCCTCCAGCAATGCCCAACATTGGTTTTACCATTTGCCACCTAGCCTTTTCTTTTCCTTGGGAGTCGCGCTCCTGAGGGTCATCATTATTTTACCCCCCCCGGGCCAGTGCTCATCTGAGTGTTGGTCCAAACTAGAGTCCTGTGCAGCGCCCCCTCGGGGAAACTCGAGGTTTGGTTTTAGTTGTATGGAGCGCTCATCTGAGTGTGCCCTGAGAAATAGATATGTGCAGCTCCTATCGGGATTTGTCGGCACATTCGGGCGGTGTTGCTGGTTTAGTTTTACCCTGTCGAAATGTCTTGTTGTACCGGGATACCGAGTCTGATCGGAACGTCTCGGGTGGAGGTCTATTCCTTCGTTGACCGTGAGAGCTTGTCATGGGCTAAGTTGGGACACCCCTGCAGGGATTTGAACTTTCGAAAGCCGTGCCCGCGTTTATGGGCTGACGGGAATTTGTTAATGTCCGATTGTAGATAACTTGAACCTTAACTTAATTAAAATGAATCAACCGCGTGTGTAGCCGTGATGGTCTCTTTCTGGCGGAGTCCGGGAAGTGAACACGGTGTTGGAGTTATGCTTGATGTAGGTTGTTCTAGGATCACTTCTTGATCATACTTTTATCGATCGTGCTTTGCCTTCTCTTCTCGCTCTCATTTGCGTATGTTAGCCACCATATATGCTAGTCGCTTGCTGCAGCTCCACCTCATACCTTGACCTTACCCATAAGCTTAAATAGTCTTGATCGCGAGGGTGCGAGATTGCTGAGTCCCCGTGACTCACAGATACTTCCAAAACCAGCTTACAGGTGCCGATGAGACCGTGCAGATGACGCAACCAAGCTCAAGAGGAGCTCGATGAAGATCTTGTCCTTTATGTGGTTTTGTTCTAGTTGATCAGTAGTGGAGCCCAGTTGGGGTCGATCGGGGACCTTTGTCGCATTTGGGGTTCTTCTTTTATTTTGGCTCCGTAGTCGGGCCTTGAGTGTATTTGGATGATGTAATGCTTTATTCATGTAATTGTGTGAAGTAGCGATTGTAAGCCAACTATGTATCTCTTTCCCTTATGATATTACATGGGTTGTGTGAAGATTACCTCACTTGCGACATATGCCTTCAATGCGATTATGCCTCTAAGTCGTGCCTCGACACGTGGGAGATATAGTCGTATCGAGGGTGTTACAGCTAGTTATATTGTGCACCTTCTCCTTTCCTAGATATGCTCTTAATCGTCAGTGTATTTCTTCTTCCTTGTTTTAATCTTATGAATTAGATGCAAATACTGTCGCTTGTTCCTCCTCCTCTACAGCCAGTGTGTGGACTAACAAAGCTAAGGAAAGATGGAATCCGTATGGCAAAATGGAAGAAATAAAATGAATAGATGAAGCAGTAATTCAAACAAAATCCCTGTATGCAATATAAACTAAATAAGGATACATGAGGATAAACTAACAGAAGGATAATTATGTTGTGTGCTAATTCCTGTATTTACATTACGCTACATAAGATAAACTGCCATAAGTATGCTAGTCTGAAGGGTTGATAACTCACATCTGTTTTTGAATTCGGTTGTTTTATCTGTTTAGGGTCCTCAGTGTATTAAATGATTCGATATGTAAAATCAACAAATGTTAAATATTTCAGTTTTACCATGTTCAATTAACCTCCTTGATACCTTCATGTGTGTTTAGGGTCAAAAGCATGTGCTGTCAGTGGCAGCAAATGTTCAGTTTAGCTACTACCTGCTGGACATGTAAGGTTTATAGTGTGATCACAGCAGAAGGTATTTCATTTTAGTTGCACATTTTAAGGACTAGTAATTTGGTGTCTGATATGTGTGTTTTAGTCTCACCAATGCAAATATGGAAAATAATGTGCGGCTACCCATTGTACATTGTTCCTTAGTTCAGTTAGTATGCAATTGAATCAATTCTTTAAGAATCCAGTTAGTAAATTTAGACATTTGGGAAGGCATAGTTCTGTAAGAATTCGGTTCAGTTGAGATAACATTTTCATTTCAGTAATAATGAATGAAACCACATATCCAATTGTCACACTAATATCTTTGCTTTGCACATTATATTCAGTACATCTCCCACATAATCGACGCCGGCGACACCGTCCTTGAGCAGAATAGGGTGAGCTTGATACCCTTCCATTCTTGATGTGAATTATTCTGGCTGTAGATTTTGAGCTGTTCAAGGTGCGGACTGTTGTGAGTTGTTCAAGGTGTGGACTGTTGTGTGGTTCCAGTAAAGTTATAACTGTACAGATATTTCTGTGTGCATAAAATCTGCATTGGACAATGTCCCTGATATCATGCATTGTATCCATACTCTACTAGACTTTCCTAACTATTAGTTCACCGTTTATCAAGTATTTTCTTGTTTAATAATTTACTAAAGATTTTTTTTCATGAAATAAAAGTACATAGCTTAGTACTCCACAAATAAACTATTAGTGTGGGAGATCTCTCAATGAAACTGTATGATGTTCTTTGTTAATATTTTGCATGCCATTTGAAGTTAACTTGGCAAGCAAGTATTGTTTAGTACTGTATTTGTTGGCGCTTTGAGATGAACTTGCAACATTAGCATCAAGTTATATGAAAAATCCTTTGGTGCTGATTTTGATTTAAATATTGAGTTAGTATAGTCCACAACATTACATATTTGGATTTGAACTTGGCCTATTTTTATGCCCAGTTTGCGTTAATTATTTTAAGTTAGTCTGTCACTTCTTTACTGTCATTCTTGTTTGTTAAGGAATGGTGTGGTATAGTGTCTATGCTGGCAGAATTTTCTTTACATAATTTTTAGCTGATCGCTTATACAGAAAATTTTGATCCAGAAAATCCAAGTACTTACATGTGCGCACAGCTTCCTCTCACAAAAAAAACCTAAGTGCATGTCACTTTTTTTCTCATTTCTTTAGAGTACAGAAATGGTTGATAAGATAAACTAAATACATGTACAGGCGCACTGCTTCCTCTCAGAAAAAAAACTAAGTACATGTCTCTATTACGTTTGTTTGCTTCTTTGAGAAATCTCATCTCTGTTCGCTAGGCCAGAAAATAGATAGCTCCCAGCCTGGTTAACCCCATGCACATATTGTCTGTTCGGTCCAGAACCGATGACTGGACCAACTGCTGCTGCTACTGTACTTTTAGCTCTGATGTGTGCTTGTTACTTGTCACTTGTAGCCTCACTTAGATTATACTTTCATTTGACACACTTTTCTTCGGACAAATTTTTTTGAACTTGTAACTAGTCTGGTTGTTTTCACGTGTGTTACCCACATTTACCTGTTTCCATAATATAGTAGTGGCGTTTCCACGGATGTTATTACTCTTTGGATTATTTTGGAAGCTCGCTTTTATAACTTATTACAAATTTGTATGTGTTTTGATTCTATGCAGGTTTGGCAGTTGAGATTGAAGTTTTTTATCAGGAATTGCTTGGCCTCGGATAGTTTCCTTGGTTCGGTGTAGTGTTTGAGATTAAAATCAGTAGAAGTGCATTTTCTTTGAAGTCATGTTACTCATTTTTTTAAAGGTGCTTATAACACTTTCTAGATATTCTTGTGATTGATATTAAGCTTTGTTTTCTTAAATCAGACTAGATTGTTGGAACTCTGTATTGTCATGTAAACAATTGCTATTTTTTGAATGAATAAAATTTGGTTGTCCTCTTGTAAATTGTGTTCCATTGTGAAAATAGGATGTATGAAAAATAAATAGCTGATTGGTTGGATCATCCACCAAAATTATTGGGCCAAATCCTAATTGGGTTGGTTACAACATGGGCTATTAGCCTCGACGTCAGATCCACGTAGACGACTTGTTAGGTCCACATTGCATCCACGTCATGTAAATTGGTGACGGATTGTTCCGTCACGGCCTAGTTTGGGCTTGGCGGGCCTGGGGCAAATCCATGACGGCCAAGAACCATCATGGAAGGTGCGGTGTCAAATTATGACGCGATATACATGATGGATTTTAAATCCGTCATGGATTTGCATGCATGACAGATTTTGGCTATTCTGTGACGGACTAAGATCGTCATGTATTAACAAGTTTCTTGTAGTGCCATGGCCTTGTGTAGGCTAGCGACACAGATCTGCGTCCCCACACCCACATACAGGTTGGAGCTCTCCCGTCGCGCCGCCGATGGGGCTCAGTAGACGACGTCGTCAGCCTGGTCGTAAGAATGATTTCTGTCAAGTCATGAGCAATTGTCTAAAATGGATTTCAAAGTTCAGTTTGTACAGAAAATCCATGTAAGTACCTTGGGGGTAAAATCTTCTATAACGTATACTGAATTGGATTTCATCTATGATATGGCGAAAGGAGGCCACGACTCAGTGTGCAGATACCTTAAAACTTTGGGCGATGCTGATGGCTATTTTCATTCGTCTGAGCCAAGCGAGTTGGGCTGCTTCACCATCTAAAGGAAGAAAACAAATGAGATCAAATCTATGACACATAGAAAATGCAAATATTTAGTCTGTCATAATGAAACTGAAGAGATAGACCTACAATGTAGGTGCTCGTACAGGGTCCCATTTGATGCATACTCAAAGACTAACATCCTCGAGAATGGGTCACTCTCTCTGCAATAGACCAGAAACTTTGCTATGTTCTCATGATTTAACCTTGCCATATCAATAACCTACAATGTTCATCCCATTTTATTTCAATTAAGAGGTGTTTTTGAGTTGCAATTTTAGACAAATATTGGTACAAGCATCCAAGTGCACAAGAAAATACATCACGGCAGAAGATTCATGCTAGAATAGGCCGGTGTTGAAGCAGTGCAGGACAAAATTTGTGGCTGCCTCGAGCCTCCTCCCTAACCTGCAGCAGCGGCAATGGTCCTCACCAACGGAGCTTCGGGTCAACTACAATGGCAAGTCAGAAACTTCGCCCGTCCACCCGAGTCGAGCAGGGGGAGGCCGGCGGACGGGCAGATCGGTGTGGGAGGCTTGGTAGTGGCCAGATCCAGGGCGTGGCGGAGCGGAGGATGCGGATCCGGGCTAGGGCAGCCGGATCCCGCCGGAGTCGAGCGGCGCGGCTGCCGGCAAAGCTCGGGACGGCCATGGTGGCACTGCAATGAGAGGGAGAGAGAGATGGTGAGAGGGAGGGAGGAAGGAAAGGGAGGAGGAGAAGGCAGGTGCGGCGACGTGACCTGTTCGCGGTGGCGGCGGTCTGCGGTGATGCCGGCCGGCGCGGCGAGGCGGCGGAGGAAGACGGGGTCCGGGCGAGCGCTTGGTGCGGAACCGAGCTCCCTGGCTCCGGCGCACGCATTTTTGCCCCTAAAAAGGACCATGGGTCGAATACACAATAATGCAGGGTTTTTTATGTACGAACGAAACGTTTTCTTTAAAATAGGACTACGGGTTGATTCCTAAAAACCACAGGGGCCTTTGTAAAAAGAGGACGCGATGGTGAACCCAGAGACTCAATCCGTGCTTTATTATTAGGGAGAGATAAAAGCACTCAACAGAAATATATGACTCTCTGAAACTTCCGGGTTGTCTCCCTGGCAGCGCTTTCTTTAAATCCATTAAGCTAGGCATATAGTGCTCAAATAATGGATCCACCCGGATCCCAAGGTATATCAAAGCCAATTTTAATTAGCAATGATTTAGCATTTAGTAGTGAGCACAAAACAACATATATCAAGCAATGGCGAAGTCTAACTCTCTTCCTATGCATCGGCATGTCATAAAAGAACAATTTATGCACACATAGTAAAGGCCAATGCATAGTATAAACAGTTTCTTGCAATTTTGTTGTATTGGAAACATAGAGAGGTGGAGATATAGTTCCTCTCTCATAATAATTGCAAGTAGGAGCAGCAAGCACATGCATATTATATCTATCAAAATCATCATGTGTAGTAGTAAAATGCAACCCATCAATGTAATCCATAATAAGGGCAAACTTCTCCGATATAGTGTAGTCAGGAGAATTCAAAAAGATAATAGGACTATCATGCGTGGGTGGAATAGCAACAATTTCATTAACATAAGGAACTATAGCAAGTTCATCTCCATAAGCATAATTCATATTGGCATCTTGGCCACAAGCATAGCAAGCATCATCAAAAAGGGATATTTCAAGAGAATCAACAGGATCATAACAATCATCATAGCAATCATCCTTCGGTAAGCACGAAGGGGAATTAAACAATGTATGAGTTGAAGAGTTACTCTCATTAGAAGGTGGGCACGGGTGGCTAATCCGCTCTTCCTCCTTTTGTCCTTCGCTCTCTTCCTCATCTTTTTCATCCAATGAGCTCACAGTTTCATCAACTTCTTCTTCTATAGATTCCTGCAAAATATTAGTCTCATCTTGGACAGCGGAGACTTTCTCGATAAGCGCATTAATTTCGTAATTGTATTCATAATTCTCATAACAATATTTCAGGATAGCTAAATTTTCAGGTCTATAAACAGCATCATCAAAATCTTCAAACTCTTTAAACATAGATTCAATTTCATAAGCACCCATAAAAGCAACAAATTCTTCTATTTGTTCCACATCATAGTAATCATATATACCATTAGCATAAGAAGCTAAGGTCTTATTATCATTAAATTTGCATGAAAAGGGAAGGTGTGGAGCCTTCATCCTAGAGCAACAAGTATAATCATATCTCAAGCATAGTTGCCTAGTATACCAATTCAATATATGAATTTGATCCCATAATAGTTTCCCTTTTGTGTCAAGCAGTAATCCCTAAAGTATTCACGTTGATCCAACATTACTCCCATTACATAATTGAATGGGGTTTTCTCAGGATTATTAAAGTAGTACTCCCTTCGTCCGAAAATACTTGTCATCAAAATAGATAAAAAGGGATGTATCTAGAACTAATATACATCTAAATACATCCCCTTTTATTCATTTTAGTGACAAGTATTTCCGGACGGAGGGAGTACATAATATCTTTCACATAACCAGCACCGAGGGTTTTAGGAGGTTCCCCATCTCCATGAGCAGAAAGTACACCTATTTTTTTGGTATTTCGTGTTCCATATCCATAACTAAAGATAAAGAACAACTAAGAACAGCAAATAAAAATTACTTAGTGATAAAGCAAACAAGCACACACGAGAATATTCACCCCACGCTATTGCTCCCCGGCAACGGAGCCAGAAAAAGGTCTTGATAACCCACGAGTATAGGGGATCGCAACAGTTTTCGATAAGTAAGAGTGTCGAACCCAACGAGAACAAATATTCCTTTAAGTTCTATCGACCATCGATACAACTCTACGCACGCTTGATGTTCGCTTTACCTAAAACAAGTATGAAACTAGAAGTACTTTGTAGGTGTTGTTGGATAGGTTTGCAAGATAATAAAGATTATGTAAATAAAAAGTAGGGGCTGTTTAGGTAAAGACCCAACTAAGTTAGTTTTAGTAAAGAGCTTTTTGTTACGAGAAAGTTATTTGTCCCTAGGCAATCGATAACTAGACCGATAATCATTATTGCAATTTTATATGAGGGAGAGGCATAAGCTAACATACTTTCTCTACTTGGATCATATGCACTTATGATTGGAACTATTAGCAAGCATCCGCAACTACTAATGTTCATTAAGTTAAAACCCAACCATAGCATTAAAGTATCAACTCCTCTTTATCCCATACGCAACAACCCCCTTACTCGGGTTTGTGTTTCAGTCACTCACGCAACCCACTATAAGCGAATCATGAACATATTGCAACACCCTACAACGGGGATCCCTCACGCTTGCGCGACACGGAGAGCACCATACGATAGCACCAATAATAAAACATGCAACTCAAACCAATCTTGATCATCAAATAACCCATAGGGCAAAACGGATCTACTCAAACATCATAGGATAGCCATACATCATTGGGAAATAATATATAGCGTTGAGCACCATGTTTAAGTAGAGATTACAGCGGGTAAGAGAGAGGTTACACCGCTGCATAGAGGGGGAAGAGTTGGTGATGATGGCGGTGAAGTTGTTGGTGAAGATTGCGGTGATGATGATGGCCACGGCAACGTTCCGGCGCCACCAGAAGAGAAGGGGAGAGGGCGCCCCTTCGTCTTCTTCTTCCTTGACCTCCTCCCTAGATTGGAGAAGGGTTTCCCCTCTGGTCCTTGGCGTGGGAGGGGCGAGAGCCCCTCCGAGATTGGATCTGTCTCTCTGTTTTTGCGTTCTCAGATTCTACCCTTTCACCGTTTCTTATATTCCCGGAGATCCGTAACTCCGATTGGGCTGAAATTTTAACACGAACTCTATCCGGATATTAGCTTTCTTGCAGCGCAAGAAGGGCACCAACCGCCTTACGAGGTGGCCACGAGGGTCAGGGGCGCGCGTGCCCCCCTGGGGCGCGCCCCCTGCCTCGTGGCCCCCTCGGGCATCGTCTCGCGTGGATTTTTCTTCCCAAAAATCATATATATTCCAAAAAAATCTCCGTCAGTTTTTATCCCGTTTGGACTCCGTTTGACATGGATATTCTGTGAAACAAAAAACATGCAACAAACAGGAACTGGCACTGGGCACTGGATCAATATGTTAGTCCCAAAAATAGTATAAAAAGTTGCCGAAAGTATATGAAAGTTGTAGTGGCATGGAACAATCAAAAATTATAGATATGACGGAGACGTATCAATGTTGCACCTCCATCCCAACTCTGTTCTCCTCCTGTCCATCTTTGCTTACTACTGTGAGGCGTACCTGGGCGTGATGCCGTCCGTGGCGCTCCTGCGCCATTTCTTCTTCCTCCACGTCAACGGCGAGCATGCCTCCGGGTGCGCTAATTTCGTCGCCTGCGGCAAGGCCAACTCGATCTCGAGCACCGGGAAGAGAGCCGACAACATTCGATCCAAGTGGGTCATGATGGACGCCAAGCACGCCCATCCATGTCTGGTGTTGCCGACGGAGGCGCCCCGGTAGGGCAAGGGGTGGTCCAAGGCGGAGCTTGTCGACGAGCCGGCATCGTCAGTGTTGGGGCAGATGATGACTGGGGCGGCCAAGATAACGGGGGCGATGCTCCTGAGGGAGTTCTTGATACTGCGGGTTGCCCCACTCCAGGCGCGCGCGCCCCCTCTGGGAGCTCAAAGAAGAGGAAAACAAGACCCGCCTGAGGCCAGGGGACCTGCCTGGCGATGAATTGGATGTCGTCCTACGCCTCATAGTCGACGACAACCAGGAGTATCCACCTAGCGCCTTCGTTCCCCTGTTCCAATGCAGGGACCGGGAGGAATTCTTCGCCTCCAGGCCGACTTTTGATGCGCGCGCGCTGGTGCCACCGGTGCTTCCGGGAGCTCCTATGGCGCAAAAACCGATGGAGGTGTCTTCTTGCTAGTCCCGCGGAAAGGTGGAGGAGGAGGTGGACTCAGAGAAGACCCCGGAAGAGGTGGGGGACACTTCCTTCTGAGCAAGGCCGAGATTCTCCGCTCCCTTCCTGATGATGCCGAAGCCGATGCCTACCAAGGGGAGAGGGAGCAACCCCGCATCCCAATGAAGGGTAGGTCGTTGCTGGTGGTCTATGATGCTGCCTCCGTCCCAACACCTCCTGGGGCTGGATCCGATTCTGCCTCCGCACCGCCTGGCCCCGCCGGAACCCAAACGCCTGCCCTTCAGGTCCCAATGTTGTCAGGCTTCAAGCTTCACAAGCGAAAGGTGGAGTACTTCGCGGTGAACCGGTAGGTATCTTGAGCTTCACTTTATCCCTCACGGTACCTGTTATTTCCTGACGCTCTCCTTTGGTTGATTGGGCCGGCGAAGAGGAAGGAGGATACGGCGGACGTGCCTCCCTCCGCAAAGAAAGGAGGCAGCAGCGCCCGCATCTCCCCAGCCCGGTCGTCCTCGCGGGGCCAAGAGAAACATCACCGCGTGGAATCAGCCCCCATGGCCCCGCTGGCTCCGGAGGTGCCGGCGCTTGACGCGGCTGATGAGGTCCCAGCTGCTCTGGAACCCGCGGTCTCCCAAGCCCTGGTGACGGGGTCGCTTCTTCCCACCGCATCACCTCCATTCCCTGGTTCTTCTGCTCCCTCTATTGTCTTGGAGTGTGCCCTTTCAGAGATGACCCAGCTGCAGGTGGATCTCCTGAGCGCGGACCCACGCCTGGTGGCCGGGCGTCTAGAGTTGGCCTCTGGCTGGCTTCACTTCAACCTTGCAGTTCGTGTGACGCTGGGCCAGGCTGCTGCGGCTTCTGAGGAGGAGAAGCAAGGAGACGCCAGAGCTCCAGCCGATCGTGAGGCGGCGCTGAAAGATGCCAAGGCCACCCGTGACCGCTGCCAAGCGCTGGAAGGCGAGTTGCAGAGCCTGCATGACAAGCACGCCAAAGAGGTACGTTGTTTCCAAGCGAAGGAGGAGAATATGAAGGCCCAGGAGGAAGCCGTCAAGAACCGTGATGCTAAGCTGGCGGAGCTGGGGAAGAAGCAGGCCGCCGAGCGCAACCGGTTGGAAGAGTTGGAGCGGAAGATGGGGACGAGGGAGGCCGATTTGGATGCCAAGGCACAAGTACTGGCCAAAGACCATGTGGCCTTCGCCGATATCGAGAAGAGGTCTCGCAAGGCGCTGAAGACACTCTACGAGCATGGACTGGAGAAGCCACTGGACACCGACGAGGACGGCCCCGCCCAGCTGCTTCCTCTCGTGGTGAGGGCGCTTGAGGAGGTCATTGATGGCCTTGGTCCCATGGCAGAGGCAGAAGCTCGCGTCCTGTCTTCAGCCGCACTGACTCGCGTCTTTAGCCATCTGCACCTCCGCGACCCCAGCGCTCGCCTTGACAAGCTGCTGGAGCCTGTGGCCGAAGACCACTGCGAAGCTGCCGCCGCGGCTGTACAAGGTCAAGTGGAGGCCTTGCTGGGGATGTTCCGTGGCTTTGTCTCCGATCCTTTGTCTGGCGATGTCGCGGGTCCTACGGCTAGTGGTGAAGGTGAGAACATCGTTGCCCACGAGGGAGCCCCTTTCGCAGGCGATGGCGATATCCAGGGGTGACCTGTGGCAATTCTTCCCGTTTCGTTCCTGCGACATGTATTAGGCCTCGTGGAGGCATTTAGACTTTTCATTTGGTATTGTGAGAACAGTATGCTTGTAATATTTGCTTCGAGATTTTGCGATTTCCTTCCTATTTGCTTTGCGTTCTGCGTCGGCAGAGCCCGGCCCCGCGCATACCTCAATCGCCGTTGGGCTAACCGGAGACCAGGACGGACCAAGAAGTGAGGGGCTACCTGACCAGTTAGGCTCCTGAGTTGCGATGCTCAAGAGTCCCCCTTGACAAGCAAACAGCATATAGGGAGAGTTCGTGAGGATAGATCAATGTTCTACGTCGGCAGAGCCCGGCCACGTGCACACCTCAACCGCCATTGGATCGACCGGAGACCAGGACGGACCAAGGAGTGAGGGGCTACGTGACCAGTTAGGCTCCTGAATCGCGATGCTCAGGAGTCCCCCTTGACGTGCAAATAATTTCCATACCTGCCCTCGCTGAGGCCTCGGGAGGGGCGCGCGATGCCCAGTTCCGGGGGACCTGGTTGGGTGGCGTGCACTTGGGCGTGACCCGAGCGCAGCCCCCATGCCCAGCCCCCTCGTGCGGCTCTCCCGAGGGGAGGCATTGGGGTGAGGCTGGGCACTGAGCTCTGGGCTCCCTAAGGTTGGTACGACCGTGGGGCTGCCCTCAGTTGTTTATCACCGGCGCGGAGCATAGTGCTTCAGCTTGTGCACGGGCATAGCCGCTCCTCGGCAGTGTCGACAGCCAGCGTGGAGCATGGTGCTTCCACTTGGGCGTGGGATGGAGGGCCCCTCTGGACCTGACACGTGGCTTGCACGGCAGGGCTGCGAGGTGTATGTGGGCACTCGTGAGACAGCGAGGGACTCATGAGGCCCTACCTCAAGGCGGGTTGCGCCTGGTCTTGAGTCTTGGTGACTGTATGTCCCTGCAAGGCAGTTAGATGCAAGCACTCTAGGTCCTCAGGTCCTGATCCTCGAGCGAGCTCAGCCGTCGCTGGTATGCCAGGTCGCGATGCCATGGTCAAGGCCAGGGGGTGAGGGCTGGAGAGCCAGTAAGAGCTCCTAAGTCGCAATGCTTAGGAGCCCCCCTTTTAACGTGCAAGCGAATTGCATAGGATGAACAGACCCGTGGTGGGCAGCAATCGCGCAGGTGACAGCAATTGGCAGGTTAAGCATGGAGAGCAGATCAATTCAGATAAATGCAGGAAGATACATGCCACCGGGTCCGGCCCGAGCGGCTTGGGGATGATGCAGCCCGAGGGGCGCCCCCAACAAGGTAAGCTAAAGGCATAAGTAAAAGGGATACATGCCACAGGGACGGACCCATGCGGCTTGGGAATAATGCAGCCCGAGGGGCGCTCCCAGCTAAACGAACTTGGAAGATGTCACCTGGTTCTATGGATGAAGTAGAGTTAGTGCAGCTGAAGGCGTGCGTTGAAGAAATGATTCCTCATGAGCCGCCAGAACCCTGAGCATCGGGAGGCTCTGGGGGCTCGGGAGGTTCCCCAAAGACCGTCTCCATCTCCTCCAGAACGGCGTGGTACCTGGCTTCCTGAGCCGCCAGGACACGCCGCATGTTGCGCTGATAGGCCGACGCCATGCTCGGTGAGCCAAAAGGCATTCGAACATAGATGTGTGGCGGGCCCTCGCAGCGGCCCACACGCGAAGGCCAGATATGCTCCTGGGATGCGGTCCTGTTGAGCTCCGGGACGTCGATGCAGACACGCAGCCCAGCATCCTCGCCGGGATACGGAGCTGCGCCTCGTGGGTGGCTGTCGCCACGCATGGCTCTTGCTTCTTGCAGTTCCTGGGTGGTCCTGATGATGAACTCCTGAGTGGTGGGCACTCCTTGCCCTGTGCTCTCTTGAGGGTCGCGTGCCGCGAAGCACGCCTCCAAGTGGTGCCCAAGCGCCTCCCTCGTGAGGTTGGCAAGGTCTGAGGCACTCCAGAAGAGAGCCCCCGAGCCCTGCCTGAGGAGGGCGCCAGGCACGCCTTCCTATGCGATGGAGGGAGGCGCCCCTGGAGCGAGCCCTGGTCCTGACGAGGCTCCTGTCGCGACGCCATCCTCTTGAGGTCCTGCACGGTGCGGCTGCTTCTTCTTGGGGATGGCCTCCAGAGGGCCTTCATTTTTGCTATCGGGGTCGTCGATTGCTGCGGCTTGAAAGGCACGCTCGAGGGAGCACACCGCATTCCTCTCTTCACACGGGACCGTGATGATTCCTCCACTTCCAGGCATCTTGAGAACGTTGTAGCCGTGATGAGTGACTGCCATGAACTTGGCCACGGCTGGATACCCGAGGATGGCATTGTACGGCAGGTGGATGTGCGCGACATTGAAGTCGATGAGCTCGGTGCGGTAGTTCTTGTGCTCCCCGAAGGTGACGGGCAGGCGGACCTGCCCTATCGGTGTGGTGGAGCCGCCGGTCACTCCTGAGAAAGGCTTGGTGGGCTAGAGCTGTTCATAAGGCACTTGGAGGTTGTCGAACATGTCGACGGATAGGATGTTGAGCCCTGCGCCGCCGTCGATGAGGGTCTTGGTGACCTGCACATTGCTGATGACTGGGGAACACAGCATAGGGAGGGCGTCGACGGTGGCTGCACACTTGAGCTGATCTGCCGAGTTGAAAGTGATGGCGCATTGGGACCACCTGAGCGGGCGCGTGGCCTCGAGTTTGGGGAGTGCCGCATTCACCTCGCGAGCGAATTGTTTGAAGGTGCACTGAGAGGCTGGGGCCTGGGCGCCGCCTATCATGCAGGCGATCGCACATGGCTCCAGGAAGCCCCCAGCCCCCTTGTCCTGGTGGTTGTCGTCGTTCCTTCTTGGTGGTGGCAGTGGGGGAAGACCGGCGTTGCCTTGGGGGCGATCTTCACGCGGCGGGTCACTCCAGGCGCCCTTGCGAGGTTGGTCCTGCCAGCGGTCCTCACGAGGCCGGTCGTGCCACTCCTGGCGCGGGCCACGGTCGTCCCAACGTCTGCCTCCATGTCCTCCTCCACGGCCGTAGCCCCGGTCGTTGTGCTCGGGGCATCGACCATAGCGTCCTTCTCGTATGGCTCTGAGCTCTTGACAGTCGCTGGTGTTGTGGGTGTTCAGGTTGTGGAAGGCGCAGAACAGTCGGCCGTTCTTGGATGACTCGGGCTGATCTCTGCCCCACTTGATGTCGGGCTCCGCTGCGAGCACAGCTGCCTCCTTGCGCTTCACGTCCTTGGCCTTGGCCTTCTTCTCCTCCGCGCCCACGGCTCGCAGCTCAAGGAGAGAGAGGCGCCCCTCCTCAGCTCTTGTGCAGTTGGTCGCCAGGTTGAACAGCTCCTGAGATGTGAAGAGCTCCTCGTGGATGGCGAGCTCTTCCTTCGTCTTGACGTCACGGACGCCGTCGAAGAACGCGGAGATGATGGCCTCGTCCGTGACTGTCAGATTTCGGGTTCCGGTAGACCCTTGAGGTTCGAACACTGGGGTGCGCGCGGAGATTTCGCCTCCTACCTACCTGCACTCCTCCGCCTTACTAGGATCTAAACTAAGGAAAGAACAACACAAGAGACACAGGGTTTATACTGGTTCGGGCCACCGTTGTGGTGTAATACCCTACTCCAGTGTGTGGTGTGGTGGATTGCCTCTTGGGCTGCTGATGATGAACAATACAAGGAAGAACAGCCTCGCGAGGGTCTGCTCTTGGCTGGGGCGATGAACTGCTGGGAGGATCTCAGTCACCCCTCTCTCTCTCTACCTGACCTTCTCTATCTTTCCAACTCTCTGGCCAGCTCTTTCTTCCCCAGCCTCTAGCCTCTCTCTCTTTTTTCCTTTTTCTCTGCCTGTGGGTGGCTGGTCCTATTTATAGAGGCCCTGGTCCTCTTCCCAAATATCGAGCGGGAAGGGAGCCAAGAATGGCGGGCTAATTTGAAGGGGGACAGCTAGTATCAACTATCCTGACAAAAGCAGTCTTCGCATGCGCAAAGCTCTGGTGATGACGCCGTCTTGGGCTCCACGGTGATCTCCATCTCGTAGTCCTCCTGGTCTTGGTCTCGTTGCACCGAAATGGCAACCTTTGCCTGATGCCTCGGTACTCCGCGGCTGTGCTTGCCCCCTTTGCACCAAAGAGGAAGGGAGGACGCTGCGCGGGCTGGCACCTGCCTGGCGCCCCCGGTCGTCATGGCTTGCGTCACGGGCACCTCGTGAGGTACCCTGCCTTGATCTCTCCGCCTCCTCGTGAGCCAGCCTGACGAGGCCGCGCCTGAGGAAGCTCCGCGTCGTCCGCCCCGTGAGGCTTGGCCCCTCGCGAGGGTCTTGGGTTTGTGTTGGTGAAGATGGGCCGCCCTGGTCCCCCCTTTGAGCCACGCCGCAGGCCGCAGGCAGGCAAGTCTGGGGACCCCCGTTCCCAGAATGCCGACAGTAGCCCCGGGCCCAAGGCACGCCCGGACTTGGCCGTGCAGGGAGGCGGAAGGGTAAGAGCGAAGCGCCGCGGGCCCTAACAGCCTGCGGCCTTGGGCGCCGCGTGGTGGTTGATTGGACGTGGGCAGCACTGTTCCCCCATGCCCTCCTTATTTTGCGCCATGCTGGGCGGACCCGTAGTCGTACACAGCCGTTCCCCGGTTTGGTTGCTCGAGCGCCCTCTGTCCTTCCTCCGCTCGAACTCTGGTTTCTGTTTCCAATTCAATCTCGAACCTCCCCCCCCCCCTTCCCATCGCCATGGCTCCGACGAAGAAGGGGAGAGGGGAGAAACCCGTGTCTCCGCCTTGCCCGCCACCGTTGGCGGCCCCCGCCGAGGTCTTGGGCAAGGCCAGCTTGGCTCTGGCCACCATCTTCAATGAATGCGGGAGGACGACGGCTTGGCCTGCGTCCCACTTCTCCATCGGCAGGATAGCCACCGAGGTCCCGTATTTTGCCAACGCCCTGTGGGCGGGTCTGGTTCCTCCCTTTTCTGATTTCTTCAATGCCGTGCTCTCCCATTATCAGATCCACACGATGCATCTGGGTCCTGAATCCATCGCTCTCCTTTCGGTCTTCGCCTTTGTTTGCGAGGCTATGATGGGCATCCTTCCTTCGGTTGCCTTGTTGCGCCATTTCTTCTCGCCGCGCCTTGTTGACCCTACCCAACGTTGGGCGTGTGTCAGCTTCGTTGCCGCGCCTGAGACGGCGGCCTCTGGGATTGACTTCAAGCTCCCTCCACCCGCGGCTGGGTTCCGTGAGCGGTGGCTGTATGTGGATACTGGGGTGCCCGGCCCCCTGCTATCGGAGCTAACTTCGCCTGCTGTCCCCAATTCGGGCTGGGGCCAGGAGACGCTTGAGAGCCCCCGTCTCGTCTTCGTCTGGCACTGCTTCGCGTTCTTGAGGTCGCTTGGCGCGACAGCGCCCAAGGTGGTGAAGGAGTTCCTGCTGCGCCGCGTTGCTCCTCTCCAGCGCCACTCTCGCCGGATGTGGGCCTTCAGCGGGCGCGATGATCGTATGAGGCTCCAGGAAGAGGACCTGACGCCTGACGTGCTGAGGGCGGTGCTCTTGACCCTGACGGGGGACCCCAACCCTGGCAGTATCCAGCAGGGAGGGGCCTTGCTGTACCTCTGCCAGAGTGGGGGCGATTTGGTGAGGCAGATGCCTATCTTCGATGAGTGGGGGCCGCGCCCCGCCGGCCTTTAGGGGCCTCGTGAGAACCCAGTGGTGGTGACTGCCCTTCCAGTCGGCCCAGGCGACTCTTCCTCAAGTGGCGGAGCAGGGAGGCAAGAGGCGACAGAGGCCGAGGGGCTCCCGGCGGGGTGACAACGCCCGGCGAGGCTCGTGAGGAAGCAGTTATCGGGGCCCGTGCCACCGAGGCTGAGGGTGACAAGCAGCTGCCCTCTGCGCCTTCGACCGAGGCCACCGAGGCTCCGACGGCTTCTCTTGGCGAGGCGATTGGCGGCGCACGCCAGGCAGGCGCCCCTGACGCAGATCGCCTTGAAGCTCCATCTTCGTCGCAGGTTGATCCCTGCGCCCGGCTCTTAGGCCGCTTCCGCGTGGACTTTCAGGCCCTCCGGAAGAGAAGGGAGGCCCTGGGCGACGATTACCTTGTCGCCTGCTGAAGCGTAGGAAGTACTTCGCCACTGATGAGTAAGCCTTCTCCTTTCCCAGCTCCCGATCCTTCTGTTGCTCTTACTGACTCTTGCTCCGTAGGCCCCTTCTAGCCGAGCTTGCGGAGACGGCTGAGGAGCCGTCCCTCTTGGCTTCGCCCCCTCCACCGTCCTCAAGCGCTCCAAGCAGTGGAGCCCTTGTGGTGAGGGCGACTGACGCGGCGAACCGTCCCGAGGCGTATCGTGGCCCTGCGTACCTCGCGATCCTTCGCGGGCCTTCTCATGGCATAGCCGGCCTGCTGTGGGCTTCTCGCCTGGTCGTGGACTGTGATTGGCTGAGGCGCTTCCTGTGCTCTTCACCTGGGGACGGGCTGGCCCCCGGCCGGGCTTCTGACGCGGCGTGCCCGGCCGTCGCGAGGTTGCCAGCCCCCAGCCCCCAGCCCGGAGGGGGAGTGCTGACTCGCGGCCCCCGGCGCTTGCTTGGGGCAGATGATGGTGTGGAGGACGTGCTCGAGCATGCTCGGGAGTGTCGCACTCTCCGCCAAGGATTCCTTCGAAGGGCGGCTGACGCGGTAAGCCTGCTTGGAGAGGAGCTTGCCGATGAAGACGCGCGCCTTGAGGCCGAGGGCTTGCGCCTGGCTGCAGAGAGGCGCGAGCTGGAGGACGCCATCGCCCTTGCGCGCCGCCAGCGCGATCTTCACGATGCAGAGGCCAAGGCGTCGTTGATGGCCTCTCGGGAGGCCCGATCTTGGGCCGCTGAGGAGGCTCGGGAAGCTAACCAGCGGCGAACGGCAGCGGAGGAGCAGGCTCGGGAGCTCCTGGCCTGGTGCCACTCACTGGAGGAGCAGGCAGAGCTGCACGAGGCAGCTCTCGCGTCGATGAAGGTGGCCTCCGGCGACTCAGCAGAGCTCCAGAAGCGCGAGGAGGCGCTGACGCTGGAAGCCGCCGAACGCACCCGTGAGTACGAGTGTCTCGAGAAGAGGGAGCGCTTGGTGACGCAGGCGGAGGATGATGTTGCCGCACGAGAAGCCCGCGTCCTGGAGGAGGTCGGACGTCGAGTGGCGATGGCACATTTGAACCTCAAGCACGAGTTCGACGAGAAGCTGGGGTTGATCCAAGCCGCAGCTGAAGGCAGAACTGCTGCCTTGAGGGCCAAGCTGGAGGAGGCGACGCGGCAGGCCGACGCTTTCCGGGCCGCTCTTGAGGTGACGCAAGGTGAGCTAACCGCTTCCCAAGCCGAGGTGCTCCTTCTCCGCCAGCGGGTGGAGGAGGCTGATGTCGTCGCGGGCCAGAACGCGGACGAGATCCGTCAGCGGCGGATCCTGGAGCATGAGCACGGCCCCATGCTTGCCACGCTCCGGGAGAGAGCGAACGCAGCCTTGGGAAACATCTGCGAGGCGGCTGTTGGCGAACAGCACGCAGTCAACTATGCTGGCAATCTTCAGTTCTTCACTGATGTGGTGACGCAGCTGGAGGCGCGGTCGGTCAGGGCTGACAGGTTGGTGGAGGAGACGAGCCGCGGCCTGCTTGGGCGCGCCTTTTATCGCGTCTTCAGCCACCTCCAGAATATGGATCCCTACTTTGATTTTGACGCCGCCATCGCTCCAGTCCCCCAGGCCATCCGAGGCGACCTGGCGCACTGGGTGGAGGACAATGTGGATGCTCTCATCAGGGCCTTCGCTTCAGACAACGACGACGCGACCGTGGCGGCCGACGAGGGCGGCGTGGTGAACGGCCCTGACGCCGCTGGCGGTGACGCGGACAGCGATGGCGAGTTCAGCGACGCTAGCAACGGCTCGGGTGGTGCTCTTGAGAACGCATTGGGGGATTCATCCGACTGATTGCGCATCGCTCATACTTCCTTACCCTGCATGAATAGAACTCAGGTTTTGGCCTGACTGTAGTTAGAGCATTTTGGAGGGGCAGCCCCTTATGTAAAACTTGTGTTAATCGTATTGGTAGACGCTACATTGCCCATGCGCCCGCACCAAGTGGTTGGCTCAAGCGACGCGCTGGTCGGCTAGTTTACCTTTGTCCCATGCTGGCCCTGAGGCAGCCCGCGGGGGGTTGTGGTGCTTCGAGTGTTCCCTGATTGGATTAGTAGGATCTGCAGTAAAACATCCTCCTAAGAGGTCACGTCGGCGGCAGTCTAGGCTGCGCGCAAGCTTGGCCTGACCCGGCTCGCGAGGGGCTCGCGAGGGGAGGGAGCCGAGGCGATGCGGTGACCAAAACGCGAGAAATTGCTCGAACGAGACTAAGCACCCCTTCCCCGAACACACGCAAATCTCAAATTCGAATCCAACTTGAATCCAGCGGGGGAAAACAGCAACCAAAGGGAAAAGCGGCGAAAGCAAACAAAAGGCTACGTCCGGCACCTAGTCTAGACTTGGACGTCTTCTCACCAGCGCGGAGCTAAGTGCTGCCACTGGGCGTGGGAGGGAGCCCCAGGGCCTGAGGCCGGCACCCCTGAGACTCCGGGACGTGTACAACCCCACTCATTATTACGTGAGAGTGTCACGGGGCGGCCAGCTTCACAGGCACTGGGCCTTCTTCACAGGTACTGGCCTTGCTTCATATCGCCAGATGAGGGCCCCGCCTTGTGCCACACTCTAGTGCCATCGACGACGACCGGAAACCAAGACGCCGCTGATGGGGTAGAGCGGTCGCCAGTGGTTCCCCCGACGACCACGGGTCCTCCGCCGGGGGCAGGCCCTAAGGCACCTCCCCAGCGAAGGGCCTACCTCCTAAGAGCACCTTGCTCCGAACGTCGCGGTGGTGATGTCGGATCCCGGCCCCTCTCCTGCAGCTCCCTGCGCCCTCCTCCCGAGGGGCAGGAGACCGTGGGAGCGGGGCAGCTACTCGCTGTGGCGACCTGCACCTCCTGCGATCCATGGTTAACGTATGCCTGCTCCTGAAAAATTAGCGATACCCGATAATCGTTGGCGCCATCGTGGCTAGTGGGACCGTTCCGGGGCTCCCAGAAAGGCTCAGCTTCTGGTGCCTCGTCCCCCCAGCTTGGGCTGAGGAGCGAGCCTTGTCCGCTCTTGTGTGGGTGTCCTCGGTCCACCATGAGGGGCACGTATTCCTCCGGCGCCGTCATCCTGAATGCCACGCCGTAATGCCCCGTATGCCACGAGGTCCTGCCTGACGCGCCCACCGTGGGGTGGCAGCGCGGCTGTCCACTGGGGTCGCGGGTCGCGTCGAGTCCTTCTTCTTCGCGGACCGGGGGCGGGGGCAGCGCCGCCGCCGGTCCGGCGCTGACAGCTTCGCTGGCGTTGGAGTAGCCTTGGAGCCCGCGGGCGCGTGCAGAGCCCCCGTGCGGGCCGCCCTGGGCCTGAGATGGGAGCTGGGTGGAGAAGGGGTGAGCCCCCGAGGCGGCGAAGCCCAGGAGCTCTGCCACTCACTCCAGCAACACGTCGTGGCCGCCCTCCAGCAGCCTGCACTGCAGCAACTCTCGGGCCACAGTGAGTGCGGCCCTCGAGTTCGCATGCTCCCTGCGGGTGTACGGTGTCGTGGTCGCGGCGTGATTGGAGGCCCTTGCTGCCGACCTTGCCTGCCGCGGTGTGAGAGCTGTCGAAGCCTGTCCGCGTCGTCCGCGGCCCACAACGCCCTGCGGACCGCAAGCTGCCTGGGGCACAGGGTCGCCCGAGGCAAGCGGCTCTGTGCGGGCGGGCCACGCCGCCCACGGATCTGGGTTGCCCGCCTGGTCGCCGGACATGGTGATAACGACGCGACGGGGCACGAAGCGGTAGAGGGTGGATTCTGGCGCACCCCTACCTGGCGCGCCAAATGTCGGATTTCGGGTTCCGGCAGACCCTTGAGGTTCAAACACTGGGTTGCGCGCGGAGATTTCGCCTCCTACCTACCTGCACTCCTCCGCCTTACTAGGATCTAAACTAAGGAAAGAACAACACAAGAGACACAGGGTTTATACTGGCTCGGGCTACCGTTGTGGTGTAATACCCTACTCCAGTGTGTGGTGTGGTGGATTGCCTCTTAGGCTGATGATGATGAACAATACAAGGAAGAACAGCCTCGCGAGGGTCTGCTGTTGGCTGCGGCGATGAACTGCTGGGAGGAGCTCAGTCACCCCCCCCCCCCTCTCTCTCTCTACCTGACGTTCTCTATCTTTCCAACTCTCTGGCCAGCTCTTTCTTCCCCAGCCTCTAGCCTCTCTCTCTTTTTTCCTTTTCCTCTGCCTGTGGGTGGCTGGTCCTATTTATAAAGGCCCTGGTCCTCTTCCCAAATATCGAGCGGGAAGGGAGCCAACAATGGGGGCTAATTTGAAGGGGGACAACTAGTATCAACTATCCTGACAAAAGCAGTCTTCGCCTGCGCAAAGCTCTGGTGATGACGCCGTCTTGGGCTCCACGGTGACCTCTGTCTCGTAGTCCTCCTGGTCTTGGTCTTGTTGCACCGAAATGGCAACCTTTGCCTGATGCCTCGGTACTCCGCGGCTGCGCTTGCCCCCTTTGCACCAAAGAGGAAGGGAGGACGCTGCGCAGGCTGGCACCCGCCTGGCGCCCTCGGTCGTCATGGCTTGCGTCACGGGCACCTCGTGAGGTACCCCGCCTTGATCTCTCCGCCTCCTCGTGAGCCAGCCTGACGAGGCCGCGCGTGAGGAAGCTCCGCATCGTCTGCCCCGCAAGGCTTGGCCCCTCGCGAGGGTCTTGGGTTTGTGTTGGTGAAGATGGGCCGCGCTGGGCCCCCCTTTGAGCCACGCCGCAGTCCGCAGGCAGGCAAGTCTGGGGACCCCCGTTCCCAGAACGCCGACAGTGACCTTGGGGATCTTGAGGCGGTTGTTGTTGAAGTGCTGGATGTACTTCTGGAGGGTCTCTCCTGGTTGCTGCCTGATGTGGCGTCACTACAAAAAATACACTTCCGTGATGATACGTGTTTGTCATAGTAGGTTGCGTTTTTTGTCATGCATGTACATCCATGACGATTTTATGACAGAATCAAGATAGTCATACATGTGCTGTCGTAGAAGTGTTCCATGACATTACCAAAATTATCATCACGGAAGTGTCCACTTCCATGACGATAAATCGCGCGTCACAGAAGTGCTTTCGTCAAGGGTGACCGACACGTGGCATCCACCATAACGGAACGCCGTTAAGCTATCGGGTCCGGTTTTGGATCCGATAACCCGTTAACAGCCCCAACCAATGGGAAATTTCCACGTGTAAAATTCTTATTGGCCGGACGAAACACGTGTCAGCTCGTCAGTGGGTAAGATAGGCGCCTATGATATGTCGACACGTGCCATGGCCCACCACTGGCCCATTTAGCTTACAAAGTCGGCCCGTTTGACTTGGTCAAAAGTTAACGGGTTGGCCCATGAAATGCCTGTTAACGGTCTCTTCGCAAATAGCCCATTTTATGGCCCATTAACTCACGGCCCATTAGGCCCTAAAGGAAATCGGGCCAACAACGTCATGTGGGCCGTCGAATATAACACCAACCCATTTCACTTTCGGCCCATGTATGGCCCACGACGTCTTTAGGCCCATATGAGGCCTTCGTATATTTTGGCCCTTTTCAGGCCCACGGTGACTCTAGCCCATAATGAACAGTAATTTTCTTTATACCTGTTAACGGCCCTGATTTACATGGGCCGTTTCCATCCCGTGTTAGCTTTTGGCCTATTGACGGCCCATACATTCTTGGGCTCCTTTTCGGCCCTCGATTACTTCCGGCCCGTTACTGGCCTGTTCCCCTAATGGGCCAAATTCAGCCCATGGCAAGAGTCGGCCCATTACTGAAATGTTCCCCTAATGGGCCAAATTAGGCCCATGGCAAGAGTCGGCCTGTTTCTGGCCTGTTAACCCATTGCGCCGTTTCCAGCCCGTCCTATATTCTGGGCCATTAACGACCCATTATGCCTGTGACAGAATTAAGCCTTTGCTGTCCTACGGCCTATTAACGCCCTGTTACCGTGCTGGGCCGATACCAATTACGCCCGATTATGGCCCATGTAGACCCATTTATCCGACGGCCCGAGGCCCACCAATTACAGGCCCATTTATCGATGGCCCGTAGGAGACCCATGGATCCTACGGGCCGTATATGGCCCATGGTAGTTGCAGCCACTAGCAAACCAGGGAAAAAGAAGACTAGGAAATAAATAAGGCCAAACCTAATGCTAGGCTATTAAGGCGATTGCACAGATTACATCCACTCGGCATCAAAGATCGCCACCAGTGCAAATATAGGGAATACCCTACACTATACAAAAATGTCTTCCTGTTTTCTTCAGTCGGTGGCTGCACGTTAAGAATAAATTTTGTATCGCACCAAAACAAATTACAACTATATAACAAAAGGAAGGTTGGCATAAAACTTAATAGTCTAGCAGATAAATGCACCACCAGAAGTTCAGAAGCTCAGTTCATTTGACCTGACTGTTACGTTTTCATGTTGTATTGTCCGATGGAGAACCATAACCCTCGCCTTCATTTCCCCTAGGCTCCTGAACAACATAGCAAATGTCTGATAGTCTGGTTTCAAAACCATGCATATCTTGACGACATTGAGCAATGTTTCTCCTTATTTCACAAAGGGTCTTTGTTAGGGAATGGACTTGTGTCTAGAGCGCAGATACAACATTGCTTTGAGCTTGCATATCTTGATCATGAGGCAGTTTGGACGATATTGCCTTAACAACCAACCCAGTATTACGCAGGAACGTGCTTTTGGCACTGTTAGTGGACAGGTACTGACCAACTGCAGCAAGAGCTGACATTGCGGTTATAGTTGCCTCGCCACCTTCAGAAGGTGGCGGTTCCACCATTTTTTCCATAGCTCGCTGAAAAGTTGAGGTTTTACATTAGTAGTACCAAAACAGAAGATATTAAGGAGGCAGCAAAACCAAACAAAATAGCTTTGGTCTATATATAGAACTTATTCTGGTGAAACCATGTAAAGTATTAGTTGTATTTTATTGCAAAGTACATAATAAAACCAGGTTCCAAACATATGACCATGTACCATCGCTAATGTATTGTCTATTTATTCACATTGTATTGAGGGCTAAGGATAAAGAGACGAAGTTTATAATACGATAAGCATAGTATGACATCATTCATATCACAAAACAACTAAGAACAGACAAACAGGCAATTGTAACATTGTGTGGGCAAGTCCACCATGGAACTAGATTACGGGTCAAGATCAAAGCAACATTACTCCTTTCTTTTAAACCTTGTAAGGTGCAATGATACACTAAGACAATTGTGTATAAAATTGAAAAGAGTAATAGACATTGGCTGCAAACCATGCAGTTCAAGGCACAAGTCAGAGTAAGTAGTAGTTAAAAGGCATGAGGATTAAGGACTTACAACAGCGGCTTTGACTAGTGTAGTCATACCCTTCTTCTTGCTGGTGTGACAGTCCTTGAAGATTTCCACAGCATTTGGTTCAGGTACTTTTTGGTCCTTGTGGGCTTTCCTCTGCATTTCGAACAAGTTAATATAGATCTGATAATATGGTCCAGCGAAAAGAGTGAAATAGCAGCTAATTACAAGAGCCTCGCAGTGTGCAATATTGATACGAGATCCTGTCGTCTGTTGGAATTTCACTTTCGTATGGTTGGCCTTGTTCTTTGAACAGTTCACCTACAAGAAGATAGATTTGTGTGGCACATGCGTAAATAGGACTTCAACATGTGATCTGATCACATATATATAATGTACCTGATACTTCGGATCAGATCAGTGTTTAACAAGGCCCCTCCAGTCTTCATCTGATATATTTTCCACTGGAGATGTTTGGGAAAGTTCACTGTTAGCCTTTCCTTCAAAGTGAGTTTTCCTCAAGTTATACCGATACTGTCGCAGAGCAGACTTGAAAACATGGGTGCAACCTTGTCTGGTTGCATCATCTTGGCTATCCAACTTGAACCTCATCTGTTGAAAATTATGGGAGTCTCATTATCAGCAACCTAGAAAGTATGGGACAGAGCAAGACGATATTACTAGTTTCCATACATAACCATACTTACAGATAAATGGTCGAGGAAGGTGTTGAACTGGGTTTCGTCTTTGTCATTCCTGTACTGAATCAATGTTGGGAGGATACGTACATGACACCTAACGACAACCGCTGCCTCTGATACTAACTTGGCTGACTCTGTAGCATCATGTGGTCTTTTTAAACCTACCTCAAAATGGATCTCCATTCTTCCTCCTCTAGATTTAGTTAACTTATCGAGCATTATCCCTGATGTTTGTTTCCTCTTGCACCTAGGTGCTAGTCCAACAACGAACATAGGAAGTGTTAGTGTACATCAAGCTGTGAGACTACATATAAAGAAGCATGCAACTGTAACTTGACTCCAGCAACTACCTTCTTGCTGTTGAAGCTCACAAGGTTCATCTGATATTGCCAACTCGTCTTGTGTCAAGAGTGCTTGGGAAGTAGTGTCAGGTGGCAAGGGAGCTTGGGAACATGCTGCTAGCTCAGTTGACGCACGAGTAAGTCGTGCAGCTGGTAGTATTGTGGTAGGTGTTGCAAGAACTAGGGCTGTCTCTGCTTGTTTGGTGGCAGCTATTTGTTTCTGTTTGGTTTTTTTGCAACTCGTGTAGCATGGGATGCCGTGTTTGTAGAATTTTCCGCTGAACTTTGACCTTCTATTGCACCATCAGTACCAGCAGAATATGCAGGATTCATCCGCTTCTCATTCCCTGTCATTCTGTGTTTCTTCCTCTTTCTCTGTGCCATGTTAAGTCAAGCCAACAAGAAAAACGAGTAACAATTTAGTTCTTCAGAACAAATTGATGTGTGATGCAGACAAACTGAATTTTGATGTTAGACAACCACATGATAGGAGGATGTAATATGTATGAAAAACAGGACGGAAGAGATAACCATAACTATGATGTGTAAACTAAGAAGAAGACATTTCACCAAATTAGAAGCAATGCAATGGAAGGTAGACACCATATGAAAGATGCTACAAATATCGCTCTGCCAAGTTAACAGTGTCTCATCATAAATGGCGTTTAAACAAATGTGAAGCAGTACAAGAAATAAATCATATGCAAGATGCAAACAACATCACACTACCGTGTTAGAGGTCTCTCGTCATTACTGCCATTGCATATTCACAACATTTCATATTCACGGCTTATGATGTGTAAACTAAGGAGAAGGCATTTCAACAAATTAGAAGCAATGAAAGCCAGACACCATATGAAAGATGCAACGAATATCACTCTACCAAGTTAAAACTGTCTCGCCATAAGTGCCATTTCAACAAATTAGTAGTACAAGCTAGAAAAGAATGTGAGATGTAACCTATATCACACTCTGAAGTCAAACGTGTCTTATGATAAGTGATTGTTGTAGGTTACACAACAGTAGTAATTTGATGCAAGAACATGGTGTGATAGACAGATATTGTATGTTCTAGAAATAGGAACACGTGTCTTATTCAAGTATAATGTGTAAAGTAAGCACATGGAATTCAACAAAATTAGAAGCAATACAAGATAGACATCACACATAATATGCAACCACATATAACAGTGCCAAGTTAGAGGGAGCATCGGTGATGCTCCACTAGGGGAGACGTGCTCATCATAAACACAGCTTTGTTGAGTGTCTATGCATGTGTTGTCTTGGAAATCATATTGGGGTGTGGAGGAGTAGAAACTGTAGGGGCCCTCCATTTGGAAGGAGCACCTTTATCCGTTGCCTTGCTAACTTCCTTCCGCTTTATTGATTTTGAATTGTCAAGTAAAACCGACAAGAAAAAGCAATAAAATTCTCTCTTCAGAACTCATTCATGCATGATACTGACAATCACTACTTTGATGTAAGGCAAAACATGATACCAGGATGGAATATGTACGAAAAACAGGACGGCATGGCATGTTCACAACTGTTTGTGTAAACTAAGCAGAAACCATTCCAGCAAATAAGAAGCAGTGCAAGCTAGACACCACATGAAAGATGCAACCAATATGACTCTACCAAGTTAAAAGCATCCCATCATAAATGGAATTTCAACAAATTAGAAGCAGCGCATGCTATAAATCATATGAAAGATGCAACTAATATCACACTGCATATACTAAAGGTGTCTCGTCATGTTGATTGATGCAGGATACAAAAAAATAATAGTTTTATGTAAGGACATGCTTAATAGACAGATGTACTATGTACTAAATACAGGAAGGCATGTCACATTAACAGGTATAATGTATAAGCTAAGCAGACTAGCACATGCAGTTTAACCAGATTGGAAGAATTACAATCTAGACACCATATGCAACATGCAACCACATATCACGCTGCCAAGTTAGAGCAAGCACCTGCGATGCTAGTCTAGGGGAAATGTTGTAATCAACTACAGAGCTACGTTCATTATCTTCATCTAGCATTTATGTTTCTTGAGAATCATGTCGGGAGGCTGATGCTGCATTCTTTAAATGAGGAGTAGTCCCCTTGCCTGCCTGCCTCATCATAAGTGATTGATGAGGGATACACAAGAACATTAGTTTGATGTAAGAACATGGTTAATACACAGATGTACTAGTATGTACCAAAAACAGAAAGGCATGTCATATTCAAAGGTATAATGTGTAAGCTAAGCAGATGCAATTTAACCAAATTGGAAGCAATACAAGCTAGACATCCGGCTGGAGTGGTGAGCATGATCATCTAGGACCTGAGAGCCTGGTGGGAGGCGGGCTGCTTCGCCACCATCGCAGCTTTTTAGTTGGCTTCCAGGTGATGCCTATCTTTGCTGGGCTTGTCACTGGCTCGTCCAATGCCCTGACTAGCTATTTGTCTTCTGGTGCTCACGGGATGGTGGTTCATGTAAAAAAATATCTTTCCTTATCTTACCGACTTCGGCCTTTCGAATACAAGCTAGACACCATATGAACATGCAACCACATATGACACCGCGAAGTTAAAGCAAGCACCTGGGATGGTGGTTCATTGCGAGCGAGGTCATCAACTCCAGAGCTACGTTTACCGTCTCCATCTGCTGACACTGCACCCTGTATAGCGTTGTAACGTGTCTTGCCTACCAGCATACGAAGCTAGAGCGACTTCTCTCTTTTCTTTTTGGCTTCTCTCATGGCAGCAGAGTCTGAAATACCCTTGCATAAAAACACAATAGTGAGAGTAAGGGTGAAGTGTGTGCAGAACTAGTGCACTGTAAAAGTAGCAGGTAGCAGGTGGCTGAAAAATAAATGACAGGAGACATATGATAGCTATACAACATTGCATGGCAAACAAAATTAGATTCTACTCCGTATGATTTTGTAGTATATGAGCATAGGAAAAGCAGGTACTCCTGCAGCACACCACCACATGTGGTCATATCTAAGATAACAGTCGACTGAAAATAAATAGGCCAGTCGATTTTTTTAATGAACCATCCGATCTATAAGGAATGGGCAGATGGCCTTTGTCTACCTCCCGCCAGTCACTGTTGACGATCTTTCTCAAACCGCCAGCGACCACCAACCCAGACCCCTGCCTCCGCCGCCCCGCCCTCCCATCGACCTCACACCACCGCCGTGCTTGGCAGCGCCCCCAGGCCATCCCTTTAATCCCGGCCGGCCTCCAGATCGGGCGCCAATAGCTCTAGGCCGCACACACACCTAAGATAAACACTAAGGCGTTGCTTCCCCGACGTAATAGGCGTACTAGCGCCTATTACGCCGGGGAATTATTCCGTTAATTGGGAATCAACTGGCCAGAAATTGAAATTCAGGGGGGCGACGGACCTCTAGCTAAGGTGAAATAGTATATGAGGAGAAACCTTGTGCATTGCGAGTTACTAGGAACATCTAGTATCAAGAAGAAGCGGTCAACTAGTGTCTTCTGTGGGATGAATACCGTGCAAGCAGAGACGTAAGATTTGCACGAATAAGGGAAGAGGAGTACCTTTTTCGGTTGCCGGTGTGGTCACCTCCACATGTCGCGCCGATCTTCTTCTTTTTACCGGGGAAACCGATGTTCTGGAGGGTGCAGGTTTGGACGAACCCATGGCCAAATTGTTGATTGTGTTGTCGTGGCCGTATGTCGGCGGAGGGGAAGCACATCCGAGGCGGCGAAGGATGGCGTAGCAGGAACAACTCCGGTGCGGTGGAGGGTGGCGAAGTTGGAGCGGCAGCGGTGAGGCGCAGGACGGCATGGCTGAACTGGCTCGGGTACGGACGGCTCGGCCTCGGCTTCAACTACTAGCCGTGGAGGGCATTGCGGTTGAGGTTGCGGTGGACGACGACGTCGGGGATCGGCTCCGGCGTGATGGAGGAGGGCGGCGGTTGATGGGTGGGATGGGGTGGCGGACGGAGGACGCTGGGGTTTCGCGGCTGGTGGAGAGGTAGTTTTGGTGCCCACAAAGTACGAATGGGGAATCGGACGGGTGGGGGGGGAACAATGTTTCGGTCTGGGACGCGCTTGTTTTTGGCTTTTTTGAACAAAAGATGGGACGCGCTTGTTTGAAATTTGGGGAAAGTACAAATTTTGCCCCCCTCTTCAATTTTGGACCTACTGCGGGTCGGGGTAGGATGGTAATCCCAGGTGTCCCAAATAGTGGGCGGGAGTGATTTTGGCCGCGCGCATGTGTGCTTAGGCGGCCATTGTGTATGAATGTTTTTCGGATGCGGTTGTGTGGCGTCTAGATGTAGCTACAAACCTACCCCGGGTTAGACCTTTGGACGTCGGGCCGGTAGGTTTCACGGGTCGGAGTTGTTAGAAAAGTAATTTCCTTGTACTACCAAACATTGGTCTCGCGCAGTTTCGGGCGAGTAGAGGCTCTTTTGGCGCTTCGTTCGAAATTTTGAAACACAAGCATTCACGTTTAGAGTACTCTTGAACTATGAGGATTGACCTAAATAGACAACGTTATATTTGACCTTGTATGTTTGAAAACCTCATTAAATTATTTGCTTCTTTTTGAAATTTTGACACTTGAAAATCCTATAACTACGATTATTTTGGAATGGAGGAGCTAAATTTGAATCTATTTTGTACACGACTACATATGCTATTATGTACAAAATCAGAGCAAAGATTGGTGCCCCCATAATATAGGTATGGTTTACAAATGCCATGATATCAAATTCAAATAATTGAATGGACTTCATGTTGAATTCGATTTTTTTAAACCACCTTAAGTTGAATTCAAATGTATGCTAGTTCATATGTAGCTACTTATAATGTCCATTGTGTAACTTCCGTATGTATAATGTGCTTTACACACACAACATGAACTATACTCACGTTTATATTCGATTGCTAAAGCGATGCATTGTCTGGAGTTCAAAATACTAACTATGAGGATCAATTGTGTCGAATAATAACATAGACATGCTCAAATTCGATAGAATCTAGATGTCTAATGGATCAATGACCGCTCCTTACGCGAATTGCAAATATCATGATCCCATCCTAATATTTGGATACAATTTATATCTTTAATCAATGTGTAGAGCAGTCTTTTACGTGTAGTTTCACTCTCCATCGGTGGTCTCTCACACATGCTCACACACTCTCTCCCGAGGTGTCTTTCTCGCACACATGCTCTAGATATAACCCTCCCTCCCTCTCGTAACCATTTACAACTATTTTCACTAACCTTTATCACAAGCACTCTTCCTCTCGCAAACATACACACGCACAATCCTCATCGACCCTTTCTATATACATGGACCTCCCTACGTGTCTCATGTACGCACATTATCTTTACGCCTGTCTCTCACGCATTGTCTCGCACCTCTCTTCCTAATTGACGAGTATGATTCTAGCAGAGCATTCTGTAGGATGCCCCTTAAAGTTAGGTTGGATGAATAGTAATATCAGAGATAAAGGGGTTACCTTAGTCCGAGAACCTAGGGTTACAAATCCTAGCCGTCTTTGTCAGTGGACACAGAGTCCTTCAAAATTCTGCTATCTTTGTCTTGTACGACTAGTCATCCATGGGTCTTCCTAAATGCGTCACGGGCCGACCAATATGGCGCAGGACGGAACCGAACGAAGGGCCTCACCTCGACCCACCGGACCTCACGCGGTGACACACCCTCTGCCCCCACGTCTCATTATCTTCTCACACTCACACATACCAACACAAACACCACACACACAGAAAATTTCTCCTGGTGCCTCTATTCCCTCCCCCCTTGCATATACACACTCAAGGGAATGGAATCTCTTGTCGTGACGTCATATTTGTCTCTCTCTCTCTAGACCACTCTCATTTCTCGTGCTATCTCTCCCACGCCCCCCCTGTCGACCCCTCTATCCATGCCTCTCTCGAATACGTAATACACACACATACCTCTCTAGGCCCCGCCAAATGCATCAACTACACATTCACACATGTTACATCACGTACCCCATTGATCTAAAAAGCCATCTCTTCACGTTTATTTCGCATACAACATTCCTTTTGAATAAAGTGTGGCCAAAAAATTATTTTAGAGTTTCTACATATATACAACATTACAAAGTTATATGGAGGAGTACGAACGCTAATTTGCATTGCATGGTGCCCATAATGATATTTATTCCGCAGTATGAATTTATATATTTTTATACTATATACAAAGTTAGTCATAATAAAGAGAAACGAAGAGCATCTCTCTCTCCATCGCATACCCCCCCTGTACGCCCCTTTCACGTATGCACACAAAACTATCTCCAGGTCCTCTAAAAGTAAGCCCCCAGAAAATTCATGCATGTTTCATCTTTCTCTCGCGATATATGCAATGACGATCATTGTATTTGAAGCGAAAGCACGATACATACATTGGACTTCAGAATCCACTCATTATGGTCACCATTTACATTTAGTGGTTATTATACAGTCACGGGCTCACGGTATAACTCTGTATTTGCTCATGACATGACTAGTTGACCAGTTCAACGCTCCACGTGGCACCTCTAGTGTTGCATCACATTATCTCACTACCATCGTGCCCACCTGTCGACTTGTATCTACTCTAAATCTACACTCTTATAAAATACATAAAATACACTCTTATAAAAAAACAGAGTTGGTGATGATGGTGTTCCTGCCATCCTGCAATATAGGCCGTCCGATTTATATCTGACGGATAGGAAAGAAACTATGGCAATTTTGCAAAAAGGTACCCACACACCTCTCCACATTTGCAAATAAGGCCTTCCCTCGTTCATCCTTTTCTCTCACAAGATAAACAAGTCATACAAATGCATCTTGATGTTACGTGCAACGCACGGGCATCTTGCTAGTAAGAATGAAAACAAACGACAAAAAAATATTTGGACGGTGGTTCGAAGTCATGACCGCGGGCACAGCGGACAAGGTGGCCTTGTATTGGTATGCCGAGCCGTCTATTTTAACACACAGGAGCTGGTGTGGTGATTATACACATACACACGCATGCACACGAACTGCATCCACGCAACACTCACACAAACACATGCACCCACGCACGCATGCAACACTCACACGTACACACGCAGCCACGCACGCACGCAACACTCACTCACACGCACGCACGCAACACTCACACGCACACACGCATGCATGCATGCACACACCAGTACACCACACGACCAACACACACTCTCACGCTTAAGTGCTCAACCTACACGTGCATGCGCACACATCAGGCCCTGACAGACAAATAAACAACCAGGTGATTCCCGCGCACGGGTTGGAGCCTTGTCACGCCTGTGTAAATTTGTGTTTATCTGACCTTTTGCCTATGCGAACTGACAAGTGGGACCCACAAGGAACGTGATCAATTTAAGTAGTCAACATGGCGCCACACAGACTATTTGGCCGGTCAACAGAGTGCAATCCGATGCTGAACTGTGAGCAAGTGATCGTATAATCACCGCAAAACGTATATAGTGACCGTAATCAGCATATTCTGAAGTTCGGTGACCGTATTACGCTTTTCTCTCTGTACGCCCTCCAAAACTACATCTTTACACGTTCTCGCATGTTACATCTAACAACTATGCAATACAACACTACTGCTACACTCTAACACAATAAATCATATGTGTTTTCAGTTTTACTAGATATCATATTGTTACTTATAATTATTCAGTTTGCATACATTAAAATTGCCTTTGAAATGTATGGCCAGTATCATCTACCGCGCGGGAAAAATCCCGCCCTTTCCTGTTTAATCGGGTTTGTATCGATGGATCGTGCGAAACAGCAAAACTATAGTACTATACAGTATAAGTGACAGTTCACTAGGCCATCGTGTCGTCTACTCCTCCGTCGTAAGAGTGGAGCGCTCGCTTTGATAAATCTTCTAGTCCCTTTCACCGACATGTGGGACATCAAGCTACCGGGTCCACGTGCCATACCGGAATACAGTGTAGAGTAGCCGGGGTGAAGCACCCCAGTCATGGCGCCGGCATAGTAATGAGCAATGAGGCATCAAATCACAAAGCTGCACCTTTCCCACAGTTAAGTTGGAGGGACGAAGCAACCATCATTTCACTCGTTGCTGAATCCGCTTCTCCCTCATCTTCTTCAACTTAACCACGTGTTGCTTCTGTCGTTGTTCTGCCTCATGTGGGATGCGGATCGGCTTGGTAAAGCACTGACATGTGGGACCGCATGTTAGCAAACCACCAGGACAACGTCCTCCGAAAATAAGAAGCCTAATCCTAGACTTACAAAGGGCTACGTAGCTGCTACGTATACTTTCCATCTAATCTATATATGCCCCCCTGATTTTCAGGTGGGGTGGGCCTAATCCTCTCCTTTAATCCAATCAAATAGTCCCACATCACATCACTTCATAACTTTACGTAAACCATTACGTGGATGTAGCATTGCTCAAATAAGAAACCTCCCTCACCATCCGCGTGGCAAAATCACCTCCTTTTTACTAATCTTGATTCTATAATTTTTTAGATCAATATAATTTAGATTTGTATAGATAGCACACAGGAGCAAAACCAAGTGGTACGGTTAAGGGCATCCAAAATGTGTAGCCAAATGTGAAAATAGGTTTTGGCATCGTGGGAACCATTGTGGACGGTGTTGCCAAAGCCAAAAAGATGGAACCGAAGCTCCCTGATTGATTGATTGAAGGAATAGAAAAATGCAATGTCTCTCCTCTTTCTCCCATGCTTGGACGCATGTAGTACAGTATAGAGCATAGAGTCTACTGCCCTGTCCCTTCTATCACAAATCACAAAGCAGTGAGGCGTCAAATCACAAAAGCACGGACGAAGCAACCATCATTTCACTCTTCGCTGACTCCACTTCTCCATCGTCTTCTTCGAGAAACCATCTCACCGCACTAGTACTCCTAGTAGTACTAGTAAAGGACTTCCTGGATGCAAATAAGGCGGTTGACTCGGCTTGCAGGCGGCACTTGCGAACGACTTACCGTGGTCTCCCTCAATGGCGTTCTCCGTCAAACGCACTTCGCCAAACCACCCAAAAAAAGATATCGTCGACGTCACCGCAATGGGGAAGGAAGTCAAATATAGTTACTACCTCCATTTTTTTGTACACAAGGCCAGTATATCAAAATTACAATTCACAAAGGGCCACTAACACTAATCGAGGCAAAATTGATGGGGTTAGCAACCAAGGACATTAATATCCCCTGCATGCATGCGGAAGTGAGAAGGTTGGTTTGCATGGCGCTGCATTAATCAAGGGATGAGGAGTGAGATGGTTAGCTCTTTGGTCTTTGGAGAAAAATATGCATTAATTGACACGTGAAGCGAGGATTTGTATCGATTAAATCCCGTGAAGGAAAACCCCTCCTTTCCTTTTTAACACTAGTACTCCTAGTACGTACGTACTTATCCTGTTTGGGTCTAGGCCTTGCATTGCCAAACTTCGCCACACATTTTTGCCAAGATTGCCTAAAGTTTTCAAAATGAGAAGGAGGTACACTTGCGCACGGCTGTCGCGGTCGCACCGCACCCTCACACGGTCGCTCCTGCACGCCGCGGTCGCACCGCACCCTCACACAGTCGCTCCTGCATGCTGCAAACCCAACCAAGGGAACGCACCCTCACTGACACGTGATGTCGCATGTGAACAAACCAAACTCAGCCATCCTATCACTGACACATAATTTTCGTTCATAGAGTATGTTTATCCAACCGCATGTTGGGGAGTATCCGTACGGTCCGTGAAGTGGTCTGTTGGGGAAGAAGAAGAGGTGAGGAAGAATGAAAGAAGGGTTAGGAGACGTAGGATATTCATCCAACCGCCTGAAATGGTAGACTGACCCAAGTCAGGCGACTTGCATAACAAATATATGTTTTTACAGAGCAAAAGATCCATAAAACAACAACATAAAGAAAAACTATCACTGCTCTCGGAAAGAGATGGCCTCGTCGTCTTTGGCTGCCGACGCGAACCAGCCGTCGCTGCCGACGTGTGTCTCCGCACCGTGGTTGTCCTCGGCCTCCAGCTACTCGTTCAAGCGGAGCGTTCGGGTGCTCTGCTCGGACGAGAGCACAGCCCGGTTCAAGTCGAGGACGTCCGGTTCTGCCTGCAGGAGGGCCTTGATGGCAGCGGCATCCGTGCGCTCCGCGTCGAGTCGAGCCTCCGCCGCTCGGTTCAAGTCCAGGACATCTGGTTCCGCCTGCAGGAGGGCATCGATGAGAGCGGCATCCGCGCGCTCTGCGTCGAGTCGAGCCTCTGCCGCCCGGTTCAAGTCCAGGACGTCCGGTTCCGCCTGCAGTAGGGCCTCGATGGCAGCGGCATCCGCGCGCTCCACCTCAAGTTGAGCCTCCGCCGCTCGGTTCACATCCACGACATCCGGTTCAGCCTGCAGGAGAGACTCGATGGCAGCAGCATGCACGCGCTCCGTGTCGAGTTGAGCCTCTGCCTCCTGGTCCTCCTTTAGTATCGCCATGTTGAACCACTGGTCCGCCTGCACCATGGGGGACTCAGACGCCGACACGAAGTCGACGTCCATCGTCTCATACCCATCGGGGGCCTTCTGTGTCGCGACCTCCGCCATGAACATTGGATCGGCTTCCTCCTCCTTGTAGCTTGGCTCCAGAGAACTCGGGGATTGGCCCACTGCAAAGCGAGCTTGGGAACAGAGGTCTGTGGCGCCGACCGTCGCCGCGATTTCTGCGTGGCGCTCCGGCGACAGCATCTTGTAGTAAGTGATCTTGCGGCGCACCATGGCTTTCCGGTGAACTAGGGGACGCTTGATGCGGGCTAGGGGATCAAAAGGTGGGGGAATGGGCTAGAGATTTGGTGTGGTTTTAGGGCAGTGGCTGGCGTAGACCGAGCAGCGAAGGTTCTAGTGTGAATAGTGGTTCCGGTGACGACCGGTCAATCGGTTTTGACTGTACATCGCTCTTGTCGCGTTCGTGTTGCAGCCCGACACGCTGGATCCTCCATGTTGCTCACCGAATGGAACGCGCTTCGTCTTGCGTTTTCGCTCGCTTGTGGGATCGCAGTTGAGAGCAAACCGGCGTCCCTCCCCCTTCCCCGCCCGCGTCATTTATTATACCACCACTCCCTCCGTTTTATGTGGAGTACATAAAAACAGAGGGAGTATACTACGGATTAGGATCCCCTGACGTGGCCGAACCCATTGAGTAACTGACATGCGGGGCCTAGCAAGCATCGGGTCCGCCAGTAAGTGACCGAAAGGGAGGGTAAGGCAGAGATGCCTACGTCAGAGGATCCACTTCCACTATACTACTTTGACCAAATGTTAGAGTAATAATATATGACATGCAACTTGCACAAATGTTAGAGTAATAATATATGACATGCAACTTACACAAAGCATACAGGGTCTAATGTGTTTTTTGAGGCTAACTTTGACCAAATGTTAGAGTAATAATATATGACATGCAACTTACACAAAGCATACGGTCAAATTCGTATGTGAAAGGAGTTTCGAATGATATAATTTTCACATTATACATCTCATGTACTATTAATCTTGTCAATAGTCAAATTGGAAACCATCTCGAGTACAAATCTAGGAGTACGTACGAATCTAACAATATTGATTGGGCGTTGTTGAATGTTGATACCTTTTTGATCGAAGTAGAGATACTTTGACTACACATAAAACTTATATGTAAACTAGAAAGGATAGGTGGGAGTATATTGTACGTTTAAAAATGAAACGAACATTGAATACCCTTTATATATGATTTGCGGATGATATGATCACCGGTTCAAAATTTTGAATCCGCCTTAGGTATCACGTGCCCCCACTCGTTCCCTCTCGATTTCATCTCGGGTCCGGAGATCTATTGAAAGAGGACCAGGGTGGGTACATGCGAATGATACTCGGCGGAATGTTCAAATGAGGCATGCGGGAGGATGGACTCGACTGGAGGGCGACATGATCGATGGAGAAGAGGGTTGGAGAGGAATGAGAAATAAGCAAATGCCACATGATTATACTTGAACGGCTCAAATAAACAATAAGGTGTCTCGCTTGGCCTACATAGTGAAAGGCCTAATGCACAACGCGGAGCACTGACGTTCGAATATGGCTGGGAAAATAGGGAAACCGACCTATGGGGCACACCCGTCGGGACGACGTGGCGCAGACTAGTCCAATGGAGGAGCTGGCCCACGACCTCTTCGCCATCGACAACCGTTCATGTGGGTCGTTGGGGCCCACAACAGGGCGCAGCTCCAGCACCGCCTCTGGACACGGCGACCGCGGTGAGCGACACGCTCATATCATCGCTAGACACGGTCGGTTTCAGTGTGTCGAGGGTGGCGTTAGTGTTGTGGCACGACCAACTGTATGTTTGGTTTGTGCCCAAGGTTGCCCCATCAAAGCATTGGGTAGCCAAAATTTTGGTTGAGGTATTGGTTGCCCATGATCTGGTCGACTTTTGGCAAGAAAAATGAACTAGAGTTGGCTAAAGTTCATTGGCATGCTAAAGAAATGGCAACCATTCAAACAAAGACCAATCTTTGGGTCATGGCCAAAATTTTGGTTGAGGTATTGGTTGCCCATGATTTGGCCGACATTGGCAAGAAAAATGAACTAGAGTTGGCTAGAGTTCATTGGCATGCCAAAAAATGGCAACCATCCAAACAAAGACCAATCTTTGGGTCATGACCAAAATTTTGGTAAGGTGCACTTTGGCCACAATCCAAACACACCCCAACACCCGGCTCGTCGAGGATGCATGGGGCGCCGCAATGCATCCGCGGAGTGGTGTGGCGCGGCCAACTGCATCCTCTGGACCTGAGACCATGTCGGGTCGTCTTGCTTCTTCAATGACATGCGGGGATCGCATGTGAGCAAAGGGCATCTCCAACGTTGCCACGACCGCAGCTGACTACCTTGGCACACCAAAACCCTCGTCCCTCGCGCCGTCACGCGGTGCATTCCCAGCCGGCACCAGCTACCCGCATTCATGTCGTCCGTTCGTACATCATCGTTAAAAGGCTCGGTGCCCGAGGAACCAACTCCGGTGACTTAATGACGCACCCGGACGCTTGGCCTCACCGGAATGCGCTACTTAAAGCGGCAACGCCCAGCTAACCTCCACACCATAGCGCATCGTCCTCCTACCTGGCACCACATCCGCCATGACCGCAAGTGCGAACGCTCTGCGGGAGAGCTTGTCTTCGGGGATGAAGCTCGAGGTCGCCGCCCTCGCTCAAGTCGCCTATCGCGACGCAATAGCGGCGTAGCCGGACGCGGATGCGACCGCACAAGCGGTGGCCACGCTGGCGGCCGACGATGGGAGCACCATCAGCCACACGTCCTACTTCCCGCCGTCTAACGTCCGGCAACGCCGAGGTCGGGGACTCCTCCGAGGATGAGTAGGGCATGGGAGGCGGCAGGGCATGGTGTGCCAACTGGCCGGTCTGTATCCCGTGTTCTACTCTTCCTCGCCGAAGACCGCACCTTCACTTCACGGGTCTTGAACCCACCCCCGTACATAGAGATCGTAGATGGAGGACGTCGGTCGCCACCGTAGAATAGGTTTAGGTTCACGTTTCTTTTACTTTTCTGTCCTATAAAAGTTCGAAATGTAATGAAAATCTGCCGTGTTTGCATTAATCTCGGTCGGTGTATATGAACTTTCACAATAATATACATATTGTAGGAGTACTAGCAAGATGCCCGTGCATTGCATGGAAGATCAAGATCTTGTGGGAGAAAAGGATGAATGAGGGGAAGCCTTATCTGCAAATGTGGAGAGGAGTGCGAGTAAATTGTCATAGTTTCCTTCCTATCCATTAGATATAGATCGAACGACCTATATTGCAAGATGACAGGCACACCATCATCACCAACTCTGCTTTTTATTGAACCAAGACAAATCTAACATGCGAAGTAAAATAAACACATAGGGTCTATACATACACAAATTATCTTAGGCACTCCAATAGTACGTCCACTACACATTCACGCATTTCACATCTTTCTACATCTACGGGAACCTACGAAAGGGTTAAAGTAAATTTCCTCTCTCTCTCCTCCCCTGATTTTCATGGTGGTGGCCCCTCCCTCCCCCCAATCTACAATCAATAGCTCACATGTTTCACATTACGTTAATTACGTAACTGGGATTACGTAGGTGTAGCATTACTCGTCCTAAAAAACCCAACTAAGCCAACCTCCCAGCATATCGCGCGGGAAAAGACCCGGCCGTGCCATTTTAGTCGGGATTACCGGATTACTAGTAGTAGTATCGATGGATCGCACGAAGCAACAAATTCTTTTTTGAGGGGGCGAAGCACCTAGTTTAAAATAAAAAAGGCGGTACACTCACAGCACTCCTGTCGCGGTCGCATTGCACCCCACACACGTTCGGTCCTGCACACGGCTCACGCAAACAGAACGCGCTTCGGCTTGCCTCTTTACTGACACGTGGGACAGCATTTGGAGAAACCGACCATGCGCCAAACTCCCCC
>NC_041390.1:403206983-403263166 GCF_002162155.2 Triticum dicoccoides | reverse complement strand
ATTCGCTCCACCAAAGCCGCCCTCCCCACCGCGCCGATATGTCGGCACTGTAGTTCGGCGATACTCTCGCTCCCATAGTACGCTCTCATAGACTGCCGTCCTCTAGCCGCGCCGCCACCTCTGGATACGTTCTTGTGGAGGCGCACGGCAGTCAGCGCCGCCACCGCTGGCAATGTTCATGTGGAGACGCATGGCGGTCAGCTTCTCCCATGGTACGCACATTCTAGACTGAGGCCCCGTTCATGTCAGTGTAGCGCTGAATGTTAGCTGATAGACGTTGTTAATCTCACTGTTTGCCGAAGTAGTTTACTGTCAATATGCTCTGCTTAAGAAGCTTCCTTGCCCTGTTCTGCACTCAATTTGCTTAGCTGAGATGGCATGCCAAGGCTGATTAGTTGCTAAAATATCCTGCCATATATTTATTGTGACATAGATTGCCATGGTCTAGTAGTCAATCTGTTAGGTGAAATAGCTCTACACCGTTTTATACTCGATCTTTGTTGTTGTGATGGCCTTCGATAGTTCGATGGTTGTGTGCTCGGCCTCATTGACTACTGAAACAGCCTGCCATAATTTGGCACTCAAATCTGTTTGCTGAATTAGCTTTACATATATTTCATTACTTAGATCTGCTCGTCCAAATATCTTGCCATAGCTTTAGACATCGACCTAGGTATTTTTTCTGGACTTCATAAAAAAGCATATATGTTTTTCCTGTAATATCTAGTAGAAGAACTAATTTGTATGTCTAACAGATGGACAGGACTTGGATAACTTCTGCTCAAAGATTCTCCGCTGCATATGTCGAGGGGGTTGAAAACTTCATGAACTTTATCAGAGCTGAGTACAATGGTCCGAAATCAGATGTGCTCTGCCCGTTAGCAGTTGTATGAATTCAGTTACAAGACCCCAGTCAACTATGCAAAATCATCTACACTTGTATGGGATGTCGGTCACATATACTAGGTGGGTTCATCATGGTGAAGCTGTGAACGTCAATGTTATTGACTACGTGGAAGCAGCAGATCACCATCTTGATCTGCCTCATGCTCAGGTGGAAGAGGAGGAGGAGGTGGTGGTGGCGGAGCCAGTGAGTTTGACCAACATTGAAACAATGCTACGAAATGCTCGTGCATTCCGTGAACTTTCACATGCAGAAGAAAAACGGCGGGCCCGCATGTTGGAACAATGCAACGTTGCTGTCACCCCAAGAAATAAGTTGTTAGTATTCTCAGCTATGGTCACCTTTCTTCAGGTGAAGACATCTGAGCGGATGACCAATAAATCATTTGATGCGATGTTGGCTGCTTTCCGCAAATCTTTCCCAGATGCGTCTGAGCTACCACACACCTATAGTAAAATGAAGAATTTCCTTCGTGCAGTTGGAATTGGATATGATATGATCCATGTTTGTAAGAATAATTGTGTTCTGTTCCAGAAGGATTATGCCAACTTAAGTGAATGCCCAAAATGCAAATCATCAAGATGGAAAGATGGCGATGCTGTGAAGAGGATTCCTCATAATGTTCTGAGACATTTTCCAATTACACCAAGATTGCAGAGGTTGTTTCATGATGCTGAAACAAGAGGATGTACTATGGCATTCTAGGAACCAGGAGTACAGAGATCAGAATGTAATGAGCCATCCATCTCATGGTAGTGAGTGGAAAAGTTTCAATGATAAACACAAAGAGTTTGCTGACCTGAGAAACATTAGACTTGGCTTAGCTTCAGATGGATTTAACTCATTTGGCCACCAGAGCGCCACATATAGCATGTGGCCAGTGCTTGTTATCCCTTAGAACATGACTCCAAATTTCTGCACCAAAGAATCAAACTACATGATGGCCTTGCTTATCCCAGGTCCAAAAAGTCCTGGAAAGGATTTTGATTTGTTCTTGGAGCCTCTTGTGGAGGAACTTCAACAGCTATGGAAGGGTGTTCTCACTCGAGACCTATATAGTAGCCCACCAGCTGTCTTTCTGCGTGCTATTATAATTTGGTGCATCCATGATTATCCGGCTTTGGGCACTATGTGAGGGCGAATGACACATAGTTACAATGCATGTGTTCGATGTGACAGGAATCCGCTATCATACACAATACTTAGCAAGATCGGTTACATTTGACACCGCCGTTTACTTGCCAAGGACAAGCCACATCCTAGAAAATACCAAAGACATGTGTTCAATGCAAAGCATGAAAACCGTGATGCGCCAAAGAGGCTCACGGCCGATGAGTTGCAAGTGGAATTAGAGAAGGTCAGGCATATTACACCAGGAAACCATCCTGGTAATGGTAGCGGGAAAAGGAAGCGTGGCAGGGTAGAAGAGAGATTATTGTTTACCCGCGGGTCCACTTTGTGGGACTTGGAGTATTGGAAAGATTTGGATCTGCGGCATAATCTTGATGTGATGCACATCGAGAAAAATATATGTGACAGCATTATTGGCACACTTCTCAATATTGAAGGCAAGACGAAAGATACCTTAAAATCTAGGATTGATTTGACACACCTGGGTATCATAAAGGATTTGCAGGTACAAGATGAAGGTAAACCACGGGATATGGCACCAGCTGTGTACGTCTTGGACAAGGTAAAAATAAAAGAATTCTGCGAGGTCCTGTCATGTGTGAGATTCCCACATGGATTTGCTTCCAACCCTGAAAGGAGAGTCAGTGCAGATGGAAACAAGGGACAAGGATTGAAAACTCATGACTGCCACGTCCTACTTCAAAGGGTTTTACCTGTTATCCTTAGAGGATTGGGCCGCCCTGACTTATACAGAGTAGTTGCAGAGTTGGGACAATTCTTCAGGGAACTCTGCAGTAGGAATACCAGGATAGATGCTTTGGAGCGTCTTAGAGACAAGATACCAACTATCCTGTGCGACCTTGAGATGTGTGGGAACCCGGGATTATTTCCATACCCTCCTGTGTATATTTGTCAATCCAGGATCAACTTGACAACACAGTGAAATGGTATCATTGCAGAACATTAAAATAAGTATAAGTTTAATAACTCTTGCCACAAGGCATACATAGTGAAATGTCTCATGACATTCATTACAACCAGAAACACAGCGGAATATATAAATACGTAGTGACTCCATCTCAACCACATGCAGTCGATGTAGTCAACGTGTCCTCACTCCTCAGGATCATCATAATAGTTGTAGTCGACGCCCTCGTCTTCATAGATCTCTGTTGTTCAACAAAAGTATTGCCATGAGTACATTACGTACTCAACATGCCTCCCACGGGGAAGGACCTAGTAGCTACATGTGGCTTCAAAGGAAGGCTATATGGCTCAATTTGCATAAAGCTAATTTTGTTTGACAAATAAAGTAGTTGGATAAAAGCAGTTTTAGATGAAAACATGTTTTATCTCCAGAACAACTTTCATCAAGTGAGGATCCTCGATCAACTCACATCCTTCATAGGTTTTAAGAATAGGGCAAAGAGGGAATAAGCAAGACAGGTCCTGTACGTCAAGAAAGATTCATGTGTTGTCCATGACCGTGGACACGACTATTCGAATAGTTTTACACTCTGCAGAGGTTGTACACTTTACCCACACGGCACGATTCCGACTTGTTGCCACTAGCCGTCGCTAGCGTAGTACACCATCTGGTATACCAGCAGGGAGATTGTGACGAGGTCTTTGGACTATATCCCCCAAAGATGTGACATGCCCACCGGGTCTGGCGCACGGTACTGAGAGTACATCCTCAAACCGGTCCCCCCATCTGTGTCGAGGATACTCCTCGCAAGGCAGCTATCCCATCTGCGGTACGGCGACATCGACACCTAAGGCTGACTAGCTTACTTGACCAAGCCAGTGCCCATATAGCATGTGGCTATACTGTTATCACAATCTTCAAATCCAAGACTTATTAGGCCTCATGCGGCACGGACGACTGATTGCCCCCTTCAACTCGTGAAGGGCAGCCAATCGCTCCTTCAATCCTTGATTCAGCTGTTGCCCGCACCAGTATTCAGATGGTAAGTTTCACCCAGAGTAGAAGAGGATAGAGAGGGTCAACAAGGGCCAACTGGCCTAGCTTAGAATTAAGTTTGAACTGCCAATGACTCGGTGGTCATTCAACAAGGCACCTACAGGGTGATAAGCATGACTAAGCATTTCTACTCTACCAGAATTATATACTTCTACTCAGGTGTCAAGTAAATAGGCGACAAGCGGATCAGGGTAATGTGTCAATTGACACGCTTGCTATGAGAATTAAAATAGCATGCACATAGCAACAATAAAACTCAATGCAATTTTGTAAACCATAGGATAAGTATGATCAAAGAAGGAGGCATGCCTTCGTTGTCGAGTCCCCTGTTTCCTTCTTCCTTGTAGTGCTCCTCTCCCGTACCGTCGCCTCCTACTCATAGTAACGGCGAAGCACAATAACAAGCAATAAAATCCAAATAACATCCAATTGAAATAACAATATAGCAAGGATTGGTAGAAAGATGTGGATGGATATGGAGATTTCTAAGGAGGTAGATCGATTGATGATGAGTAGAGGGATTGAATGGATTGGTTGGGTATAGGTTTATCCGGACTAAGTAAAACTCGGCCATCATGTCTAACGTTCTAAACAACAATATGCTAACTAAACTTTAATAGTGCCCAATACAAATACTTTGGCTAACTATAAAGAAAAGACAAAATAATGACTGACGTGACATAAACACAAAACAATAACTATCCTATGCATTTGAACGACACGACTCGACATAGCATGGCAAAACAAATTTACCCACAAATCAATATTTTGATAAAATCTACTATTTATAATGGTTAAAACATCAACTATAGAATTTAACAACAAGCATCTTAAAAGTCAACCAAGTTACTTCCTAAACAAACTAGTTAAGATACAAAACATCAAACAATAGCCCGACCTAAAGAAATGCTAAAACATAATAGTCACAAATCATGTAGCACTAATTAAAATAATCTAGATATATATATGAAGCAAAAGGATCAACAATAATCTAGTCCTAGCATGATCAACTCTTGTAACAAAAATCATGCACATGATATGACTCACAACACCACCTAGACTCAATCAAACTAATTTAAATAATAATTCTACAATCGTTCCGAAACTAAACTGGAACATAAATATTGCTACGCATGACAATATTATCAAGAAAGTACGCATGCATATACTATGTCTATAAAAATAAAAATTATCGCACTTCACTAACATGCATCAAAATAATAATTGTAAAACTAGTTCTAGAAATTCTATAACCAGTTCTAATATATCCTAGAATCACTCAACAATATTTAGGACAAACCCTAAGCATGCTACGGACATGACAATAAGACATAAACAATTTTGCATGATTACTTACATAAAACATCATACACACTTGATAAAAACACAATTAAAAATCTACTCAAACAAAACAATTAACTCGCTCCTAGCATCATCGAAACGGCTTATGGGTTTAGCATTGGTTTAGGGTCACCGAGTAGTCATTGAATATGGAACCGGTGGTGTTGAGCGTGCGAGCACCGGTGCGCGTCGTCGTCGTCGTCCGAACTCCGGTGATGAAGCGATGGTGGTGAGTGATGCTCCTAGTGACGAGAAAGCATTGGGACACAGATGGACATAACGGACGATCGACGGGTGATGTTGACGTCAGTCCCGAATAGAGCAGCGGCACGGCACCATTGTGTGCGCAGCCAATGATTGCCAACGACTGGGAAATGATGTCTAGGAGGTAGGCTTTGGCAAGGGGATTCTGTTGGTGGGAGGAATTGGACTAGAATGCTCACCTTAGGCGACGGTGGTCGAAGAACAGCAGAGATGGGGCTGTATTGCGGGGTGGATTACAAGTGATTGGAAAGGAATTGGAGGATGGGATGATGGGGCTTTTATAGAGGTGCTCCTGACGCACATCGTGACGCGAAGGGTCTGCCGAATGGTAGCCGGAGGAGGAAGATCAGGAGGTGAATGCCATTGTTGGGCCAATAACTTCGTCAGTTACTTGCATGAGATTAAGTGCATCATGAGTGAAGCCATTAGAGTGAACGGACTCGTCATTGAGTGGGGAGTAATTCTTGTGTTGATGACGAATGGAAATGGTGAAGGGATTAATGGGATTTGAAGGGAAAAGAAGAGGCAGCCATGGAGGTTTCTTCTCTGTAACATGTACGTGCACGCGTGTGGGAGGGAGACGACGCTTCGTTCCCTGGCCGGCTGGGCCTCGCGGCTGCTGCTGCTAGCTGGGCCTAGCGGCTGCTGTTGCTGATTGGAATGGGCATTCGCTGCCCCTCACGCTGGGTGGCTTGGCCATGTTCGTTGAGTGGCTGGGCGGATTTTGGATTAGAAAGAGAGAAAACAAATGGAGAAAGAACGGTCCAGTGAATACTTGAATGGGAGTGATTAGCTTTGGTGCATACGTGAGATACCAACGATGTGCTAGGCTATGATACATGTATTGGTTCAAGGACCAAAAAATGAAAGGAGAGAGAATAAAATAGAATCAATATAATATAATATAATGTGGATTTCTTTTACTAGGATTGCTACAAGAGGAACCAAACAAAGACAACTAAAAAGTCTTCAAGAATCCAAGAAATCAAAGTAACAAAAATAAGTAAGAAGAACTTAAATGAAATATTACGAACGAATAAATCAACTAAGGATATTACGGAAAATATTTTCCACCTGACATGTGCTAAATTAATTCCAAACAGCTTGGTATTAATTTGAGCAATCTCCAAAATATATAATTAAAGATTACGTTGCAACATCCCTTGGCTTAGAAAAAAATTGAACTCTCAAAAAATCAGGATATTACAACTCTACCCCCCTTACAAGGAATCTCGGTCCCGAGATTCAAAGCTAAGAGAAAAGATTTGGGAACTCCTCCCTGAGGTCGTCTTCTCGCTCCCAAGTTGCTTCCTTCTCGGAGTGATTGCTCCACTGCACCTTGCAAAGTTTGATCACCTTTCTCCTTGTGGTTCGTAGTTGCTCATCAAGGAACTTGATAGGATACTCTTCATATGTCAAGTCATCCTTGACTTCTATGTTGTCCAGTGAAGTCTTTTGCACCTCTTCCTCGGGTTTCTTAAAACACTTCTTCAACTATGACACATGGAAAACATTGTGCACATTTGACAACTTCTCTGGGAGTGCCAACTGATAGGCTACCTCTCCACGTCGAGCGATAATCCCAAACGGACCAATGTAGCGGGGCGCTAGCTTACCCTTGATTCCAAATCGATGCATTCCTCGTAGTGGTGATCCTTTAGGTACACATCATCTCCTATCTTGAATGATATGTCATGACAACGTTTATCCGAATAAGCCTTCTGTCTGGACTGGGCTTCCTTCAACCTTTCTTGAATCATTTTCACTTGCTTGTCCGCCTCTTCCAATGTGTCACCAAACACTTGGTTTTCACCTACTTCATGCCAGTTAAGAGGTGTACGACACTTTTGTCCATATAAAGCCTCAAAAGAAGCCATCTTTATACTTGCTTGATAACTGTTGTTATAAGAAAACTCAGCATAAGGAAGACTCTTATCCCAACTACGCTGATAAGTCAAAGCACAAGCTCGAAGCATGTCTTCAAGAATTTGGTTTACCCGTTCTGTTTGTCCATCAGTCTGTGGGTGATACGCTGTACTGAAATCCAACTAAGTTCCCAGAACTTCATGTATCTTCTTCCAAAACCGCGAGGTAAACTGAGTACCTCGATCTGACACTATCCTCTTAGGAACTCCATGTGCATAAATGATTCTTGCCATATACAACTCTGCGAGCTTCTCTCCACCATAGGTAGTCTTTACTGGAATGAAATGAGCTGACTTGGTCAATCTGTCCACTATGACCCAAATAGAATCAAATCCAGAAGATGTCCTTGGAAGGCCTGTGATAAAGTCCATTCCAATCTCTTCCCATTTCCACACTGGAACCTTAAGTGGTTGTAGCAGTCCCGCGGGCTTCTGATGCTCCGCCTTGACCCTTCGACATACATCACGCTGTGAAACATACTCAGCAATTTCTCGCTTCATACTAGACCACCAAAAACTACCCCGAAGATCATTATACATCTTTGTACTTCCAGGGTGTATTGAGTATGCTGACTCATGAGCTTCCTTCATGATCGTGTCCTTGATATCCTTTTGGTCTGGCACCAACAAACAGTCTCGAAACCATATGCTTCCACTCTCGTCCTCTCTATAGTCGGGTGCTTCACCCAATTTGATTTTCTCTCGAATATCTGCAATTCCCTTGTCTTCTTTCTGCACTTCTCGCACCTGATCTTGGAGAGTAAACTTGACCTCTAACATTTCACCATTTTTAGCAAGGCTCACATACAGATTCATCTTTCAAATTTCCTCATAAAGTTCTGGCACTTCCTTCTGAATCATCACATTGTTGACATAAACTTTCCTGCTTAGTGCATCAGCTACGACATTGGCTTTACCAGGATGGTAGTTAATGTTCAGACTATAGTCCTTGATCAAATCTAGCCACCTTCTCTGTCTGAGATTCAAATCCAGTTGTGTGAAAATGTACTTCAAACTCTTACGATCTGAGTATATCTCACACCTATTTCTGATAAGTTAGTGCCTCCAAGTTTTCAAGGCATGCACTACGGCAACTAATTCTAAATCATGTGTGGGATAGTTAACCTCATGAGGGCGTAGCTGTCTCGATGAATAAGCTACAACCTTTCCTTGTTGCATAAGCACACATCCCAAACCTTGCTGAGAAGCATCGCAATAAACCTCAAAATCTTGCTGAATATCTGGCAATACCAATACTGGACCAGTTGTCAACCTCCTCTTGAGTTCTTGGAAACTCGCTTCACAAGCTTCTAACCACTCAAACTTTTTATCCTTCTTTAACAACTGAGTCATAGGTCTAGCTATTCGGGAAAAATCTTCAATAAACCAACGGTAATACCCGGCTAGTCCAAGGAAACTGCGTATTTCTGACACATTCTTGGGCTGCTTCCAACTGAGTACTGATTGCACTTTTGCTGGATCCATGGCAACTCCTTCGGCTGAGATGACATGTCCTAGAAAGTCCACTTGTTTCAACCAGAATTCGCACTTACTAAATTTTGCATAGAGTTGATGAGCCCTTAACCTCTCCAAAACTACTCGAAGGTGTTTCTCGTGCTCTTCTTCACTCTGGGAATGGATCAGAACATCATCGATGAACACAACAACAAACTTATCCAGGCAATCCATGAATACACTATTCATGAGATACATGAAGTAAGTTGGTGCATTTATGAGTCCAAATGACATTACCAAAAACTCATAGAGACCATATCGAGTAACAAAGGCGGTCTTTGGAACATCTTGCGGGCGAATCTTCAACTGGTGGTACCCTGATCGGAGATCTATTTTGGAAAACACGCGTGCTCCCTTCAACTGTTCAAACAAGTCATTAATCCTTGGCAGGGGATACTTATTCTTAATAGTTGCTGCATTCAGCGCTCGGTAATCCACACACATGTGCATGCTACCATATTTCTTTTTCACAAATAGTACAGGTGCGCCCCATGGTGATGTGCTCGGTCTAATGTAACCCTTCTCTTCTAACTCCTGAATTTGCTTCTTCAACTCAGCTAATTCATTCCCTGTCATCTTATAAGGTCTCTTTGCAATAGGAGCGGTGCCCGGTATTAACTCAATGACAAACTCAATCTCACGGTCTGGTGGCAATCCAGGCAATTCTTCTGGAAAGACATCTGGATATTCCTTCACCACTGGAACATCCTCCAAAGTTAACTCCTTCACTTTGTTCAGCATGCAATCAACCTCGGGTTGAGGTGCAATCCTAGCTTGGTATTCCACAGTGGCCCCTTCAGTGCTTGTTAATGTAACAGAGGTCCTAGCACAATCTACAAATGCCTTATGTTTCATTAACCAATTCATTCCTAAAATGATATCCAAACCTTTGGAGTCTATCAAGATAAGATTTGCTAGGAACTCTACCCCTTCTATAATTATAACCACTTTAGGACACTTCTGCCCAGTCCTTTAAATACCCCCAGGTGATTGCACTACCATTTGCAAGTTCAAACCCTCAGTTCGAAAATGATATTTTTTAGCAAAACTCCTTGAAATGAATGAATGAGAAGCTCCAGTATCAAAAAGTACTGAACCGTAATACGAGTTGACCGGGAACATACCAAGAACAACATCTGGTGACTCTTGAGCCTGCTCGATGCTGACATGATTGACCCTTCCATGTCTTGATGCATGAGGTGCACCCCTTGGTGTATTGAGAATGCCTCGGCCACGTCCAGCTGCAGGTGTCTTAGCTACAGAACCCAAGTTGAACTTCACTGGAGTGGAACCCGTGTTCTTGTTGGGACATGGAACAGCAAAGTGACCCTCTTGCCCACAACTAAAGCATGCCTTTCCAGCTGTATTAGCATGATTACCTCCCACTTCAGCTCGTGGAGTCTTATATGCATTTGGCTGATAGGTGTTGTTGGGCCTTGATGGCTTGACATACTGTGCACGATAGCCAGGATGATGACCAATCTTCTGTCGGGAGCTACCTGCCCCATGGTGATTCTGTGGTGCTCTATGCTTGCGGTGCTCCTCTAACTCCCTCCTTGAGTTCTCCTGGAGTATAGCCTTGTTGACAAGTGCTTGAAAGGTAAGGAAATCATGAGATACCAGCCTGTCCTTCAACCCAGGGTTTAGCCCCTTCAAAAACTTGGCAATCTTGTCAGCTTCAGTTGGAATATCTGCCCTTCCATAACATGCCAGCTGCGTGAAACGACTCAGATATTCTGACACTGTCATCTTTCCTTGAGTAAGAGCTTGAAACTCATCCCTCTTCAGCTCCATGATGCCCGCAGGAATATGTGCGGTGCGGAAAGCTTCTGCAAACTCATTCCAAGTGATAGTTTGGGCATCCTCATGAGCTTCACAATAATTCTCCCACCAATCTGCAGCTACACCCTTGAGCTGGTGGGCCGCAAACTTGACACGATTTTCTGCGGTGAAATTGGCCAAGTTGAGTGTCTTCCTGATGTCCTTCAACCAATCATCAGCATCAAGTGGGTCTGCTGATCCCTCAAAAGTTGGCGGTTTTGCCCTCATGAACTCAGCAAATCCCGACTGTGGTGGTTGACCCTGATTCTGGTTCGCAACATTGGCGACAAGCTGCTGAAGTATCCGTGTTTGCATCAACATCATTTGTGCCATATTGGGTGGCGGCGGCGGTGGCACATCATCTCCTCCAGAGTCAGAGTCGGTATCATGTACATGTCCCTCCTCAAAGTTGTCTTCAAAGACATGTTCCTCAAAACCTGGTCCACGACCACGTCCACGTCCATGACCGCGACCACGTCCGCGTGCTCCATGGCCATGACCTCCGCGATTAGCATCCATCCTGCTGGCCTCCCGGTGTTAGAATAGAAGAGAGGGAAATTTCTAACCCATAAATCCAATATGATAACAAAAGAACAAATAAAACCAGCAACTGAACTCCAGAGAAAACTCCAATTAAAACACTCAAGCATGAAAGTACTGGATAACATAGTAGCTATACCACATATATCGGTATAGTCTACCATGGACATAGCAAACATGAAAATAACTAACGTTCACTCACATCATCAAAGAAATCGCTCATGGTTCCTATAGTCCATCTACTCGCTGGGATCTCCATCGTACTGGTGGGTAGGTGCTGGCGCAAAGCAAAGCCCGGATGGTGGTGATGCGGTCCCCTCTGGAGTAGCAGGAACTCTCTCCTCAAGTTCAGTCTCCTCCTCGGTGTCGTCGAGCTACTGATCGCGAGTCGGTGGCACTGGAGGTGCAGGCGGTGCTGAAGGTGCAATGGCGCGACGTGTCAGGCAACGCTTCTTTGCTAGAGCGCTCTTCTTCGTCCGTGTTATCTTGATGCGTGGATGAAGCCTCTGGCATGGAGGAGGTGTAGGGTCCTCTGGTGGCATCTCCTGTTGGTCACCATTCTCCATGGCGAGCATAGCGTTCGTCGCGATGATACCATGTTCTGCAACTGCCTCAGCGGCCTCCCGTGCTTCATGGGCAGCGGCTAAGGAAGTGTTCGCCTCCACCAATCTCTCCTCAAGTATCTCCACACGCTCCTGGTAAAACTCTAAGCGCTGACGGTTCTCCTCCAGCATAGTCGTAGTCATAGCAAGGTTTTGCTCAAGTCCAAGGGTAAGTGAAGCCATACGAATGATCGTGGGATCATCCTCCTCCATGTACCCCAAGTTCTGCTGAATCGCTCTGTCCCTCATATGGAAAGTGAAGTACCGGAATGGGGTGTGCCTCAGCTCGTCCTAATGAAGTCCGGCTATCTGATGCATCGCCTGATGAACAACTCCAATGACAGCATGAAAGAAATATTCTCCATCATATGTGTATTGGTAAGTGCTGGTCTGTTCCTCCATCCTCGGATACACCACCAAGTTGACCTTGAAACGTTCCTCGCCCCCGATCATGCGATAGGAGTGTCCGGAAACCTCTGGATCCTGGTTGAAGCCCAAGCATGTGAGCATGTATCGAAACTGTCGACCGAGGTTGCCAAACTGCTCAATCCTGCGTGAGGATGATATCACCATCTACATATTTGAGTAAGAAGAGAATCGGTACACAATTTAGTAAGAGAAAATAGAAGCGAAATACTAGAAAATTTATAAAATAATATTTTATAAAATAATTTCTAAGGCTTTCCATTTCTAACTAAGGCCACGTTACTAGGTCGATGTCGGCTCTGATACCACTTCTGGTGGGAACCCAGAATTATTTCCAGACCTCCTGTGTATATTTGTCAATCCAGGATCAACTTGACAACACAGCGAAATGGTATCATTGCAGAACATTAAAATAAGTATAAGTTTAATAACTCTTGCCACAAGGCATACATAGTGAAATGTCTCATGACATTTATTACAACCAGAAACACAGCGGAATATATAAATACGTAGTGACTCCATCTCAACCACAGGCAATCGATGTAGTCAACGTGTCCTCACTCCTCAGGATCATCATAATAGTCGTAGTTGACGCCCTCGTCTTCATAGATCTCTGTTGTTCAACAAAAGTATTGCCATGAGTACATTATGTACTCAACATGCCTCCCACGGGGAAGGACCTAGTAGCTACATGTGGCTTCAAAGGAAGGCTGTATGGCTCAATTTGCATAAAGCTAATTTTGTTTGACAAGTAAAGTAGTTGGATAAAAGCAGTTTTAGATGAAAACATGTTTTATCTCCAGAACAACTTTCATCAAGTGAGGATCCTCGATCAACTCACATCCTTCATAGGTTTCAAGAATAGGGCAGAGAGGGAATAAGCAAGACAGGTCCTGTACGTCAAGAAAGATTCATGTGTTGTCCATGACCGTGGACACGGCTATTCAAATAGTTTTACACTCTGCAGAGGTTGTACACTTTACCCACACGACACAATCCCGACTTGTTGCCACTAGCCGTCGCTACCGTAGTACACCATCTGGTATACCTGCAGGGAGATTGTGACGAGCTCTTTGGACTAGATCCCCCAAAGATGTGACATGCCCACCGGGTCTGGCGCATGGTACTGAGAGTACATCCTCAAACCGGTCCCCCCATCTGTGCCGAGGATACTCCTCGCAAGGCACCTATCCCATCTGCGGTACGGCGACATCGACACCTAAGGCTGACAAGCTTACTTTACCAAGCCAGTGCCCATATAGCATGTGGTTGTACTGTTATCACAATCTTCAAATCCATGACTTATTAGGCCTCATGCGGCACGGACGACTGATTGACCCCTTCAACTCGTGAAGGGCAGCCAATCGCTCCTTCAATCCTTGATTCAGCTGTCGCCCGCACCAGTATTCAGATGGTAAGTTTCACCCAGAGTAGAAGAGGATAGAGAGGGTCAACAAGGGCCAACCGTCCTAGCTCAGCATTAAGTTTCAATTGTCAATGACTCGGAGGTCATTCAACAAGGGACCTACAGGGTGATAAGCATGACTAAGCATTTCTACTCTACCGGAATTATATATTTCTACTCAGGTGTCAAGTAAATAGGCGACAAGCGGATCAGGGTAATGTGTCGATCGACACGCTTGCTACGAGAATTAAAATAGCATGCACATAGCAACAATAAAACTCAATGCAATTTTGTAAACCATAGGATAAGTATGATTAAAGAAGGAGGCATGCCTTCGTTGTCGAGTTCCCCGTTTCCTTCTTCCTCATAGTGCTCCTCTCCCGTACCGTCACCTCCTACTCGTAGTACCGGCGAAGCACAATAAATAAAAAGCAATAAAATCCAAATAATATCCAATTGAAATAACAATATAGCAAGGATTGGTAGAAAGATGTGGATGGCTATGGAGATTTAGAAGGAGGTAGATCGATTGATGATGAGTAGAGGGATTGAATGGATTGGTTGGGTATAGGTTTATCCGGACTAAGTAAAACTCGGCCATCATGTCTAACGTTCTAAACAACAATATGCTAACTGAACTTTAATAGTGCCCAATACAAATACTTTGGATAACTATAAAGAAAAGACAAAATAATGACTGATGTGACATAAACACAAAACAATAACTATCCTATGCATTTGAACGACACGGCTCGACATAGCATGGCAATACAAATTTACCCACAAATCAATATTTAGATAAAATCTACTATTTATAATGGTTAAAACATCAACTATAGAATTTAACAAAAAGCATCTTAAAAGTCAACCAAGCTACTTCCTAAACAAAATAGTTAAGTTACAAAACATCAAACAATAGCACGACCTAAAGAAATGCTAAATCATAATAGTCACAAATCATGTAGCACTAATTAAAATAATCTAGATATATATGAAGCAAAAGGATCAACAATAATCTAGTCCTAGCATGATCAACTTTTGTAACAAAAATCATGCACATGGCATGACTCACAACACCACCTAGACTCAATCAAACTAATTTAAATAATAATTCTACAATCGTTCTGAAACTAAACTCAAACATAAATATTGCTACGCATGACAATATTATCTAGAAAGTACGCATGCATATACTATGTCTATAAAAATAAAAATTATCGCACTTCACTAACATGCATCAAAATAATAATTGTAAAACTAGTTCTAGAAATTATATGACCAATTCTAATGTATCCTAGAATCACTCAACAATATTTAGGACAAACCCTAAGCATGCTACGGAGATGACAATAAGACATAAACAATTTTGCATGATTACTTACATAAAACATCATATGCACTTGATAAAAAACACAATTAAACATCTACTCAAACAAAACAATTAACTCGCTCCTAGCATCATCAAAACGGCTTATGGGTTTAGCATTGGTTTAGGGTCACCGAGTAGTCGTTGGAGATGGAACCCGTGGTGTTGAGCGCGCGAGCGCCGGTGCGCGTCATCGTCGTCGTCTTCCGAACTCCGGTGATGAAGAGATGGTGGTGAGTGATGCTCCTAGTGACGAGAAAGCATCGGGACACAGATGGACATAACGGACGATCGACGGGTGACGTCGGCGTCAATCCCGAATAGAGCAGCGGCACAGCTCCATTGTGCGCGCGGCCAATGATTGCCAATCACTTGGAAATGATGTCTAGGAGGTAGGCTCTGGCAAGGGTATTCTGTTGGTGGGAGGAATTGGACTAGGATGCTCACCTTAGGCGACGGTAGTCGAAGAACAGCAGAGATGGGGCTGTATTGCGGGGTGGATTACGAGTGATTGGAAAGGAATCGGGGGATGGGATGATGGGGCTTTTATAGAGGTGCCCCTGGCGCACGTCGTGACGCGAAGGGTCTGCCGAATGGTAGCCGGAGGAGAGAGATCAGGAGGCGAATGCCATTGTTGGGCCAATAACTTCGTCAGTTACTTGCATCAGATTAAGCGCATCATGAGTGGAGCCATTAGACTGAACGGACTCGCCGTTGAGTGGGGAGTAATTCTTGTGTTGATGACGAATGGAAACGGTGAAGGGATTAATGGGATTTGAAGGAAAAAGAAGAGGCAGCCATGGAGGTTTCTTCTCTGTAACATGTACGTGCACGCATGCGGGAGGGAGACGATGCTTCGTTCCCTGGCCGGCTGGGCCTCGCGGCTGCTGCTACTAGCTGGGCCTAGCGGCTACTGTTGCTGACTAGAATGGGCCTTCGCTGCCCCTCATGCTGGGTGGCTTGGCCATGTTCGTTGAGTGGCTAGGCAGATTTTGCATTAGAAAGAGAGAAAAAATGGAGAAAGAACGATCCAGTGCATACTTGAATGGGAGTGATTAGCTTTGGTGCATACGTGAGATACCAACGATGTGCTAGGTTATGATACATGTATTGGTTCAAGGACCAAAAAAATGAAGGAGAGAGAAGAAAATAAAATCAATATAATATTATATTGATTTCTTTTACTAGGATTGCTACAAGAGGAACCGAAACAAAGACAACTAAAAAGTCTTCAAGAATCCAAGAAATCAAAGTAACAAAAATAAGTAAGAAGAACTTAAATGAAATATTACGAATGAATAAATCGACTCAGGATATTATGGAAAATATTTTCCACCTGACATGTGCTAAATTAATTCCAAACAACTTGGTATTAATTTGAGCAATCTCCAAAATATATAATTAAAGATTACGTTGCATCATCCCTTGGCTTAAAAAAAATTGAACTCTCAAAAAAACAGGATGTTACAAGAAGATATATCCTCCAGCCTTCTTTGATGTGATGGTGCATTTGGCTGTTCATCTACCTGATGAGGCACTACTTAGAGGTCCAGTACAGTATGGCTGGATGTACCCTATTGAAAGGAGGCTAGGCACTTTCAAGGGCTATGTTAGGAACAGAGCTAGACCCGAGGGTTCCATTGCAGAGGCCTACATTGCTACAGAAGCATTGACATTCTTCTCAAAATACATTGAAATAGCTGATCAGCTTAGCAAAGAGGTGGGTGAAGACAATCGCGGGCTCAATGTTTTCGATTATTCTGTTCGAGTTACATGGAAGAGTCGACAAGAGGACAAACCTAAAGATTTGGACAAAATGGTTTGGTATGTGTTGAATAACTGTCCTGAGATACTACCTTATATCAAGTAAGTGCAGTATTGCAGCTTATACATCGTAATCTACTAAACTTGCAGCACATTCTTATATATTTAGATATTTGACGCGATCACTATGTTGTGTAGCATCTACAAAGAGGAGTTACTGCCGCAAAATCCAAGAAACATTGACAAACTGGTTATGGCAGGATTTGTGAAATGGTTCAAGAATCATGTAAGCTTTTGAAGTGCACTGTCAGTTTTTTTAATATATTCAGTACATAGGATGATCAGTTTGTCTATTTTCTAACCATAGGTTAAGAAGATGCGGGAGGATGGGCAGGCAGTTGATGATGCCATTTACTCACTAGCAATGGGTCCTGATACTCGGGTAAGACATTATGAATCTTGCGTTGTGTAACGCCCTCGATGCGGCTATATCTCCCACGTGTCGAAGCACGACTTGGAGGCATAACCGCATTGAAAGCAATGTCGCAAGTGAGGTAATCTTTGCAAACAACCCATGTAATACATAAGGGAAAGAGATACATAGTTGGCTTACAATCGCCACTTCACACAATTACATGAATAAAGCATTACATCAACCAGTTACAATCAAGGCCCGACTACGGAGCCAAAATGTCAGGGATATACCCCGCGGTGTAAACCGGCCGGAAGTTAACCCGGCCGGACTTGGCGGTTTATCTGAAGACCCCGCTGACACTTGGCGAGTTACTGGCGACCCGCCCTGACTTGGCGGTTCACAAGCAACCCACCTGGTCATTATGACTCACTGGTGGTCCGGCGTGCGGGATCAACGGATGACAAGGCTCAAAGCCCAGAAGGCCAGTTCACGTTTAATGGTGGGCCGGTTTAAGAGGAAAGGCAGGAGGAATATTATCTTACAAGGAGCTAAGACCTGGACTTGTATCCGGTTTGTATTAGAGATAGACTAGTCCTAATCCTAATAGGACTTCACATGTAAACCGCCCGTTCAACATATATAAGGAGGGGCAGGGCTCCCCAAAAGGGGACAAGATTCACAAGTTCCACAAGTTGGACAAGTTAGGTTTAGACAATTGCTTTCGAGTTAGAGCACTCTTGTAACCGTGATCATCATCATCAATATCAATGAAGCAGGATGTAGGCTTTTACCTCCACCGTGAGGGGCCGAACCTGGGTAAAACCTCGCGTCTCTGTCCCGCTCAACCCCTCTCAAGCTACCACATAGATGCGTTGGCCTCGTGACTAAGTCCTGACACTAAGGACATCTGCCGTGACAATTCCACGACAGTTGGCGCCCACCGTGGGGCTAGCGCATGGTGGTGTTGAGTTCTTAAAGGGATTTCTCCCCGGGATCAAGGATCTTGCGATCATCCGGTGAAAAAGAGTCATCAATGCAAGTTTAAGTTTGAGAGGTTAGGGTTTCGTACGTGAAGCCGCGCACGACCCGGAAGGCAGATATATTATTTGGTGCGCCGCCATCAAGTCATATGTTTTCAAGCCATCCGGAAAACAATAGGATTCACCACGACGGCTGCAGATGTTTATCCGCGGAAGCCATCAAGTTGCACACGTTTCTGCAGTTAGAGTTGTCGAGTTGTTGTTTCTGATTAAATCAAAGAGTGCAGACACGCGCATTGTTTACATCGCATTAAGCATCAACCTGGTGTTTTCAAGTACTAGTACGCCACTAGAAGACAAGGAGAGAGGCTACGAGGAGATTAATTCCAGAATTGAGAAAAAGTTGCCAAGTTGGACTGTGTTTGAGGCAGCCTACAGCGTCCCTGTCGGAAACCACCGTTGACCCGTTTGGAGGCTCATGCGTCTGCGGCCCCGTCTCGCTGAACCACCTCGTCGGGGCACCTCCACCGCCGCGAGCCGGCCTCGCTGCCGTTCTGGCCGTAGCTAGCCTCATCGAGCTTCCTTCCTTCAGGTCACGGCCTTGCTTCCGCCTCTGACCCGCCTGCCGCCGTCACCGTCGGACCAAGTCCGCCTTCTGCTATGGCTGGATTGTGAGTCCACCTTCGAGTCGCCCTCGCCGGTGTGCCAAGCTGCGGCTATGGTCGGCCCGCTTCAAGTCTGTGAGCCGCCCGGCCTCAAGGAGCCTCTGCTCCTAGCCCGTGGGTTTCGCTGCTGCTGCCGAATTACCAATGATTCAATGACCTTGGCTTCGACACCGAGTCCGCTTCGGCCTTCAAGTCGCCAAGCCCCTCGCTGGCTCCGGCTCCTGTACGCCGCCGTATGTGACCTTCAATTTACGTTATTACGCCGGCCTGCCCACACGGCCTCGCGGTCATCCACCCCTGCCATCGCCTTGGCCTTCACTTCCGCATAACACCGTGAGCCGCCCGGTCGCCCTCTGGACCGTCCTGCCTTAAGCTACCGCTGGAGAGTCGCCGTCGAGCCTCACTACTCCGGAGTCGCCTTCATGCCTTGCCTGCTCCGGCCCTGGTTGCCTCTCGCGCCATCAAGTTGGTCGCCAAGTTCTACTCCGGGCCACCATCGCGCGAGCTCGTGTCCGCAGTGATGAGCCGTCTGACGCATCCAAGGTGTTTGCCTCAACCCGCCGGTTCACCAGCGCTTCTCCACTGCCGCGGCAATGACGCTTTGAGCTGCTATCGTGACCTTGAGTTGCTGCTTCTGAGCCGTCTGTGCCGTTGCTCGTTTTCACTTCTGAATCGCCGGTGCCATGCGTGCTTCGGCCGTAGCTCGTTGAACTACAATGTCAAGACTAGCCTTAGAACTGTTGTTGGAAACAAACAAAGATCAAAGGAAAATGCTATGCTACTGTGATGGTCAAGTCAGCCACGAGAACCACCATTTTCTCATAAGAAGACAGAAGCAAAAGCAACTAGTATTACAGTACTAGTATCACGTGGCGCTAGAAGGATCACATGGTCAAGGAATCAATTAGGGGTACTGGTAGTACTCCATGAAAACTAAAATACTGGCACATCTACACTGATGTTTGGTCCGATCAAATTCTAGCCTGCGCACGGATCATTTGTCGTCCGGAGAAATCAGGTGATATTCATCCGAGTCTACTTTTAACACATATTGTTTTTTGTCAAAAAACAATTTATCTTTGCTGCAATGTTTTTATGCAGGATAATTATTTATGACAAATGTATTGTTATGTCGCGGACATGGAGCGCATGCCAGCATAGTTTTGCAGTGGCGTTCTTCCGGGCCATACTGCTCGACGGATACACATGCAAGTCACCGCCCCCGCTGTTCGGTTTACATCCGTCCACGCATGCGGCCGACTCATTGTCTGTGCCGGTTTACAAACATCACGGCCGACTCACCCGTCCGCACCGGTTTACCACACTGCGGCCGGTTCACCCGTGATTAATTTCAGCTTCATACAGTTATCATCAACTTCATGGCGGGTTATTTCCGGCCTAAACACATCAGGTGATACCTATATGAAATATATTTTATTAGCACATATTATTTTTATCAAAGAACAGTTTATCTTTGCCTTGGTCTGCAATACTGTTTATGCAGGACAAGTGTTCATTACAAATGAGGCGCTATGTTACGGGCACGGAGCACGCGCTAGCAATGTTCTGCACTGGCGTTTCGTCCGTGTCCTACCACCCGGTGAATGAACGTGAGAAGGTCGCTGTCCCTGTGGCCCGGTTTACATCAGCTTGCTGGGACCGCGCCCGCGATTAACTCACCCGTCCGAGCCGGTTTATGACACCGGTGCTGATCTTCCCTGTCTGCACCAGCTTACAATACCGCGGCCGGCTCATCTGTCCGAGCTGCCTCTGATGTTGCGATCGTCCGTCTCTCGCGGCATGGTCTACATCAACATACCGGGCCGCACCTGTCTGCATGAGCTGTTTCTTGAGTATGAACATGGGTAACCCACCTTTCTTCCCACAAATTGGAGGCAAATTATCATCAGCCGTTGTCTGCACTGGATGGTTCAATGGACATGCACACAAGTCGCCGCTACTATAGTTTGGTTAAACTTCAAGGAGCCAGTTGGAAGGAACCATTGGCTGAGTTGATGACATGGCTCATACGGGATCATTTATAACCTGCCGCAGTCACCTCAACCTTCTGTGGATTCACATCGTGCTGTCAACACCAATGATATACAAGTTATGCCGGTTTATATCAAGGTCAAATATGGAGAATCTCAAAGCCAACTCCTCGAGTCACCTTGAGACTTGGGGGCTACAATGATATGACTTAGCAAACGTTGCCGGTTTTCAGTGAAGTCAAGAACCCCAATACGTTGGAGGGAAAGATAACCCGGTCCCGGATTCACATCGTGCTGCCAGAAGATTTCCGGATTAGAAAGTATATGACAGTTACAAAATCCCGGCTCAATGAAGAAGTTTCGGGTCATCAGAAAAGGATTCCGGTTTACCATCCAGTACAAGGGAAATTTGTTCTCCGACAAAGCTCTGAAGCGCTCAAATCCTGTTTAAAAATGTCCGGTTCAAAAAGGAATTAACTTCTCGCAAGTTCGAGTTTAAAGGCCGTCAGAAAATTTCCGGCTAAAAATGAAGATTCCGGTTTAAAATCCGGTTCAAGGGAAAGATATCTCCCACAAAGCTTTGAAGATCTCAATATCCAGTTCAAGATCCCGGTTCAAGAAGAATTTATCTCTTGCAAAAAGTTAAAAATTGCCGAAGAGGACCTGCTGCCACGATGCACGGTTCGAACATGGGTATCCCTCCTTACTGGCCTGACATATTATTGATCACATGGGGGCTTCTGTTTCATAAAGCGGGGTCTCTGTTCTTTTACATCATGTGTGGTTACACGGAGTTGTTCTAAAGCGGCCTCCAGTTTACCCCTTGAGTTAGCTTTTTAAAAGCATCATATTATATCACTTGGAGGATTGGTCGTGTCCGAACCAATACCATACCTCTTGATAGGCGAAAGCCACCAGATCACTTGGGGACTTGGTCATGTCTAAACCACTCATGCCTCTTGATCGGCCTAAGGCCACAGAATCACTTGGGGGCTTGGTCGAACCCGAACCATCGCCATGCCACTTGGTCGGCATAACTGCCACGGTTTCATTTGGGGACCTGGCTGACTAGAACCATAGTTACACCTAACGGGAGCTTGGTCGTGTTCGGCCATGGTAACGCCATTTGATCAGCTCAAATAAACCTTTTTTGCAAACGGTTTTTTCATTGCTTTTGCTTTGCACTTTTTACTTTTTCTTTTTTATTGCGTTCTTTTTAAACCGACAAAGTTTTCAACCAATCCATTGACGGAACACAGTTCACGTCAATCCGGAGACTATTTGCCCGGTTTGATCCTTGTTGTTAACATCCTCTTATGGAGTAACACGGTGTTTATCACAACCCGGCACGGTTTTATCATAAACCGGCACAATATGGAAGGAGTCATCAGTACTCAAGATTTGGGTTATCACCCTTACTACAAAAAGTTGGTAAAACCAACAATGTGATTCAATGTCACAGATATGATATATTTCATATTTGATTATTCTAAATGCAGCCTTGGTTATAAACCCAGGTTATATGTTGGGCATTATGACCCGTCTGGCGGTAAACCGCCAGGACACTTTAAACTTGTTGTATGCATAAACAGGTTGAATAAAGCTTGATTATAAATCATCGGTGTTTATTAAACCGGTAGTATTATCCGGTGTTCGTTAAACCGGCCTGGCTTTTAACTATAAGTCGCCAGTATATATTTGGATTGCGTCATTGGTATCATGCGCTCATAACTCATTGGATTATATTATTCAAATCTTCAAATAGCCAACATGGCTGGATTTTTGTTATTAAGGTTTTCAAAGTCGCTATAGCGCAATGTCTACTCTTTTATCAAAGGATATGATTTATTCTACAATGGAAGGAATAGTCCCGAGTCGCTGCAGGCGTACAACCCGGCACTTGGGGGCTACATTATTCAAATTGAGATTACATGCAAGTCTCATGTCACTGCAAGCATGCATCATGACACTTGGGGGCTAATGCAAAGTCATTTTTACTAGTCTTATTGAAGACCCGACTCATCATATTATAATGAGCCGGCCCTTGGGGGCTACCAATTGCTCCTGTCAACAATTCAAGGTACACAAGTTTTCGTCCATAATATTGAAGGATCCATTGTTCAGTTGGTAAAGCACAAAGCTCTTAACCTTGTGGACGTGGGTTCAAGCCCTGCGATGGAAGCTACATTATAATATGTTATTTTCATTGAAGTATATATCAAGTCCCGGTTCAGTATTATCTTACTAAGCCGACCCTTGGGGGCTACATGTTGCTGTTCAAAGTTTACAAGATTATATTTACAAAGTCCCTGCTCATTATTGCATAATGACCCGGCACTTGGGGGCTACATATATGGAGTATTCAGTTTATATGATTGAGATGAACTAATCGGATTTCTTCAAGGTTGAAACACTTATTGGAGCAAGTCTTAAGTTATCACTATGTTTTCCTCTTAAGACTTGGGGGCTACAGGTATTATGTATATAAAGGAAGAACATCTTCATTTTATCAGTTTTGAGCAAATCAGGAAGATCAATTACAAGACCCGATGTCGACAACAATTATGACCCGGCGCCATCAATATTTATAAACCAGCTATTTTGGTAATATTAAACCGGCAAGTTTTACATCTTCAAACCGGCTGAATATCAGATAAGTATTTTTAGACCCATATTTCTTAAACCGGTGCTTTGGGAGGAGTTATTCTTCACAATATTTCTCGGTGACAAACCAATGTCGGCAAATTGATTATGAAGCTGGTCTATTGACCTGGATTTTCCATAAGGAGGAAATAACAAGGACTTAAGGATGATCAGGTACCAGTTTACAAAAATTTCTAACCCGGAGCATAACCTGTCAAATTTGTTCTTGTGTTTATTTTGCAGCATAAGTTTACATGAATAAATCCAAGCTAAACTTGGGGGCTAATGTCGGGGATATACCCCACGGTGTAAACCGGCCGGAAGTTAACCCAGCCGGACTTGGCGGTTTATCTGAAGACCACGCTGACACTTGGTGAGTTACTGGCGACCCGCCCTGACCCGGCGGTTCACAAGCAACCCACCTGGTCATTATGACTCACTGGTGGTCCGGCATGCGGGATCAATGGATGACAAGGCTCAAAGCCCAGAAGGCCGGTTCACGTTTAACGGTGGGCCGGTTTAAGAGGAAAGGCAGGAGGAATATTATCTTACAAGGAGCTAAGACCTGGACTTGTATCCGGTTTGTATTAGAGATAGATTAGTCCTAATCCTAATAGGACTTCACATGTAAACCGCCCCTTCAACATATATAAGGAGGGGCAGGGCTCCCCAAAAGGGGACAAGATTCACAAGTTCCACAAGTTGGACAAGTTAGGTTTAGACAATTGCTCTCGAGTTAGAGCACTCTTGTAACCGTGATCATCATCATCAATATCAATGAAGCAGGATGTAGGCTTTTACCTCCACCATGAGGGGCCGAACCTGGGTAAAATCTCATGTCTCTCGTCCCGCTCAACCCCTCTTAAGCTACCACATAGATGCGTTGGCCTCGCGACTAAGTCCTGACACTAAGGACATCTGCCATGACAATTCCACGACACAAAATAAAAGAAGACTACCCCAAATGCTACACAGATCCCCGGTCGACCCCAACTGGGCTCCACTACTGATCAACTGGAAATGAAACAACATAAAGGACAATATCTTCATCGAGCTCCTCCTTGAGCTTGGTTGCGTCGTCTGCATGGTTCAACGGCACCTGCAAGCTGGTTTTGGAAGTATCTGTGAGTCACAGGGACTCAGCAATCTCACACCCTCGCGATCAAGACTATTTAAGCTTATGGGTAAGGTAAAGGTATGAGGTGGATCTGCAGCAAGCGACTAGCATATATGGTGGCTAACATATTCGCAAAAGAGAGCGAGAAGAGAAGGCAAAAGCACGGTCTATGAACTATGATCAAGAAGTGATCCTAAAACAACCTATGTCAAGCATAACTCCAACACCGTGTTCACTTCCCGGACCCCGCCGAGAAGAGACCATCACGGTAACACACGCGGTTGGTGCATTTTAGTTAAGGTCAACTTCAGGTTTTCTACAACCGGACATTAACAAATTCCCATCTGCCCATAACCGCGGGCATGGCTTTCGAAAGTTCAAATCCCTACAGGGGTGTCCCAACTTAGCCCATCACAAGCTCTCATGGTCAACGAATGATATTCCTTCTAGCGGGAAGACCCGATCAGACTTGGAATCCCGGTTACAAGACATTTCGACAATGGTAAAACAAGACCAGCAAAGCCACCCGAATGTGCCGACAAATCCCGATAGGAGCTGCACATATCTCTTTATCAGGGCATAGCGGATTGTCCAAGGTTCCGGTAGGCCAGCCCAGAGTTGCCCCTGGTGGCCACCGGCAGCTGACAGGTTGGACCAACACTCAGAGGAGCACTGGCCCGGGGGTTTAAATAAAGATGACCCTTGGGCAGGCCTACCCAAGGTAAAGAAAAGGCTAGGTGGCAAATGGTAAAATCAATGTTGGGCCTTGCTGGAGGAGTTTTATTCAAGGCGAACTGTCAAGGGATTCCCATTATAACCCAACCGCGTAAGGAACGCAAAATCCGGGAACATAACACTGATATGAAGGAAACTAGGGCGGCAAGAGTGGAACAAAACACCAGGCATAAGGCTGAGCCTTCCACCCTTTACCAACTATATATATGCATTAGTTAAATAAGAGATATTGTGATATCCCAAAAAGTAAACATGTTCCAACAAGGAACAACATCTCCATGTTCGAACAAGGAACAAACTTCAATCTTCACCTGCAACTAACAACGCTATAAGAGGGGCTGAGCAAAGCGGTAACATAGCCAAACAACGGTTTGATAGGACAAGGTGGGTTAGAGGCTTGGTTCAACAATATGGGAGGCATGATAAGCAAGTGGTAGGTATCGTAGCATAGGCATAGCAAAAGAGCGAGCAACTAGCAAGCAAAGATAGAAGTGATTTCGAGGGTACGGTCATCTTGACTGAAATCTCGCAAGGAAGAAGAACGAGTCCATGAAGAAGACAAACGGACGTAGTCGAACGGGTCCTCACAAACGCGACATAATCAGAACCACTACGAAGAAGCAACACCGGAAAGAAGCACACAACATAGTAAACAACCAACACATGAACATGGCATGATGCACAATCAAGAATGATGCATGTCCGGTTTAAAGAGGGCATGACATGGCAAAGTGCACAAACAATCCTACAAATTAAGTGGAGCTCAACATGCAACGGAGTTGCATATTGAAGAAAACACCACATGACTTATTTAGTTCTCTCTTGTTACCCAACAAGGTTAAATGTTGTTAGCATGGCAAGAGGTGAAGCATGATGAACCTATCTAATCTAGGCAAGTTTAAATGAGGCCGGAACAACAAAACAACAAGTCCGGAAACTCCTCATATGCATACATTAGGTTTGGTACTGATCTGCCCTAAACACATTTTAGAGTTGTTAAACATGCAAGAAAAGTGCACCATGTTAAATTAGGCAATTTTCTACCCCATTTACATATAAAGTTTGTTAAAAACGGAGCTACAGTTATTTAGTTATGAATTAAATCATTTTAGCATGTTATTTAAGCAAATTAAAGCAAACATCGTTTTAAACATTTCAAACATGCAAGGAAGTTGGATATTATTATCCTACACAAAATTCTAAGCAACTTTCATATATAAAACATTTTAATAAGATGCACGGTTGATGAGTTATTAATTGCATGAACTCTAGGGACTTCTCTGTAAAACTGGGAAACTCTGGATAAAATGATAAAATCGTTGTACTGAAAAAAAACACAAATGGGCTGGATCTGTTGGACCAACAATGCACAGGGGGGTTTCTCACCCAGTGGGCCTGCCCAGATCGGTAGAGAGGTAGGCCGAAAGGGGGGTGCTGGGCCTTGGGCCTTGGAGAGCCTGGAAGGAAGGCAGCCCAGACGCGGCGCTGGGGCGTCGTGCTTGTTCGATGCGGTCACAGGCAAAGGTGAGGCAGCCCGGGTGCGTGTGGTCGGTCGAGGGACTTGCGCGGTCAACGCGAGCGGGCGAGGCGCCCGTCATCTCGTCCTGTCGCTCGAAGCGGGGAGCACAAACAGGCGAGGCGGACGCAGGTGGTACTCCAGCAGTGACAGGATGGAGAGGGGTCGTCGTGAGAGCTCGGTATCTCTATCGAAGAGGGAAAAGCTCGTCTCACTCGCATAGAGGCGAGGCCGACAGAGGCTACGCTGGAACGGGGGGGACGGCGGCGCCCTCTGCCGGATGAGGACGATGGCCGGACCAGGGACAAGGTAAGGCGCAGATCCGGCAAGGCGGCTCCATTCCTGGCGGCATCTGGTGGATCTGGCGAGGTGGCGGCCGTGCTCCTTCAGGAAGCCTCCAAGGCGGCGCTGCGTTGAAAACAGAGAGAGATCGTGAGGGAACGGGAGAGGGGGCTTCAGCGAAAAGTGAACGGGGAGAGGGAGTAGAGGCATGGCCTGGTGGTCGAGGATGCTAGCGGCGGCGTGCTCCGGCGAGGGACTATCGGCGAGGAGGGATCAGGCAGCAGGCGCTGGTAGGAGGCGGGCGACTGTGGTTGGTGGATCGGGCAGGGAAGATCCCGAGGGGAATTTGGAAAGCGGCAGCGGGCGATGGGACACATCTCCTAGATTTTAGGGTTGACTGTTATATAGGTAGATTGGTTAGGTTAGGGGCTACTCGGTCCATCCGATCGTAATCGGACGATCGCGAATAAAATAGCTAGGGAGTCTAAATAAGAAAACGGTGACGTTTTGCAGATGTTTGGGGATGATCCGGACACAATGGTGGCGACAGTCCGGGTCGGGTTCGGGACAACTTTCGGATGCGCGCGAGGGGGGTTGTGGGCTGACGAGAGAGGTTAGGATGGACCTGGCGGTAGGTAGTGGGCTCTGTAGACGGTCTCGCGCTGAGAGAAGAGAAGAGAGGGAGGCCCAGCGACTGTTTTCGGAGACCGAAAACGTCCGACGTGTGCCCGGCTATAATGCCGCTATAGTTTAACGGTTGGGCTATCAGACGAACTCCGAATGCGATGAAACTTGACAGGCGGTCTATCTACACTATAATAAGACCACACGCCAACTTTCAACCCATTCCGAGAACATTTTCTGGCCACTTATAAAATACTATTACGGACATGCCGCGGGCGCATGCAAGTGTGCCTGGGCTCAGAACGGACAACGGAGAGAACCGGAAGACCTGGACGGATGCAAGTTTTGAAAACATGATGATGCAATGCACATGATGACATGACAAGATGCAGCAAGCAAAGACAGTGAAATAATTGGAAGACACCTGGCACATCGGTCTCGGGGCGTCACACGTTGTTGGACATGTGCGCTACAACACCCTTGCACGAGACGAAGGCAGGAAGACACAAAACAGTGCCATCATGAGCACGGATACGTATGACAAAGAGACAACTAAAATGTATGCTAACATAACAGACATTGTTCAGTTGCAGTATATCTCCAGTTTCGAGGATCATCGGTGTGTGGTTATGTTGTGTTGTCGTTGGTATAACCTGTTTTCCATGATCGAAAAACCCAGAGCCGATGATTATTTCAAATCCATCAATGTCAAGGCGGTGTACCAGACCAACGAGCCTTTTATTTTGGCAAATCAAGCAACATAGATATTTTTCTTGGAAGACACATTTGCACGCAGCGATGACTGGAGAGTATAGCAAAGGTTTGAGCAGAGGAATTCGTCTAATGAAGTTGCACAACAAGATGATGCTTACACTGCTCCTGGTGTACAAGATAACACAGATGTTCCTAATATCTTTGAGAACCATCACGTCAATGACGCCGGCGAAAAGATTGCCTGTCGTGCTATGGACATACAAGAGTTGATCAAGAAGAAGCCAACGTTTGAGGACGTTGAGGACGAAGAAGAAGATGACACCATGGGGAATTACGATTCAGACTGATACACATGGCGAAGATGTTGATGTTGCTGCTGCGGATGATGATTACATTGCTTTTGTCGTATTTGCCTGTCAGAGATGTTTTTTATCTACTATGTGAAATTGTGTTTGCTATGACAACTGAAACCTGATGAACATGTTGTTTAGTATTTTGCTATGAGAACATCACTTGTTATGTATGCTGATTTGTGTTTGGTGATTGTATGACAACTAAAACATGATGACATTGTTGTTTAGTTGTACTCATATTTGGCTGTGAAACTTGAATTTGATGACATAGTTTGTTGTTGGACTGCAATTTGCTCGACATCTTCGAATGAGAACATAGCTGACCCGGCAGGGCCTCTACTATTTATTTATTTATATTAGCAAAAGGGGATACCCTCTTATTTCCGTTAATAGAAATCATTAGATGTTCACAACACTACGCCCAGCCTGCTACACAGGTTTCATTCATTACTAGTTTCAGCAAAGTGCTCATGTCGTAGCCACTGAATACATCACGAGTGCTACATACACTGCAAATAAAGAGACAATCATCCTACAGAGCACATCGATTTTGCCCATTATCTTCACAAGCTCTTTCATCTCCTCATTGTTGTCAAGGTCGTTCAGCAGCTGTTGCTTGGCCATGATCAGAGGAACTGCATCTTTAACCTTCTGCTCTGCATCTTCCTCTTCTTCCGTTCCTTCAGTTACTTGTCCAACACCCCAACCTGCTGGTATTGGGATTCCTCGGCTAACCAAATAATCAGCGTAGTTGCATTCCCCCACATCAGCAACTTCCCAAAAATACAAATCACACGAATCTTCCCTTTTCTGCATGAATCAAATTGGAAGATCATCAACCAAACTATTAAAAAAAATTAGCAACTGAAAGAAGCAGAATAACACTTAAACATATTATTACCCCATGATTCGGGCATTTGTAGAAGACTCGGTCAGGGTTGCGGATTGTGGTTGAGACGCGACGGATGACTCTGCGTGATTTGCAGCAGTGGCACCACACCAACGATAGCGGGTTGCGATGAGCAATCGGCTGCGGTGCGCGTGCCGGTGGGGGTGTGATGAGACCCACAGGCGATGGTACGGGTGGCGACTTGGCGCATATCTGGTTGTTGCCTCCTGAAGAGCAGGTGGACGAGCAACCAACGGACATGGTTGCTGCGGCCAGAGCTTCTAATGCTAGGCGGAGTAAGTAGAGAAGAGGAGAAGCGAACGTTGGATATGTCAGTTTCATTACTTGCAGAGTAGCATAGCACCATATATAGTCATAGTCTAGGCTTGGATTCGAACCAGCTACAGGAGCATGTCTTTCTTTTTTCTAAAACTCGGCAACGTCTCTTTACTAGTACACTAGCTTGTTCTGTACGCCTTCCCAAGTCTTTGATTTTCTTTCCCTTTTTTGCGAGGAAGGAAGGAGGACAAAATTGAGAGTTCTTGGGACTCGAACCCAAGACCTCTCGGTTGAAAACCATGGGTGCTAGTCACTTATGTGGCGAACGTTCCCTATGAGGAGGACGGCAGACGAACGCATTTTCCTCGCAGTTTTCTTCCTATATATAAAAACGTATGCTACTTGGTGTCCGCTTAGTCAACAAATGATTGTGCCAACCTTGACCATTGGATTAACATTCAACGTCTGTCGCGTTTCTTCAGTCTCTTCTTCTTCGAGCCGCCAAAGCCAAACCAGCGCCGGCAGGACCGCCTGCTCCCGCCTCCCATGTCTAGCTGTGATCTTCCCCGGCTCTTGTTCGTCCCCATCCGAGGCCTCACCATCATCCTCCGCCTTGGTTCGCTCGCCGCGGCACCACCCTCCGGTGTTGTCAACATGGTCAACAACCCAGAGGAATAAGGAGATGACTGTACATGGTGAGGATGATAGTAGGGACCCAGCAGCGCACGTAGTAATTTTGTTTTTTCGGGACGGAGAAGGGTATCAACTGGGTTGTGCAGGACCCGTGGCCCGTCTAGCCCAGGCTTTTATTTCATATGTTTAGCACATGACCAGCCCAGTTTGTTTTTTTCCTTTCTGAAAATGGCTAGCCAGCTATTTTGCTTTTTGCAAAATAACCAACGTAGGCCTACTTGCTTTTCTACGCCCTACTGGGCCGGAAATCTTTCAAGACAAGGAGGGATGCATTTTCCCCAGAAAATGGGCTATAAGTAATAAGAAATGGGCTATAAGTAATAATAAATGGGCTGTAAAATGAAAAAATACAGCAAACAGGCAATTAGTTCCCAAATATTGTTTTCTTTCGGATTTTGATATTTTAAATTTCATTGTTTTTGTGCGCGTAAAATTTCATTGAATTTAAATTAAGGTATATTTAGATTTAAAATTAATTAGAATCTGGCTAGAAATTTCGGGTTGTATGCTGTTTGGGACAGATTTGGAGGCTGACTTGTGGTCTACTAGGTTGACGTGTACTTTGGCTTTGTCAACTTAGTCCACAAACGATTCTAGCAGCAGCATCGTGCGTCATGGCTCACGTCGCGAGGGCCTCGTGGGGTTTGCCCTGCCTTGACATCTCCGCTCCTCGTGAGCCTGCTTGGCTAGGCTACTCCAGAGGAGGTCTTGCGTCGTCCGCCTCATGAGGCTTGGACCCTCACGAGGGTCTTGGATGCTTTGTTGGTGAAGATGGGTCGTACGGCCTGCTAGCTTAGCCACGCCGTGGGCCGCAGGCAGGCAAGTCTGGGGACCCCCGTTCCCAGAACGCCGACAAAGACCACCAGTTTCAAGAAAAAAGGGCAAAGGGAAGAAGTGGAACTTCAAGAAGAATGGCAAGCAAGTTGTTGTTCAAGTGAAGAAACCCAAGTCTGGACCTAAGCCTGAAAATGAGTGCTTATACTGCAAAGGTACTGGTCATTGGAAGCGGAACTGCCCCAAGTATTTGGCGGATAAGAAGGATGGCAAAGTGAAAGTATATTTGATATACATGTTATTGATGTGTGCCTTACTAATGCTCGTAGTAGCGCCTGGGTATTAGATACTGGTTCTGTTGCTCATATTTGCAACTCGAAATAGGGGCTACGGATTAAGCGAAATTGGCTAAGGACGAGGTGACAATGCGCATGGGAAATGGTTTCAAAGTCGATGTGATCACCGTCGGCACACTACCTCTACATCTACCGTTGGGATTAGTTTTAAACCTAAATAATTGTTATTTGGTGCCAGCGTTGAGCATGAACATTATATCTGGAACTTGTTTGATGTGAGACGATTATTCATTTAAATCAAAGAATAATGGTTGTTCCATTTATATGAGTAATATCTTTTATGGTCATGCACCCTTGATGAGTGGTCTATTTTTGTTGAATCTCGATTGTAGTGATACACATATTCATAATATTGAAGACAAAAGATGCAAAGTTAATAATGATAGTGCAACTTATTTGTGGCATTACGATTTAGGTCATATTGGTGTAAAGCGCATGAAGAAACTCCATGCTGATGGGCTTTTGGAATCACTTGATTATGAAGCACTTGATGCTTGTGAACCATGCCTCATGGGCAAGATGACTAAGACTCCGTTCTCTGGAACAATGGAGCGAGCAACTGATAGCCCACAAGTATAGGGGATCGCAATGGTTTTTGAGGGTAGAGTATTCAACCCAAATTTATTGATTTGACACAAGGGGAGCCAAAGAATATTCTCAGGTATTAGCAGTTGAGTTGTCAATTCAACCACACCTGGAAACTTAGTATCTGCAGCAAAGTGTTTAGTAGCAAAGTAATATGATAGTAGTGGTAACGGTAGCAAAAGTAATGTTTTTGGTATTTTGTAGTGATGATAGCAATAGCAAGGGAAAAGTAAATAAGAGAAGAACAATATGTGGAAAGCTCGTAGCCAAGGGATCGGTGATGGAGAATTATGCCGGATGCGGTTCATCATGTAACAATCATAACATAGGGTGACATGGAACTAGCTACAGTTCATCAATGTAATGTAGGCATGTATTCCGAATATAGTCATGCGTGCTTATGGAAAAGAACTTGCATGACAAATTTTGTCCTACCCTCCTGTGGCAGCGGGGTCCTAATGGAAACTAAGGGATATTAAGGCCTCCTTTTAATAGAGTACCGGACCAAAGCAGTAACACATAGTGAATACATGAACTCCTCAAACTATGATCATCACCGGTAAGTATCCCGATTATTGTCACTTCGGGGTTAACGGATCATAACACATAATAGGTGACTATATACTTGCAAGATTGGATCAAGAGCTCTCATATATTGATGAAAACATAATAGGTTCAGATCTGAAATCATGGCACTCGGGCCCTAGTGACAAGTATTAAGCATAGCAAAGTCATAGCAACATCAATCTCAGAACATAGTGGATACTAGGGATCAAACCCTAACAAAAATAACTCGATTACATGATAGATCCCATCCAACCCATCACCGTCCAGCAAGTCTACGATGGAATTACTCACGCATGGCTGTGAGCATCATGAAATTGGTGATGGAGGATGGTTGATGATGACGACGGCGACGAATCCCCCTCTCCGGAGCCCCGAACGGACTCCAGATCAGCCCTCCCGAGAGGTTTTAGGGCCTGGCTGCGCCGTATCGTAAAATGTGATGAATTCTTCTCTCTGATTTTTTTCTCCCCGAAACCAAATATATAGAGTTGGAGTTGAGGTCGGAGGAGCTCCAGGGGGCCCACGAGGTAGGGGGCGCGCCCCCCACCCTCGTGGACAGGTGGTGTGGCCCCTGGACTTCATCCTTTGCAAGGATTTTTTATTATTTCCGAAAATTTGTTCCGTGAAGTTTCAGGTCATTCCGAGAACTTTTGTTTCTGCACATAAATAACACCATGGTAATTCTGCTGAAAACAGCGTCAGTCCGGGTTAGTTCCATTCAAATCATGCAAGTTAGAGTCCAAAACAAGGGAAAACATGTTTGGAAAAGTATATATGACGGAGACGTATCAACTCCCCCAAGCTTAAGCCCTTTCTTGTCCTCAAGCAATTCAGTTGATAAACTGAAAGTGATAAAGAAAAACTTTTACAAACTCTGTTTGCTCTTGTTGTTGTAAATATGTAAAGCCAGCATTCAAGTTTTCAGCAAAGATTATGACTAACCACATTCACAATAACGCTTAGGTCTCAAGTTTACTCATATCAATGGCATAATCAACTAGCGAGCAATAATAATAAATCTCGGATGACAACACTTTCTCAAAACAACCATAATATGATATAACAAGATGGTATCTTGCTAGCCCTTTCCGAGACTGCAAAACATAAATTCAGAGCACCTTTAAAGATTAAGGACTGACTAGACATTGTAATTCATGGTAAAAGAGATCCAGTCAAGTCATACTCAATGTAAACTAACAGTAATGAATGCAAATGACAGCGGTGCTCTCCAACTGGTGCTTTTTAATAAGAGGATGATGACTCAACATGAAAGTAAATAGATAGGCCCTTCACAGAGGGAAGCAGGGATTTGTAGAGGTACCAGATCTCGGTTTTGAAATAGAGGTGAATAATATTTTGAGTGGTATACTTTCATTGTCAACATAACAACCAAGAGATGGCAATATCTTCCATGCTACACACATTATAGGCGGTTCCCAAACAGAATGGTAAAGTTTATACTCCCCCTCCACCAACAAGCATTAATCCATGGCTTGCTCGAAACAACGAGTGCCTCCAACTAACAAGATTCCCAGGGGGAGTTTTGTTTGCAATTATTTTGATTTGATTTGCATAAAGCATGGGACTAGGCATCCTGGTGACCAGCCATTTTTCTCGTGAGTGAGGAGCGGAGTCCACTCCTCTTGAGAATAACCCGCCTAACATGGAAGATACGGACAACCCTAGTTGATACATGAGCTATTCGAGCATACAAAATAGGATATTTATTTGAAGGTTTAGAGTTTGGCACATACAAATTTACTTGGAACGGCAGGTAGATACCGTATATAGGTAGGTATGGTGGACTCATATGGAATAACTTTGGGGTTTATGGACTTGGATGCACAAGCAGTATTCCCGCTTAGTACAGGTGAAGGCTAGCAAGAGACTGGGAAGCGACCAGCTAGAGAGCGACAACAGTCATGAACATGCATTAAAATTAATCAACACCGAATGCAAGCATGAGTAGGATATAATCCACCATGAACATAAATATCGTGAAGGCTATGTTGATTTTGTTTCAACTACATGCGTGAACATGCGCCAAGTCAAGTCACTTAAATCATTCAGAGGAGGATACCACCCTATCATACCACATCACAACCATTTTAATAGCATGTTGGCATGCAAGGTAAACCATTATAAGCTCCTAGCTAATCAAGCATGGCACAAGAACTATGATCTCTAGTTGTCATTGCAAACATGTTTATTCATAATAGGCTGAATCAGGAACGATGAACTAATCATATTTACAAAAACAAGAGAGGTCGAGTTCATACCATCTTTTCTCATATCAATAAGTTCATCATATAATCATCATTATTGCCTTTCACTTGCACGACCGAACGATGTGGATAATAATAATAGTGCACGTGCATTGGACTAAGCTGGAATCTGCAAGCATTCAATAAACAGGAGAAGACAAGGCAATATGGGCTCCTTTTGTCAGATCAACAATAATACATATAAGAGCCACTTCAACAATTTAATTATGGTCTTCTCCTACCGACCCCAAAGAAAAGAAAAGAAATAAAACTATTTACACGGGAGAGCTCCCAACAAGTAAAAGAAGAACAGGAAATATTTTTGGGTTTTATTTTTAATTACTACTACAAGCATGGAAAGTAAACTAATTAAAAGCTACAACTAATTTTTTTGGTTTTTCTTCAGGTTTATCAAACACACAAGAAGAAAGCATAAAAAGGGAAATAAACTAGCATGGATGATACAATGAAAAAGTATGAGCACCGACATCTGGCAATGAGTGTGTGAACATAAATGTAATGTCGGTGAGAAATACGTACTCCCCCAAGCTTAGGCTTTTGGGCCTAAGTTGGTCTATGGCCACGGTTGGCCTGGCGGATATCCATAATAATAGTTGGGGTCGTACTGCGAAGAAGAAGACTCCGATTTCCACTGGTTGGCAATCATCTCCGGATCCCACTGGTAATTAGACTGTCGTGGAGGATCAACTTGTGGTTCCGGCTCTGGCTCTATGGCTGATGTAGGGTTCCGATAGGCGTGAATAGCCTCTAACGGAACAAGGTACTAGCCTTCAGATAAATCAAACAAGGAAGGAGCAGGCAGGGTAATAGTCTCAAGATGATGTTTATCAAAGAACAATTTGTATTTAAGTTCTCCTTCCCTATTCTTAACAATAAAGTCATGTGCCACCATACTCTTATAATCTAAATAAACACGAGGCAACACTTTTTCTTCCTTCTAATAATGCCTAATAGGTATGTTAAAATGTGCAGCTAGGCGTGAAGCATAGATGCCTCCAAAGATGGGGCCCTTTGTATGGTTTAGACTTAACCGTTTAGCAATAATGTGGCCCATACTAACAGAGTGATCACTGAATAAACCGTGGAGCAAAATAATAATATCAGGAACACTAAGGTTTCGACAGTTTCTGTGACCAATTAAGCAACGACTAGCAAATAATGCAAAATAGCATAAAACAGGAAAATGTATGCTAGTGATTCGTGCATCGGAAACCTTCCTCGTTTCCCCTACAGTGATGATATCAATAAACCCATCAACATCGCTGCGATGTGGTTCCTCTGTGGTGCACTCGAAAGGGACCAAACAAACCCGACAAAAATCATAAAGTGACATCTCCTTATGCTCATCATATAAATAAAACTCCACCGTAGGTGGTGAGCTCCTAGAATGGAAATGAAAGTTTTGCACAAAGATATTTGTGAGTAGGAGATACTGATTGCGTTGGTCATGGACGAAAGCGGTGAGGCCTGCATTCTTAGCCAATTCATAAAAATCTTCATAAATCCCGGCTGCTCTCAAGAAATCATCGGAAGGCCATTCACACGACTGAACCTCCGCGGTGCGAGGCAGATTATACTTGGGCTTCTGTGCCTTTTCCTTCGAGCTTCGGCTCGATGAGCCCCCCAAAAGTCTCTTCATTATTTTCTAAAAAATTCTGAAATTTTTAGTAACTTCAAAATAAAAGTAAACCAAACTCAATAATATTGATAGCAACTACTCCTACAAGTGCCTAGGGCCTATATCATGCATCAAAACTACTTTTGACCATATAAATTTGACATGCAAGCTCAAGAACAGGGTCACCTAAGCAGCAGAAATTTGCAATGGACAAAGAACTAGAACAAAAACTAATTGGACCAATGGAGGAGTCACATACCAAGGAACAATCTCCCCAAGCAGTTTTGTGAGAGGTGCTTTGAGCAAGGAGATCGAAAATGGCAGCAAAATGATCTTGGACTCGGGTTTGAGCTGGATATTCGTGTTTGGGGGAGGAAGAAGGAGTGTGTGGGTGAAAGGATAAGTGGAGAAGGGCCACTGTGGGCCCACGAGGCAGGGGGGCGCGCCCAGGGGGGTAGGCCGCGCCCTCCACCCTCGTGGCCAGGTGGATGACCCCCTGCTGTGTTCTCAGTGCCAAATATTCTCAAATATTCCAGAAAAAATCATATTTAAATTTCAGGGCATTTGGAGAACTTTTATTTTCGGGGTATTTTTATATTGCACGGATAATCAGATAACAGACAGAAAAATACTATTTTTATTTTATTTAATATAAATAACAGAAAGTAAAAGGAGGGTACAGAAGGTTGCGCCTTCTAGTTTCATCCATCTCATGCTCATCAAAAGGGATCCACTAACAAGGTTGATCAAGTCTTGTTAACGAACTCGTTCCGAATAACATGGAACCAGAGAAATTTCGAATAACACTATGTTACCTCAACAGGGATATGCACATCCCCAATAATAAGAATATCATATTTCTTCTTGACAGTAGGAAGAGGAAATTCAAAACCTCCAAATATAATCGATGGGATTTTTTCAATAGAGTTGATACTATGAACTTGAGGTTGTTTCCTCGGAAAGTGTACCGTATGCTCATTACCATTAACATAAAAAGTGACATTGCCTTTAGTGCAATCAATAACAGCCCCTGCAGTATTCAAAAAGGGTCTTCCAAGAATAATATACATACTATCGTCCTCGGGAATATCAAGAATAACAAAGTCCGTTAAAATAGTAACATTTGCAACTACAACAGGCACATCCTCACAAATACCGACAGGTATAGCAGTTGATTTATCAGCCATTTGCAAAGATATTTCAGTAGGTGTCAACTTATTCAAATCAAGTCTACAATATAAAGACAAAGGCACAACACTAACACCAGCTCCAAGATCACATAAAGCAGTTTTAACATAGTTTCTTTTAATGGAGCATGGTATAGTTGGTACACCGGGATCTCCAAGTTTCTTTGGTATTCCACCCTTAAAAGTATAATTAGTAAGCATGATGGAAATTTCAGCTTCCGGTATCTTTCTCTTATTTCTAACAATAGCTTTCATGTACTTAGCATAAGGATTCATTTTAAGCATATCAGTTAATTGCATACGCAAAAAGATAGGTATAATCATTTCACAAAGCGCTCAAAATCCTCATCATACTTTTTCTTGGATGGTTTAGGAGGAAAAGGCATGGGTTTCTGAACCGAAGGCTCTCTTTCCTTACCATGTTTCCTAGCAACAAAGTCTTCCTTATCATAACGTTGATTCTTTGATTGTGGGTTATCAAGATCAACAACAGGTTCAATTTCTATATCAATATCATTACTAGGTTGAGCATCATCATGAACATTATCATTAACATTATCACTAGTTTCAGGTTCATTATCGAATTGTGTTTCAGCATCAGAAATAGAAATATCATTTGGATTCTCAGGTGTTTCAATAACAGGTTCACTAGAAGCATGCAAAGTCCTATCATTTTTCTTTTTCTTCCTTTTAGAAGGACTAGGTGCATCCAGATTATTTCTCTGAGAATCTTGCTCAATTCTCTTAGGGTGGCCTTCAGGATACAAAGGTTCCTGAGTCATTCTACCACCTCTAGCCATAACTCTAACAGCATTATCATTATTCTTACTATTCAATTCATTGAGCAAATCATTTTGAGCTTTAAGTACTTGCTCTACTTGAGTGGTAACCATAGAAGCATGTTTACTAATAATTTTAAGTTCACCTTTGACATTAGCCATATAATCACCCAAGTGTTCAAGCATATTTGAATTGTATTTCAATTGTCCACCAAAATAAGCATTAAAATCTTCTTGCTTAACCATAAATTTATCAAACTCATCTAAGCATGGGCTAGCAAACTTAGTAAATGGGGTTTCAGCTTTATCATATCTATAGAGAGAATTTACCTTTACTACATGTGTCGAGTTATCAAGACCATGAGTTTCTTCAATAGGTAAAGGATTAAGATCATATGTTTCTTCAACATGCAGTAAATTAAGACCATGTGTTTCTTCAATAGGAGGTAAATTCTTAACATCTCAGCTTTAATACCTTTTTCTTTCATAGATTTCTTTGCCTCTTGCATATCTTCAGGACTGAGAAATAGAATACCCCTCTTCTTCGGAGTTGGTTTAGGAATATGCTCAGGAATTGGCTCCGGAGCTGGCTCAGGAAGTATCCAATTATTTTCATTTGTCAACATATTATTCAATAGAATTTCATCTTCATCTGGTCTTCTTTCCCTGAAAACAGAACCAACACAACTATCCAGGTAATCTCTGGAGGCATCGGTTAGTCCATTATAAAAGATATCAAATATTTCATTTTTCTTAAGAGGATGATCAGGCAAATCATTAAGTAACTTGAGAAGCCTCACCCAAGCTTGTGGGAGACTCTCTTCTTCAATTTGCACAAAATTATATATATCCCTTAAAGCAGCTTGTTTCTTATGAGCAGGGAAATATTTAGCAGAAAAGTAATAAATCATATCCTGGGGACTACGCACACAACCAGGAACAAGAGAATTAAACCATATCTTAGCATCACCCATTAATGAGAACGGAAATATTTTAAGGATATAAAAGTAACGAGTTCTCTCATCAGTAGTGAACAGGGTGGCTATATCATTTAATTTAGTAAGATGTGCCACAACAGTTTCAGATTCATAGCCATGAAAAGGATCAGATTCAACCAAAGTAATTATATCAGGATCAACAGAGAATTCATAATCCTTATCAGTAACAAAGATAGGTGAAGTAGCAAAAGCAGGGTCAGGTTTCATTCTAGCATTAAGAGATTGATGCTTCCATTTAGCTAATAACCTCTTGAGCTCGTATCTATCTTTGCAAGCTAAAATAGCTAAAGAAGCTTCTTTATCAAAAACATAACCCTCGGGAATAACAGGTGAGTCTTCATCATCACTTTCATCAATATTATCAGATTCAATATTTTCATTCTCTCTAGCCCTAGCAAGTTGTTCATCAAGAAATTCACCAAGTGGCACAGTAGTATCAAGCATAGAAGTAGTTTTATCATAAGTATCATGTATAGCAGAAGTGGCATCATCAATAACATGCGACATATCAGAACGAATAGCAGAAGCAGGTTTAGGTGTTGCAAGTTTACTCAAAACAGAAGGTGAATCAAGTGCAGAGCTAGATGGCAGTTCCTTACCTCCCCTCGTAGTTGAGGGATAAATCTTAGTTCTCGGATCTTTCAAGTTCTTCATAATGATAAGCAGACACATAAATCCCAAGTGACTCAAAGAATAGAGCTATGCTCCCCGGCAACGGCGCCAGAAAATAGTCTTGGTAACCCAGAAAGTATAGGGGATCGCAATAGTTTTCGAGGGTAGAGTATTCAAACCAAATTTATTGATTCGACACAAGGGGAGCCAAAGAATATTCTCAAGTATTAGCAGTTGAGTTGTTAATTCAACCACACCTGGAAACTTAGTATCTGCAGCAAAGTGTTTAGTAGCAAATTAATATGATAGTAGTGGTAACGGTAGCAAAAGTAATGTTTTTGGTATTTTGTAGTGATGATAGCAATAGCAACGGAAAAGTAAATAAGCGAAGAACAATATATGGAAAGCTCGTAGGCAATGGATCGGTGATGGAGAATTATGTCGGATGCGGTTCATCATGTAACAATCATAACATAGGGTGACAGAGAACTAGCTCCAGTTCATCAATGTAATGTAGGCATGTATTCCGAATATAGTCATACGTGCTTATGGAAAAGAACTTGCATGACATCTTTTGTCCTACCCTCCCGTGGTAGCGGGGTCCTAATGGAAACTAAGGGATATTAAGGCCTCCTTTTAATAGAGTACCGGACCAAAGCATTAACACATAGTGAATACATGAACTCCTCAAACTACTGTCATCACCGGTAAGTATCCCGATTATTGTCACTTCGGAGTTAACGGATCATAACACATAATAGGTGACTATAGACTTGCAAGATAGGATCAAGAACTCTCATATATTGATGAAAACATAATAGGTTCAGATCTGAAATCATGGCACTCGGGCCCTAGTGACAAGCATTAAGCATAGCAAAGTCATAGCAACATCAATCTCAGAACATAGTGGATACTAGGGATCAAACCCTAACAAAACTAACTCAATTACATGATAGATCCCATCCAACCCATCACCGTCCAGCAAGCCTACGATGGAATTACTCACGCACGGCAGTGAGCATCATGAAATTGGTGATGGAGGATGGTTGATGATGACGATGGCGACGGATTCCCCTCTCCGGAGGCCCGAACGGACTCCAAGTCAGCCCTCCCGAGAGGTTTTAGGGCTTGGCGGCGGCTCCGTATCATAAAATGCGATGAATTCTTCTCTCTGATTTTTTTCTCCCCGAAACCAAATATATAGAGTTGGAGTTGAGGTCGAAGGAGCTCCAGGGGGCACGAGGTAGGGGGGCGCGCCCCCCACCCTCGTGGACAGGTGGTGGGTCCCCTGGCCTTCATCTTTTGCAAGGATTTTTTATTATTTCTGAAAAGTTGTTCCATGAAGTTTCAGGTCATTCCGAGAACTTTTTTTTCTGCACATAAATAACGCCATGGTAATTCTGCTGAAAACAGCATCAGTCTGGGTTAGTTCCATTCAAATCATGCAAGTTAGAGTCCAAAACAAGGGCAAAAGTGTTTGGAAAAGTAGATACAACGGAAACGTATCAGCAACTGACTTATTGGAAATAATACATACTGATGTATGCAGTCCAATGAGTATTGAGGCTCGCGGCAGGTATCGTTATTTTCTGACCTTCACATATGATTTAAGCAGGCATGGATATGTCTACTTAATGAAACATAAGTCTGAAACATTTGAAAAGTTCAAAGAGTTTCAGAGTGAAGTGGAAAATCATCATAACAAGAAAATAAAGTTTCTACGATCTGATTGTGGAACTGAATATTTGAGTTATGAGTTTGGTCTTCATTTGAAATAATGTGGAATAGTTTCGCAACTCACGACACCTGGAACACCACAGTGTAATGGTGTGTCCGAACATCTTAACCATACTTTATTAGATATGGTGCGATCTATGATGTCTCTTACTGATTCACCGCTATTGTTTTGGGGTTATGCTTTACAGATGGCTGCATTCATGTTAAATAGGTCACCATCTAAATTCGTTGAGACGACACCATATGAAGTGTGGTTTGGCAAGAAACCTAAGCTGTCATTTCTTAAAGTTTGGGACTGCAATGCTTATGTGAAAAAGCTTCAACCTGATAAGCTCGAACACAAATCGGAGAAATGTGTCTTCATAGGATACCCAAAGGAGACTCTTGGGTACACCTTCTATCACAGATCCGAAGGCAAGATATTCGTTGCTAAGAATGGATCCTTTCTAGAGAAGGAGTTTCTCTCGAAAGAAGTGAGTGAGAGGAAAGTAGAACTTGATGAGGTAATTGTACCTTCTCTCGAATTGGAAAGTAGTTCATCACAGAAATCAGTACCACAGATTCCTACACCAATTAGTGAGGAAGTTAATGATAATGATCATGAAACTTCAGATCAAGTTACTACCCAACCTCATAGGTCAACCGGAGTACGATCTGCACCAGAGTGGTACGGTAATCCTGTTCTGGAGGTCATGTTACTTGACCATGATGAACCTACGAACTATGAGGAAGCGATGATGAGCCCAGATTCCACGAAATGGCTTGAGCCCATGAAATCTAAGATGGGATCCATGTATGAGAACAAAGTGTGGAGTTTGGTTGACTTGCCCAATGATCGGCAAGCCATAGAAAATAAATGGATCTTTAAGAAGAAGACTGACGTGGAATTTTCACGGCAGATGTCCTAGTGTGAGGACTTAGTCGTGAGGCCAATGCATCTATGTGGTAGCTTGAGAGGGGTTGAGCGGAATCAAGAGACGCAATGCAAGACAAGGATTTAGACAGCTTCGGGCCCCGGGAAACATCATCCGGTAACAGCCCTACGTGTTGTTTGTGGCTAGGTCTTATTATCATCATGAGGGAGTCGCCGTAAACCGACTCTCCCAGTTATCCCTAACCCTTAAGAGTATTTCTCTCCCTTTACCGGGTGCCCTGCCCCTCCTTATATATGTTGAAGGGGCGGATTGCATGTAGAGTCCTTCTCGGACTAAGACTTAAAATTATTCTGACTTCTCTTCATGGGCTTCATAACGTCTTGGGCTTCATAACATCTCGGGCCTCATAACCCCGGGCAACTGAGTTATCATTGTCTACCGGGTTATGACTGGTGCCGGTTTATGATTGCCTGTCGGGTTATGACTGGTGTTGGTTTATGATTGTCTGTCGGGTTATGACTGGTGTCGGTTTCTGATTGTCTGCCTTAACTCCTGCCGCTTTATCATCTGACTTAACTCCTACCGAGTTATCATCTGACTTACCACCTGACTTAACTGTCAGCCAGTTTATCAACCTGCCGGTTTACCGTCTGGGTTAACTGTCTGTCTTAACTGTAAGCCTTAATTGTCAGTTGGTTTACTAAGTCCCGGCCGGGTTATAACTCCGGCCGGATCATACCGCGGGGTATATCCCCGACACTAGCCCCCAGTTTAATTTGGATTTATCCATGTTAAACTGATCCTGATCATCCTTAAGTCCTTGTCACTTCCTTCTTCTAGAAAATCCGGGTCAATAGGCCAGCTTCATAATCATTTTGCTGACATTGGTTTGTCATAGATAAATATTGTGAAGAATAACTCCTTTGACTCAGCTCCCAATGCTTAACAAAAATATTGGTCTTTTGAAATACTCATCTGATCTTCAGCCGGTTTAAGAAAGCAAAACTTGCTGGTTTATGAATATTGATGGCACCGGGTCATAATTGTAGTTAACATCAAGCTTGAAAATATACCCCCTTTGTATGCATATCACTTGTAGCCCGCAAGTCTTAATAAGGGAGCATAGTAACTACTTAAGACTTGCTTCGATATAAATGTTACAATCTTGAAGAAATCCAATTTGTTCATCACTAGTCATAAACTGAGTATTCCATATATGTAGCCCCCAAGTACCGGGTTGTCATGCTGGCAGCAACCTGGGACTTGTAACTTCCTGATGCTCATAAAAATTTCAACCAGTGTAGCCTCCAAGGGCCGGCTTAGTAAGATAATACTGAGCTGGGACTTTATGTATACTTCATTGAAAATAACATCTTACGATGTAACTCTCATCATGGGGCTTGAACCCACGTCCACAAGGTTAAGAGCTTTGTGCTTTACCAACTGAGCAGTGGACCCTTCAATGTAATGGATTAAAAGCTTTGTACCTTCATTTGTTGACAGGAGCAATTGGTAGCCCCCAAGGGCCGGCTCATTATGATGTGATGAGTCGGGTCTTCAATAAAGTGAGCAAACAATGACTTTGCATTAGCCCCCAAGTGTCATAGTGCATGCTTGCAGCGACATGAGACTTGTGTATTTGATGTAATCCCAACTTGAATAATATAACCCCCAAGTGTCGGGTCGTAAGCCTGCAGCGACTCGGGAATATTCCTTCCATTGTAGAATAAATTATATCCATTGCGCTGAAGCGATTTTGAAAACCTCAATCATAATATTAGTTATTGATAACCATAATAAAAATCCAGCCGTGTTGGCTATTAGAGATTTGAATAATATAACCTGGTTTGACAACCGATTCCTGCCATATAAACCGATATATCCGTGCCCATATGATACATGCTATGATGATGTAATGATGATGTAATGTATGATGCAATATATGATGATGTATGTGTATGACCAAGAGGGTTTAAGCTATAGTTCGGATACGACCAGAGCCCCCAAGTAATCATAATTGTGGCATTGCGCCGATCAAGAGGTGTAGCTATGATTCGAATACGACCAAGCCCCCCAAGTGATTTCCCTAGTGCCCTTATGCCTATCAAGAGGTGTAGCTATGGTTCGAACCCATAGCCCCCAAGTGATTTCCCTGGTGGCCTTATGCCTATCAAGAGCTGTAGCTATGGTTCGGATACGACCAAGCCCCCAAGTGATTTCCCTGGTACCCTTATGCTGATCAAGAGGGTATAAGCTATGGTTCAGATACGACCAGAGCCCCCAAGTGATTTCCCTAGTGGCTTTAAGCCTATCAAGAGGTGTGACTACGGTTCGAACATAGCCCCCAAGTGATATTGTGAGTTGTGCTCAAGGGATGCCCATGTTTGAGTTGTGTTGTGCAGCAGACTCTCTTTGGCCCCTTGTGATAATATTGGCTTGATAGCCGGATTACCGAAGTAATCAGAGTTGTGCTCTTATGATAATATTGGCTTGATAGCCAGATCAAGAGGGTAGTAACGCTATGTTCTCTTTTGTGAATACACCTATGTTTGAACAGGAAGCCCCCAAATGATATTGTGAGTTGTGCTCAAGGGGCACCTATGTTTGAGTTGTGCACTTGCAACAGACTCTCTTTGGTCCCTTTAATTTTTTCTGACAGCTCGAACTTTGCGAGAGATAATACTCTTCTTGAACCGGATATTGAGAGCTTCAAAGCTTTGTGGGAGAGAGATAACTCTTGAACCGGATTTTAAACCGGAATTCTTCTTTTTAAGCCAGAAATTTTCTGACGGCCTTTAAATTTTCACCAATATGGCGGTTTAGGGTCCTACATTGAATAACTTTGCAAGTCGGAGTAATTGCTCTTTTAAAGAAAACAATATATAATATAAAAATATACTGAATGGATTTCACCTGATATGTTAGGCCAGAAATTATCCACCGCGGAGTTGATGATCAGCATGGTGAAGTTGAAAACTATCACGACCGAGTCGGCCACGGGAGCAGATAGACGAGTTGTCCATGGTGTTGTAAACCGGTGCAGACGAGTGAGCCGGCCGTAGTGTTGTTGTTGTAAACTAGACCGCCAAGGCGGCGGGTTGGACACACATTTGTTGAACAATGCGGTATGGCTGGATGCTGGCACTTTGATCATATTGGCGCAAGCTTTATATTCGTGGCATAATGATCATTCTTGCAATGAATAATTGTCTTGATTTATCTGGATGGTAAATGGTCCATTCTGTGAACATCCTCCATTATTTGCAATAGCGATTAGCCCTTTTCTCCTGCCCTTTCAAAAAGGGATTAACACAGCACTGTAGCCGTCATGTACAAGTAATTCCTTTCTTTGGTAATATATGGTGAAGATCGGCAGAGACAGAATAGTGGCTGATGAAGCGATGACTTGATGTAACAAGGGCGGAGGCGGCCGTAGCCCGGGCGTGGAGACTCATTGCAGGGGTGAAGCGACTCTCTACGGTGTCCTTATGATAACAAGTCGCCGCTGTTTGTTGATGTAGCACTTGAGAGTATCTCTTGATGATGTGCCCCATGCTTCCACTAGTATTTGAGAGTATCTCTTGATGATGTGCCCCACGCTTCCACTAGTATTTGAGGATGTGCTACTCCACCCAAGAGATAATGACTGCCTCAGGACTTGACCCATACAATTTTTTCTTGACGGGAGTGGATCATAGGTGGAGGTGCAACATCAACCAGCCAGTCAGGTATGTGCGCGACGCTACGTCCGTACGCCAAGGAAGCGAGAGCTTCTCGGGTCCTGATCCGCCCGTGGAAGAGAATACGCAGTCGTGCATCCAAAGTCTAAACACAGCTGAACTTGATCCACCTCCAGTCCCCTAACAGCTCCAGACCTTAATCATGTCTGTCCTCCCACTGGGCCCCCTTCTTTTTTAGCAGTCATTCGTGATAACTTATTTTCTTCTCTTTTGTTCTATATGTAATAATGATCTTGCGTAATACACCAAATTTTACAAGGGCGTCCGTCAATCGACCCGGCGCATTTGAACGACGGCAGCAGTGAAAAGGAGCGCCCTGCACCCAACAAAGTTTTATGGCAGTAGTTGATCACATGTGATGATGTATCCCGGCCTGCAGTGTCTGACCAGCATGATCAAAACTCCATAAACAGTGCAGGTCTGTTCAACCGCAGTGACAGCTTATTAATCCCGAGCTGCAGAAACAATTCTTCAGAAAAATCAAGGGACCTGCAAAAAAATTCATACAGAAACTTCATAGAAAACTCCACATCCGTTGTATTAATTCCGAACTCAACTCCATAATGGATCCGATCTGTTTGCAATCCAAGAATAGTAGCTTCACTCGTAATCGCTAGGCAGGGTGGCTTGAAGCAGAAACGGTTTCAGAGCGGTTTGGCACACCGGGCGGTTTAATCAGCGATGAGAGGAATTCGCCGTGAAGGTACTCAAGGCCTGGGCGGCTTCAAGGCCACGCTGGTTGGGCCGGCTCAAAGACACATCGACTGCGGCGGGCGATTTGGCGAGTTCATGGAAGTAAGCGGGGTACAACTGTTTGACCCGGAGGTAATTTCAGCTGGGGTGGTGGTGGATTGGCGTGTTGATGAACCCACATTGATCCGGAGCAACGGCAGCACGAATCATGCTCTAGTGAGAGCGGGTCACAACGGAGACTCAGGGGAAAACTGTGGCGGTTTGGCGACGGCGAATCCGGGTCATTGCAATCCGACTTATGGGCGGCAAAGGTGAGTTGCAGCGGCGGCAACGTCCGAAGAGGCGCCTTGCCATGTCCCTGGCAAGGCGGTTTGAGAGTGCAGAAACGATGGTTTAGGCAGTCAAATGGGTTGCCCCGTTGCCCACGGTGAAGGTTTGGCACAGTCCTTAGCGGCTTTGAAGGTGGAGGTAACTCGGTGGCTCAGCGCACGCCCCGGATGTGGAATCAGGTCTGCAGATGCTAGCGGGAAGAGGTGGGCACAACGGCACCTTGTAGGCGGCTCACCACGGCAGGTCAGAGCCTCTCAAAGTTAGGCGGAGGCCAGCAGCGATAACCCGGGCGGGCGGTTCAGGAGGCCCCGAGGAAGGAGATCGAGGCGGTAGGCCGGTAACTTGTGAGGTGGCGGGTTGATTCGGCCGCAACGGCAATTTGGCGAGGCGGACCAGCGAGCTGGCGGAGGGCTGAGAGGTGCTGCGAGCCGGCGGTGAGTGGAGAGGCGGTGCAGCCAGGGGAACACGGCCGGGTGGAGCTGGCGAAGGCAGCCAGATTAAGGCGCGGTGACTCGCCACGCTGCGCCGGAACAGCAGCGGCTACAGCGCAGTTGGAGAAACAGCTGGTAACTCGTTGACGGTGGTTCAGTGTTTTAATCCGGGGAGGCTCCAAGATCGGAGATCGACCCGGCGGCGGCTCAGCGCGCGTCTGCGATGGCGAGTTGAAAACAGAAAAAATGGGCGCCAGGCAGATGGTAACCCGCAGCGGCGTGGAAACGAACCACGGCGGCGGCTCGATGAGGCACGAAGTGCTTGTGGGTGACTCAGAGATGGCGTCAGATGGCCAATCGGAGAAGCAGAGGTGGCTTCAAGCCATGGAGGCGGCAGGCAGCTCAGGACCGGTCAACGGAGGCACGCCGACAGGCCTGCGGTGAAATGGTGACTCGTAGTGCGGTGGTTTGAAGAAACTGACAGACCGGCGTGGCCGACCGCGGGAGACTGGGATGATCCTGCAACGGCGGCTCAAGGCCGAGGCCAGCAGAGCTATGGAACGCCCGAAAGATCCGGACGGGCGAAGATAAAGCGGAGGCGAGTTATAGCACAGAGGCGAGGTCGACTCAGAAACGGTTTAAAGCTGTGGGGCTGACTCGGAGGTGATGGAAGGCCGCCGTATCTTTAGCGGAGGCGGGCGTCTCAAGGCGAGGACGTGGGCGCAGACGATGGTCGAGTCCGGGCCGTGACTTGCTCTGTCTTCGGGTCGTGGGTCATTTTTTCCCTTCCCCTTTTTTTATGCTGCTGATTGGACCCTCTTCTTGACTTTGACTGCAATGCTGAAGGTATTGCATGGTAGACTTGAACAAATCAACGAAGAAGGCGACTGTTGTAGTAGATCTTAACTCGTTTCCGGATTCGATGGATCGCTGGTTCATGTTTGTTTGCCATACAACACGTAACCCTGAACTTCTTTTGAACTCAAAAACTTGCACCTCCAGCTTCATAGTTGACCAGCAAATTTAATTAACCCGACTGCTGCTCTGTCCCAAAATTGTTGCTCCCTGTCAGTTCTTCATCCGTAAATTGCGAACTTCTCGAACCCTAAAAAAGATCCCTCCAAGAACTCAATACCATCGTGCGTCGAGCCCCACGGTGGGCGCCAACTGTCGTGGAATTGTCACAGCAGATGTCCTAGTGTGAGGACTTAGTCGTGAGGCCAACGCATCTATGTGGTAGCTTGAGAGGGGTTGAGCGGAATCGAGAGACGCAACGCAAGACAAGGATTTAGACAGCTTCAGGCCCGGGGAAACATCATCCGGTAACAGCCCTACGTGATGTTTGTGGTAGGTCTTATTATTATCACGAGGGAGTCGCCGTAAACCGGCTCTCCCAGTTATCCCTAAGCCTTAAGATTATTTCTCTCCCTTTACCGGGTGCCCTGCCCCTCTTATATATGTTGAAGGGGCGGGTTACATGTAGAGTCCTTCTCGGACTAAGACTTAAAATTATTCTGACTTCTCTTCATGGGCTTCATAACGTCTTGGGCTTCATAACATCTCGGGCCTCATAACCCCTGGCAACTGAGTTATCATTGTCTGCCGGGTTATGACTAGTGCCGATTTATGATTGTCTGCCGGGTTATGACTGGTGCATGTTTATGATTGTCTGCCGGGTTATGACTGGTGCCGGTTTATGATTGTCTGCCTTAACTCCTGTGGGTTTATTATCTAACTTAACTCCTGCTGGGTTATCATCTGACTTACCACCTGACTTAACTGTCAGCCGGTTTATCAACCTGCTGGTTTACCGTCTGGGTTAACTGACTGTCTTAACTGTCAGCCGGTTTACTAAGTCCCAGTCGGGTTATAACTCCGGCCAAATCATACCGTGGGGTATATCCCCGACAAAGACTGACGCTGACGGTAATGTTACTTTCTACAAAGCTCAACTTGTTGTGGAAGGTTTTTGACAAGTTCAAGGGGTTGACTACGATGAGACCTTCTCACCCGTCGCGATGCTTAAGTCTGTCCGAATCATGTTAGCAATTGCCGCATTTTATGATTATGAAATTTGGCAAATGGATGTCAAAACTGCATTCCTTAATGGATATCTTAAAGAAGAGTTATATATGATGCAACCAGAAGGTTTTGTTGATCCTAAAGGTGCTAACAAAGTGTGCAAGCTCCAGCGATCCATTTATGGACTTGTGCAAGCCTCTCAGAGTTGGAATATACACTTTGATAGTGTGATCAAAGCATATGGTTTTATACAGACTTTTGGAGAAGCCTATATTTACAAGAATGTGAGTGGGAGCACTACAGCCTTTCTGATAGGTATATGTGAATGACATATTGTTGATCGGAAATGAAGTAGAATTTTCTAGAAAGCATAAAGGAGTGTTTGAATGGAGTTTTTTTAAAGAAAGACCTCGGTGAAGCGACTTACATATTGGGCATCAAGATCTATAAAGATAGATCAAGATGCTTGATAATACTTTCGATAAGTGCATACCTTGATAAGTTTTTAAAGGAGTTCAAAATGGATTAGTCAAAGAAGGATATACGCCCTAGAGGAAATATGCCCTAGAAGTTTTTGAACTAAACGATCATAATGCTTAGCTAATGGATGGGTCTTGTGAAGGAAATATGCCCTAGAGGAAATAATAAAGTTGTTATTTATAACTCCTTATATCATGATAAATGTTTATTATTCATGCTAGAATTGTATTAATCGGAAACTTACTACATGTGTGAATACATAGACAAATAGAGTGTCCCTAGTATGCCTCTACTTGACTAGCTCGTTAATCAAAGATAGTTAAGTTTCCTGACCATAGACATGTGTTGTCATTTGACGAAAGGGATCACATCATCAGAGAATGATGTGATGGACAAGATGTTGGGGAACGCAGTAATTTCAAAAAAAAAAAATCCTACGCACACGCAAGATCATGGTGATGCATAGCAACGAGAGGGGAGAGTGTTGTCTACGTACCCTTGTAGACCATAAGCAGAAGCGTTATGACAACGCGGTTGATGTAGTCGTACGTCTTCACGATCGACCGATCGTAGTACCAAAAGTACGACACCTCCGTGATCTGCACAGGTTCGGCTCGGTGATATCCCACGAACTCACGATCCAGTAGAGTGTCAAGGGAGAGCTTTGTCAACACGATGGCGTGATGACGGTGATGATGATGCTACCAGAACTGGTCTTTGCCTAAGCACCGCTACAATATGACCGAGGTGGATTATGGTGGAGGGGGCACCACACATGGCTGGAAACAATCAACTTGTGTGCCCTAGGGTGCCCCCTGCCCCCGTATATAAAGGAGCAAGGGGGAGGCCGGCTGGCCTTGGGGCGCGCCAAGGAGGGGGAGGAGTCCTCCTCCTAGTAGGAGTAGGACTCCCCCTTTCCTAGTCCAACTAGGAGGAGGGGGAAAGGAAGGAGAGGGGGAGAGGGAGGGAAAGAGGGGCGCCTCCCCCCCCTCCTTGTCCAATTCGGACTCCCAAGGGGGGGCGCGGCCAGCCCTATGGCCCCTCCTCTCTCTCACAAGGCCCATGTTGGCCCATTAGTTCCCCCGGGGGGTCCGATAACCCCCCAGCACTCCAATAATTATCCGGTGATCCCCGGAACTCATCCGGTGTCTGAATATAGTCATCCAATATATCAATATTTATGTCTCGACCATTTCGAGACTCCTCGTCATGTTCGTGATCACATCTGGGACTCTAAACTACCTTCGGTACATCAAAACACATAAAGTCTTAATACCAATCGTCACCGGATGTTAAGCGTGCGGACCCTACGAGTTCGAGAACTATGTAGACATGACCGAGACACGTCTCCGGTCAATAACCAATAGCGGAACCTGGATGTTCATATTGGCTCCCACATATTCTATGAAATTCTTTATCCGTCAAACCGCATAATGATATACGTTGTTCCCTTTGTCATCGGTATGTCACTTGCCCGAGATTCAATCGTCGGTATCTCAATACCTAGTTCAATCTCATTACGAGCAAGTCTCTTTACTCATTCCGTAATGCATCATCCCGCAACTAACTCATTATTCACATTGCTTGCAAGCCTTATATTGATGTTCATTACCGAGAGGGCCTAGAGATACCTATCCGACAATCGGAGTGACAAATCCTAATCTCGATCTATGCCAACTCAACAAACACCATCGGAGACACCTGTAGAGCACCTTTATAATCACCCAGTTACGTTGTGACTTTTGGTAGCACACAAAGTGTTCCTCCGGTATTCAGGAGTTGCATGATCTCATAGTCATAGGAACATGTATAAGTTATGGAGAAAGCAATAGCAACAAACTAAACAATCATCGTGCTAAGCTAACGAAATGGGTCAAGTCAATCACATCATTCTCTAATGATGTGATCCCGCTAATCAAATGACAACTCATGTCTATGGCTAGGAAACTTAACCATCTTTGATTCAACGTGCTAGTCAAGTAGAGGCATACTAGTGACACTCTGTTTGTCTATGTATTCACACATGTACTAAGTTTTTGGTTAATACAATTCTAGCATGAATAATAAACATTTATCATGATATAAGGAAATATAAACAACAACTTTATTATTGCCTCTAGGGCATATTTCCTTCAGTTTCCCACTTGCACTAGAGTCAATAATCTAGATTACACAGTAATGATTCTAACACCCATGGAGTCTTGGTGTTGATCATGTTTTGCTCATGAGAGAGGCTTAATCAACAGGTCTGCAACATTCAGATCTGTATGTATCTTGCAAATCTCTATGTCTCCCTCCTTGACTTGATCGCGGATGGAATTGAAGCGTCTCTTGATGTGCTTGGTTCTCTTGTGAAATATGGATTCCTTTGCCAAGGCAATTGCACTAGTACTGTCACAAAAGATTTTCATTAGACCCGATGCACTAGGTATGACACCTAGATCGGATATGAACTCCTTCATCCAGACTCCTTCATTTGCTGCTTCCGAAGCAACTATGTACTCCGCTTCACACGTAGATCCCGTCATGACGCTTTGTTTAGAACTACATCGACTAACAGCTCCACCGTTCAATATAAATACGTATCCGGTTTGTGACTTAGAGTCATCCGGATCAGTGCCAAAGCTTGCATCGACGTAACAATTTATGACGAGCTCTTTGTCACCTCCATAAACGAGAAACATATACTTAGTCCTTTTCAGATATTTCGGGATGTTCTTGACCGCTATCAAGTGATCCACTCCTGGATTACTTTGGTACCCCCCTGCTAAAGTGATAGCAAGGCACACATCAGGTCTGGTACACAGCATTGCATACATGATAGAACCTATGGCTGAAGCATAGGGAACACCTTTCATTTTCTCTCTATCTTCTGCAGTGGTCGGGCATTGAGTCTGACTCAACTTCACACCTTGTAACACAGGCAAGAACCCTTTCTTTGCTTTATCCATTTTGAACTTCTTCAAAACTTTATCAAGGTATGTGCTTTGTGAAAGTCCAATTAAGCGTCTTGATCTATCTCTATAGATCTTGATGCCTAATATATAAGCAGCTTCACCGAGGTCTTTCATTGAAAAACTCTTGTTCAAGTATCCTTTTATGCTATCTAGAAATTCTATATCATTTCCAATCAACAATATGTCATCCACATATAATATTAGAAATGCTACAGAGCTCCCATTCACTTTCTTGTAAATACAGGCTTCTCCAAAAGTGTAGCGACCCGACCTCAGATGGTCAAGTCTCTGTGCTTCAGTGTCATCCCTGGATCGGTAATGCTGACACACATAGTACTCGAGGATTTATAACAGAGTAGCAATCACACACTTATTACATCGAAAGTCTAAAAGAGAACTTACTATAATAATATGGCTTAAGACCATCTAATGCGATAACAGCAGAAGGCTTGGAAGATAAAGTGAGTCCATTAACTCCAATGGCATAGCTGAGCTGCACGGCAACGACCTAACGAACCTTACTCCTCATCTGAAAAGTCTGCAACATAATACGTTGCAGCCGGAAAATGGGTCAGCACATGGAATATGCTGGCAATATAACACAGTAGAGCAGAAACAGAATAATGTTATCACTACATGCATATATGGCTGGTGGAAAGCAATATGGTTATAGTTTTTTGCGAATAGCCAATTTTTCCCTACAACAAAGGAATATATTTTAATTTAACTATCATGGTGGTTGAAACATCATTGAGAAGGTACCCCCAACTCAATCCCAATTAAAGTGATTAACAACCCAACAGTATTAATTAAACATGGGGAGATACATGTGATAACCCAAGTACTAGATACTCAAGAATTGTCCATAACCGGGGACATGGCTAACCATGATTAGATTGTACACACTACAGAGGTTTGCATACTTTTCCCCATAAGACTCGATCGCCTCCATTGGGTTTCTCGCACTACATGGTGTTTGAGAAACGGATGACCGAGACACAGTCTTTCAGAAACGTTAACTATCTACTCCGGGAAGACCATACCAAACCTACCAAACCCACTACCTGCTGATCTACCTCTTCAGGAGCTTCACGTAACTTACTCAACTATGCTAGAGCCCATAATAGCTTGTGGCTGCACACGGAAGTTTCTAGCATGAATCATCTCAGTTCCCTTTGAGACTGGGTGGCGGTCCATAGGAAGATCACACGGGTACCCCGGGATTTCCAAAAAAATACAGACAACACTAGGTTCCCCAGGTGCCTCAATCCACCCAGTTGTTTGATTAAGTTGCCACCTTAAGTTGAACCATTAATTAACAATCTCACATCTGTCATGAATTTCACTCAAACCCAAACCACGTCTACGAGCATAGCATAGCAATATAAGCAATACGTAGAAGTAACTCCCAAGGGTTTGAATATAACATGGCAATAGGTTCTACCTCAGCAACTACTTCCCAACCCACAAGTTAATGACATCCTAATCATGCAATGTATGAGGATTGGAACTAATGCATAAAAATTGGGTAATAATGGGATATGATCAAAGTGTTACTTGCCTTGCTGACGATCCGTGAATCCTAGAGACTCGTAGTAACACGCTTCGCACTCCGGGAATTCTATCGCAAGCAAACAATAACATACATAAGTAACAAGCAACGATGCACAAGCAAAACTCAAATAAGAGATGTTGACCAGAAAGTTCAACTTAAGAACTCCGGTACGCAAAAAGAATCAAAACAAACGAAGCAACGAAAGTCAAACGGCGAAAGAAAACCACTTCGTTTACTAATCCGAACTTAGGTCAAATTTTACGGTAGCAAAAACTTGTTTGAGTTGATTAACCAGAAAGAGGGTTTCGAGACAAAACTCCAGCCGCTTGAATCGTCTGATTCCGATAAACGAGCGAAAAGATAAAGAGAAATTAAGATCGGATCAGAAATCGCGATCAGAAAAAATCGTGGAATAAATCCGAGGAAAAAAACGACGAACAGATTAATGAACGAACGTTCGTTATCTGGATCTAAACGAAGAGCGCATTCGTTAAAACGAACGAACGAGCGAACGCTCGCTCGCTAAATAAATAAACCGGAGAAAACCGATCTATTTAAAAATATGAAAACTAGGGTTTTGAAAAAAAATAAAACCGAACGGTTTTTAAGAAAACCCGGCGGTTGGATCCAGCGGCTACCTCCGGCGAGGGCTTGGGCGGCAGGGCGGTGGCTCGCGGAGCAGCGGGGTGCGGCGGCGGCGACGGCGGCAACACGCTGC
>NC_041390.1:403198081-403206196 GCF_002162155.2 Triticum dicoccoides | reverse complement strand
GGGGTGCGGGAGGCGACGATGGTGGCGGTGGGGGGCTCGGGCGGCGCGTATATAAAGGGGGCGGGGTGGGCGGCTTGGAGGAGGGGGCAAGGCGGTGGCGACGGAGTCCGGCTCGGACTCATCATCCGAGTCGGCGGTGGCGGTGGCGCGCGCGCGGGAGGCGGCGGCGGCGGCTGGGCCGGCTTGGCTTGGCTGGGCCCTAGGCCCAGTCGGGCACGGGATTTCTTTTTATATATATAATACCGCCGACAGAAGAAAAATCCTAGAAAAATAAATAAAAAATCTAAAAATGCCAAAACAAATTTTCACCGTCTAAATAAAATATTTAGGAAGAGTTGAACATTTTCTTGGCCCTAAAATGCAATTTTGAAAACGTGCAATTTTTCTAATGCAAATAAAATCCGAATAAAACCAAATAAAATCCAATAAATGATTTTAATATTTTTTCTCCAATATTTCAATTATTTTGGAGAAATCATATTATCTCCACTCATTTGATTTAATATGAAATATTTTTCGGAGAGAAAAATTATTAAAATCAAAATCCTTGTTTCATTATTTGATAAAAATCAAATATGAAAACCGGAAAATCCCCAACTCTCTTCGTGGGTCCTTCAGTTGCTTAGGATTTCGAGGATTGCGGAACGGAAATGCAATAAATCATGATATGCATGGATGATCTATGTATAACATTCCAAATTGAAAATTTGGGATGTTACAAACCTACCCCCCTTAAGATGAATCTCGCCCTCGAGATTCGGGTTGGCTAGAAAATAGGTATGGGTGGTCCTTGCGGAGATCATCCTCTCATTCCCAGGTGGCTTCATCCTCGGTATGGTGGCTCCACTAAACTTTGCAAAACTTGATAACCTTACTGCGGGTGACTCTGCTGGCAAACTCAAGAATCTTAACTAGCTTCTCCTCGTAAGTCAAATCACTGTCCAACTGAATCGCCTCCAAGGGTACTGTATCTCTTAATGGTATATCGGTCATCTCAGCATGACACTTCTTCAGCTATGAAACATGGAACACGTCGTGGACTCCTGACAATCCCTCGGGTAACTCCAACTTGTAGGCAACTTCTCCCATCCGTTCCAATATGCGATACGGTCCTACAAATCTCGGGGCTAACTTTCCTTTAACTCCAAAACGTTTCACTCCTCGCAAGGGTGATACTCGCAGATATGCTCTGTCTCCAATTTCGTAGGTTACCTCCTTGCGTTTTGAGTCTGCATAACTCTTCTGCCTGGACTGAGCAATCTTCAGTCGGTCTCGGATCAGTTTTACCTTCTCCTCAGATTCTTTAATCAAGTCTGGTCCAAACAACTGTCGGTCTCCTACCTCATCCCACATCAACGGTGTTCTGCACCTGCGTCCATACAGGGCTTCAAATGGTGCCATCTTCAAACTGGCATGGTAGTTATTGTTGTATGAGAACTCTGCATACGGCAAATTTTCATCCCAACTGGATCCATAATCTAGCGCACAGGCTCTCAACATGTCCTCCAAAATTTGATTGACTCTCTCAGTCTGTCCATCTGTCTGCGGGTGAAACGCTGTACTGAACTCCAATCTCGTTCCCAAAGTCTGGTGTAACTGATGCCAAAACTTTGAAGTAAACTGTGTTCCTCGATCCGATACGATGGTCCTCGGAACTCCATGCAGACATACGATCCTGGACATATAGATCTTGGCCAACTTTGCACTTGTATAGGTGGTTTTCACTGGGATGAAGTGAGCTAGTTTGGTCAAACGATCAACTACTACCCATATGGAATCATATCCTGCTTTAGTCCTGGGTAATCCGGTGATAAAGTCCATGCCAAGTTTATCCCACTTCCATTCAGGTATCGGCATAGGCTGTAACAGTCCTGCTAGCTTCTGATGTTCTGCCTTAACTCTCTGACATACATCACATACGGCTACATACTCAGCAATATCCTTCTTCATACCAGTCCACCAGAAATGTTCCTTCAAATCCAAATACATCTTGGTGTTTCCGGGGTGTATCGAGTATGGTGAGTCATGCGCCTCTTGAAGTATTAACTTTCTAATCTCCTGATTATTGGGCACGTAAATTCGGTCCTCAAACCATAGGGTATCGTGCTCATCCTCACGAAAACCTTTGGCCTTTCCTTTGCCCATCTTCTCCTTTATCTCGGCAATCTCTTTATCATCTTTCTGAGCTTCCCGAATCTTGTCCAGCAATGTCGACTGAACCTCCATTGTGGCAATGAACCTTCTAGGTACAATCTCTAATCGAAGTTCCATGATGTCCTTTGCTAATTCCTTCGGCAGTCCTTTACTTTCAAGGATATTAGCATAACTCTTCCGACTCAATGCGTCTGCTACGACATTGGCCTTTCCTGGATGATAGTGTAGCTTAATGTCATAATCCTTTATAAGCTCCAACCATCTCCTCTGCCTAAGGTTCAGCTCCTTCTGGGTGAAGATGTACTTCAAACTCTTGTGATCCGTGTACACATCACAACGGTTTCCAATAAGGTAATGTCTCCAAGTCTTCGACGCATGCACTACGGCTGCTAGCTCCAAATCATGCATAGCATAATTCAACTCATGAGGTTTTAGTTGTCGTGAGTCATACGAAACAACTCTTCCGTCCTGCATAAGCACACATCCAAGTCCTAAGCGAGAGGCATCGCAATACACTTGGAACTCCTTATGTATATCTGGAAGTACTAGCACTGGGGCTGTAGTCAAACGTTTCTTCAACTCCGGGAAACTTGCTTCACAATCTTCTGTCCATTTAAACTTGGTATAGTTCTTCAACAGTTCAGTCATTGGTTTTGCAATCTTGGAAAAATTCTCAATGAATCTCCGGTAGTATCCTGCGAGTCCAAAAAAACTGCTGATCTCGCTAACTGAGGTGGGTGCCAACCATTCAGTGACATACTGAACCTTGCTGGGGTCTACTGCTATACCTTCTCCTGATATAACATGTCCAAGGAATCCGACTTCCTTCAGCCAAAACTCGCATTTGCTAAACTTAGCATATAACTGGTGTTCCCTGAGCTTCTCGAGAACTAAACGCAAATGCTCTTTGTGCTCCTCCTCGTTCTTTGGGTATACCATGATATCATCAATAAACACCACAACAAACTTGTCCAAATACTCCATGAACACCTTGTTCATCATGCTCATGAAATAGGCAGGGGCGTTAGTCAGTCCAAACGACATGACCATGTACTCGTATAATCCATATCGCGTTGTGAACGCCGTCTTTGGTATGTCCTTCTCTCGTATCTTCAACTGATGATACCCTGATCGTAAATCGATCTTTGAGAACACTTTAGCTCCTTGCAACTGATCAAACAGATCGTTGATCATCGGCAGTGGGTACTTGTTCTTTATCGTCACTTCATTCAAGGCTCGATAATCAACAACCATCCTTAGGGATTTATCCTTCTTCTCAACCCCAAGGTGATGAACCCCTTCGGATGTATCCTTTCTCCAATAACTCCTTGATTTGTTTCTTAATTTCCTCCAGATCATTCGCGGGCATCCGATAGGGTCTCTTGGATATTGGTCCTGTTCCTGGTAACAGCTCTATCAAAAACTCAATATCTCTGTCCGGTGCCATGCCTGGTAACTCCTCAGGGAAAACATCTGGATAATCCTTTACTACCGGCACTTCCTCCTGAACAACTCCCGTAAGGGCATTCACTTGGCTCCTTTTAGGCACATGCCTAGACACATGCTTAATCCTTTTTCCCTCCGGGGTGGTGAGATAAATTGACTTACTCGCACAGTCAATGCTTCCTCCATACTTTGACATCTAGTCCATACCCAATATCACATCCAATCCTTGTGATCCAAGATAATTAGGTCAGACGGAAACACATGTGTGCCAATGGTTAAGGGTATCTGGTCACACCATCGGCTAGCCATATATTCTGCTCCGGGTGAACTCACTAAAAGAGGGGTCCTAAGGGTTTGGGTTGGTAGTTTAAACTTATCCATGAATCCCCTTGATATGTATGAATGCGATGCACCAGTATCGAAAAGAACAAGAGCGGTAAATGACTTAACCAAAAACTTACCTATTACCGCGTCCGGCTGCTCTTCAACCTCCTCCACGTTAACGTGGTTCACTTGTCCTTTGTTGAATGGATTGGGCTTCTTCCCAGCGCTTCCATTTCCGTTTCCATTCCTTCCTTTGGGGCAATCATTGGCATAGTGCCCTGTCTTCCCGCACTTAAAACAGGTAACCTGACTTATGTCTCTTTTGCCGGGAGTGGACAAGTTGGAGCGGTTCTGATTGTTGTTAGCTCCGTTCCCATTCCCATTCTTAGCACCACTGTGGTTATGTGATCCTCCTCCAGTGTGGTTGTGACCTCCATGGTTATGAACAAGTCCTCCCGAGTTCGGGGTTAGGCGAGGCTTCTGCTGAGCTCCTGAGTTATACTTCCCTTGTCCATACTTTCTCTTGCGGCTCTCAATCTGCTGTTGTTTCCCTTCAATCATAAGAGCCTTATCTACCAACTCCTGGTAGTTGTTGAAGGTTGCTACCATCAACTGCATGCTCATCTCATCATTCAGCCCTTCCATAAACTTCTCCTGCTTCTCGGCATCTGTGGCCACATCATCAGGGGCATAGCATGATAACTTGCTAAACTCATCCACGTACTGAGCCACAGTACGGTTCCCCTGGCTTAGGTTGCGAAACTCCCGCTTCATCTGCATAGCTCCAGTTGAGACATGGGCGGTGCGGAAAGCTTGCTGAAACTGGTCCCAAGTGACATTGGCTACAGGAAAAGTGGTCGTGTAATTCTCCCACCATGAGGCTGCTGGTCCATCCAATTGATGTGCGGCAAAGTGCACCTTCTCAGCATCTGTGCAACCTGCGGTGGTCAACTCCCTTCCAATATGGCGTAGCCAATCATCAGCAACTATAGGCTCGGTGCTACTGGAAAACACCGGCGGCTGTAACCTTAGAAAACAGGCTAGGTTGTCCACTAGCGGTGGGTTGTTGTTGTTGTGTTGCCCTGGTTCTGAACTAGCAATTGCATCAAGGCATTCTGCTGCTGGATCAACTGGGTGAGCTCCGGCGGGAAGGCAAAACTGGTGTCACATCTTGGAGGCATCTGATGGGTTTAGATGGAAGAGATTAGAATAGAAAAGGGGTCTAATGAGAAAGTACTACCCATATGCACATGAGACAAACACAATCATTTCACTCAATCAATCAAGCAAGGGCATACAAACGGTCTAGAACTATCGCAAAAATGCTCACTACTACTATATACATGGGGGAAATACTACTAATAGTTGGTGGTCATCTAGAAATTTTGATCGGTGGAAGACTCCATGATGTCTGCTCTAGCTTCGTCTTCAAAGTCATCATCACTAGGGTCGGAGTCGGTGTCGTCGATGATGATGTAGTTGTCCAGGCAAGTGGAATTGTCGTCTTCTACTCCCGGTGCTGGTCCTCCCATGAATACTCCGATCTTCTTGACTAGGTCATCATTCTTCTCCAGTAGGGTCTTGATTTCCTCCTCATATCCATCGCGGGTAAACTTGAGTTCTTCCTCCAGCTCGATGATCCTAGTCTTCGCCTTCTTCAAGTCCATCATGTCCGCACACATCTGGTTCTCCTGATATCGAATGTGTTGGTTTAACTCCTGGATGAAAGATGCAATGGATCTATCCTTCTTAGTGCTGATTACTTCCCATTGCTCGTCTCGGCGCCCACATATTTGGTAGATAGTGTCATGGATATCCCTGTGATACACTTCTCCAATGCGTCCCATGGTGATGTGAGCTGCCATACTCTTTCCTAAACTCCAGGTTGGTGCGCCGAAGGAAAATTCTATGGGTTTAGAGGTTGGCGAGAACGTCCTTCCTGGAACTTGTACTTGAATCATCCAGCGCTCTTCTTCTGGTAAAGTGGCGTTGTACGTCCCGGTGAAGCTTGGTATTCCAATGTTCAAGTACCTAGTGACTTCCTTCAGGTGACATCCAAAAGGTGTATCTTCATCCAGTTGTGCAAACTTGTTCTTTATCTCCGCCATCCTAAAGAGTAGAAAATGGAGAGGAGTCAGAAATGAGTAGAGAAGTGTGACCTAGGGTTTATCTCAGTGGCCGTGTCCTACACTCAGCGTGTGCTCTGATACCATCTTGTAGCGACCCGACCTCAGATGGTCAAGTCTCTGTGCTTCAGTGTCATCCCTGGATCGGTAATGCTGACACACACAGTACTCGAGGATTTATAACAGAGTAGCAATCACACACTTATTACATCGAAAAGTCTAAAAGAGAACTTACTACAATAATATGGCTTAAGGCCATCTAATGCGATAACAGCGGAAGGCTTGGAAGATAAAGTGAGTCCATCAACTCCAACGGCATAGCTGACCTGCACGGCAACGACCTAACGAACCTTACTCCTCGTCTAAAAAGTCTGCAACATAATATGTTGCAGCCCGAAAACGGGTCAGCACATGGAATGTGCTGGCAATATAACACAGTAGAGCAGAAACAGAATAATGCTATCACTACATGCATATATGGCTGGTGGAAAGCTGTATGGTTATAGTTTTTTGCGAAAAGCCAATTTTTCCCTACAACAAAGGAATAGATTTTAATTTAACTATCATGGTGGTTGAAACATTTTTGGGAAGGTACCCCCAACTCAATCCCAATTAAAGTGATTAACAACCCAACAGTATTAATTAAACATGGTGAGATACATGTGATAACCCAAGTACTAGATACTCAAGAATTGTCCATAACCGAGGACACGGCTAACCATGATTAGATTGTACACTCTGCAGAGGTTTGCGCACTTTTCCCCACAAGACTTGATCGCCTCCGTTGGATTTGTCACACTACATGGTGTTTGAGAAACGGATGACCGAGACACAGTCTTTCAGAAACGTTAACTCTCTACTCCGGATAGACCATACCAAACCTACCAAACCCACTACCTGCTGATCTACCTCTTCAAGAGCTTCACGTAACTTACTCAACTATGCTAGAGCCCATAATAGCTTGTGGCTGCACACGGAAGTTTCTAGCATGAATCATCTCAGTTCCCTTTGAGCCTGGGTAAAGGTCCATAGGAAGATCACACGGGTACCCCGGGATTTCCAAAAAAATACAGACGACACCGGGTTCCCCAGGTGCCTCAATCCACCCAGTTGTTTGATTAAGTTGCCACCTTAAGTTGAACCATTAATTAACAATCTCACATATGTCATGAATTTCACTCAAACCCAAACCATGTCTACGAGCATAGCATAGCAATATAAGCAATACGTAGAAGTAACTCCCAAGGATTTGAATATAACAGGGCAATAGGTTCTACCTCAGCAACTACTTCCCAACCCACAAGTTAATGACATCCTAATCATGCAATGTTTGAGGATTGGAACTAATGCATAAAAACTGGGTAATAATGGAATATGATCAAAGTGTTACTTGCCTTGCTGACGATCCGCGAATTCTAGAGACTCGTAGTAACACGCTTCGCACACCGGGAATTCTATCACAAGAAAACAATAACATACATAAGTAACAAGCAAGGATGCACAAGAAAAACTCAAATAAGAAAGGTTGACCAGAAAGTTCAACTTAAGAACTCCGGTACGCAAAAAGAATCAAAACAAACGAAGCAACGAAAGTCAAACGGCGAAAGAAAACCACTTTGTTTACTAATCTGAACTTAGGTCAAATTTTACAGTAGCAAAAACTTGTTTGAGTTGATTAACCGGAAAGAGGGTTTCGAGACGAAACTCCAGGCGCTTGAATCGCCTGATTCCGATAAACGAGCGAAAAGATAAACAGAAATTAAGATCGAATCCGATATCACGATCAGAAAAAATCGCGGAATAAATCCGAGAAAAAAAACAACGAACAGATTAACGAATGAACGTTCGTTATCTGGATCTAAACGAAGAGTGCGTTCGTTAAAACGAACGAACGAGCGAACGCTCGCTAAATAAATAAACCGGAGAAAACCGATCTATTTAAAAAAAATGAAAACTAGGGTTTTGAAAAAAAATAAAACCGAACGGTTTTTAAGAATAACCGGCGGTTGGATCCGGCGGCTACCTCCGGCGAGGGGCTCCGGTGAGGGCTTGGGCGGCGGGGCAG
>NC_041390.1:403170691-403197834 GCF_002162155.2 Triticum dicoccoides | reverse complement strand
CGGGGTGGGGCGGCTTGGAGGAGGGGGCAAGGCTGCGGCGACGGAGTCCGGCTCGGACTCATCGTCCGAGTCGGCGGTGGCGGCAGCGCGCGCACGGGAGGCGGCGGCGGCGGCAGCTGGGCCGGCCTGGCTCAGCTGGGCCCTAGGCCCCGTCGGGCGCGAGATTTATATATATATATAATACCGCCGACAGAAGAAAAATCCTAGAAAAATAAATAAAAAATCAAAAAATGCCAAAACAAATTTTCACCGTCTAAATAAAATATTTAGGACGAGTTGAACATTTTCTTGGCCCTAAAATGCAATTTTGAAAACGTGCAATTTTTCTAATGCAAATAAAATCCAAATAAAACCAAATAAAATCCAATAAATGATTTTAATATTTTTCCTCCAATATTTCAATTATTTTGGAGAAGCCATATTATCTCCACTCATTTGATTTAATATGAAATATTTTTCGGAGAGAAAAATTATTAAAATCAAAATCCTCGTTTCATTATTTGATAAAAATCAAATATGAAAACCGGGAAATCCCCAACTCTCTCCGTGGGTCCTTGAGTTGCTTAGGATTTCGAGGATTGTGGAACGGAAATGCAATAAATCATGATAAGCATGGATGATCTATGTATAACATTCCAAATTGAAAATTTGGGATGTTACAAAAAGTCTGTATAAAACCATATGCTTTGATCACACTATCAAAACGTTTATTCCAACTCTAAGATGCTTGCACCATTCCATAAATGGATCGCTGGAGCTTGCACACTTTGTTAGCATCCTTTGGATTGATAAAACCTCCAGGTTGCATCATATACAACTCTTCTTCCAGAAATCCATTCAGGAATGCAGTCTTTACATCTATTTGCCAAATTTCATAATCATAAAATGCATCAATTGCTAACATGATTCGGACGGACTTAAGCATCGCTACGGGTGAGAAGGTATCATCGCAGTCAACTCCTTGAACTTGTCGAAAACCTTTTGCAACAAGTCGAGCTTTGTAGACAGTAATATTACCATCAACGTCAGTCTTCTTCTTGAAGATCCATTTATTCTCTATGGACTTCCAATCATCGGGCAAGTTAACAAAAGTCCACACTTTGTTCTCATACATGGATCCCATCTCAGATTTCATGGCCTCGAGCCATTTTGCGGAATCTGGGCTCATCATCACTTCCTCATAGCTCATAGGTTCGTCATGGTCAAGTAACATGACTTCCAGAACAGGATTACTGTACCACTCTGGTGCGGATCTTACTCCGGTTGACCTACGAGGTTCGGTAGTAACTTGATCAGAAGTTTCATGATCATTATTACTAGCTTCCTTACTTAATGGTGTCGGAATCACTGGAACTAATTTTAGTGATGAACTACTTTCCAATAAGGGAGCAGGTACAATTACCTCATGAAGTTCTACTTTCCTCCCACTCACTTCTTTCGAGAGAAACTCCTTCTCTAGAAAGGATCAATTCTTAGCAACGAATATCTTGCCTTCGGATCTGTGATAGAAGGTGTACCCAAAAGTCTCCTTTGGGTATCCTATGAAGACACATTTCTCCGATTTGGGTTCGAGCTTATCAGGTTGAAGTTTCTTCACATAAGCATTGCAGCCCCAAACTTTAAAAAATGACAACTTGGGTTTCTTACCAAACCACAGTTCATAAGGTGTCATCTCAATGGATTTAGATGGTACCCTATTTAACGTGAATGTAGCTGTCTCAAAAGCATAAACCCAAAATGATAGCGGTAAATCAGTGAGAGACATCATAGATCACACCATATCTAGTAAAGTACGATACAACGTTCGGACACACCATTACGCTGTGGTGTTTCAGGTGGCGTGAGTTGCAAAACTATTCCGCATTGTTTCAAATGAAGTACAAACTCATAACTCAATATGATCAGATCGCAGAAACTTGATTTCTTGTTACGATGATTTTCCACTTCACAATGAAATTCTTTGAACTTTTCAAATGTTTCAAACTTATGTTTCATTAAGTAGATATACCCATATCTTCTCAAATCATCTGTGAAGGTGAGAAAATAACAATATCCGCCGCGAGCTTCAATGTTCATTGGACCACATACATCAGTATGTATGATTTCCAATAACTCTGTTGCTCGCTCCATTGTTCCGGAGAATGGAGTTTTAGTCATCTTGCCCATGAGGCATGGTTCGCAAGTACCAAGTGATTCATAATCAAGTGATTTCAGAAGTCCATCAGAATGGAGTTTCTTCATGCGCTTTACACCAATATGACCTAAACGGCAGTGCCACAAATAAGTTGCACTATGATTATCAACTCTGCATCTTTTGGCTTCAATACTATGAACATGTGTATCACTACTATCAAGATTTAGTAGAAATAGACCACTCATCAAGGATGCATGACCATAAAAGATATTACTCATATAAATTGAACAACCATTATTCTCTAATTTAAATGAATAACCATCTCGCATCAAACAAGATCCAGATGTAATGTTCATGCTCAACGCTGGCACCAAATAACAATTATTTAGGTCTAAAACTAATCCCGAAGATAGGTGTAGAGGTAGCGTGCCGACGGCGATCACATCGACTTTGGAACCATTTCCCACGTGCATCGTCACCTCGTCCTTAGCCAATCTTCGCTTAATCCGTAGCCCCTGTTTCGAGTTGCAAATGTTAGCAACTGAACCAGGCACTACTGCGAGCATTAGTAAGGTACACATCAATAACATGTATATCAAATATACCTTTCACTTTTCCATCCTTCTTCTCCGCCAAATACTTGGGGCAGTTCCACTTCTAGTGACCAATCCCTTTGTAGTAGAAGCACTCAGTCCCAGGCTTGGGTCCAGACTTGGGTTTCTTCACTTGAGCAGCAACTAGCTTGATGTTCTTCTTGAAGTTCCCCTTCTTCCCTTTACCCTTTTTCTTGAAACTGGTGGTCTTGTTGACCATCAACACTAGATGATCCTTCTTGATTTCTACCTCCGCAGCCTTTAGCATTGCAAATAGCTCAAGAATCGTCTTATCCATCCCTTGCATATTATAGTTCATCACGAAGCTCTTGTAGCTTGGTGGCAGTGATTGAAGAACTCTGTCAATGACACTATCATCAAGAAGATTAACTCCCAGTTGAGTCAAGTGGTTGTGGTACCCAGACATTCTTAGTATATGTTCACCGACAGAACTATTCTCCTCCATCTTGCAGCTGTAGAACTTATTGGAGACTTCATATATCTCAATGTAGGCATTTTCTTGAAATATTAACTTCAACTCCTAGAAGATCTCATATGCTCCATGACGTTCAAAACGTCGTTGAAGTCCCGGTTCTAAGCTGTAAAGCATGGCACACTGAACTATCGAGTAGTCATCAGCTTTGCTCTACCAAGTGTTCATAACATCTGGTGTTGCTCCTGCAACAGGTTTGTCACCTAGCGGTGCTTCCAGGACTTAATTCTTCTGTGCAGCAATGAGGATAATCCTCAAGTTACGAACCCATTCCATGTAGTTGCTACCATCATCTTTCAACTTATGTTTCTCTAGGAACACATTAAAATTCAACGGAAGAACAGCACGGGCCATCTATCTACAACAACATAGACATGCAAAATACTATCAGGTACTAAGTTCATGATAAATTAAAGTTCAATTAATCAAATTACTTAAGAATTCCCACTTAGATAGACATCTCTCTAATCTTCTAAGTGATCACGTGATCCATATCAACTAAACCATGTCCGATCATGTGAGATGGAGTAGTTTTCAATTGTGAATAGCACTATGTTGATCATATCTACTATATGATTCACGCTCGACCTTTCGGTCTTAGTGTTCCGAGGCCATATATGCATATGCTAGGCTCGTCAAGTTTAAGCTGAGTATTCTACGTGTGCAAAACTGGCTCGCACCTGTTGTATGTGAATGTAGAGCTTATCACACCCGGTCATCACGTGGTGTCTCGGCACGACGAACGCTTCATACTTAGGGATAACACTTATACCTTGAAATTTAGTGAGAGGTCATCTTATAATGCTACCGCTGAACTAAGCAAAATAAGATGCATAAAGGATAAACATCACATGCAATCAATATAAGTGATATTATATGGCCATCATCATCTCGTGCCTTTGATCTCCATCTCCAAAGCACCATCATGATCACCATCGTCACTAGCTTGACACCTTGCTCTCCATCGAAGCATCGTTGTCATCTCGCCAACTATTGCTTCTACGACTATCGCTACCGCTTAGTGATAAAATAAAGCAATTACATGGCGATTGCATTTCATACAATAAAGCGACAACCATATGGCTCCTGCCAGTTGCCGATAACTATGTTACAAAACATGATCATCTCATACAATAAAATTTAGCATCGTGTCTTGACCATACCACATCACCACATGCCCTGCAAAAACAAGTTAGACGTCTCTACTTTGTTGTTGCAAGTTTTACGTGGCTACTACGGGCTGAGCAAGAACCGTTCTTACCTACGCATCAAAAACCACAATGCGGTATAGTGATTGCTTTTTGATCTTCAGAAAGAACCCTATTCATTAAATCCGATTCAACTAAAGTTGGAGAAACTAACACCCACCAGCCACCTGTGTGCGAAGCACGTCGGTAGAACCAGTCTCGCGTAAGTGTACGCGTAATGTCGGTCTGGGCCACTTCATCCATCAATACCGCGAAATCAAGAATCAACTAGTGATGGCAAGCAATATGTATATACCCATGCCCACAACTCCTTTGTGTTCTACTCATGCATATAACATCTACGCATAAACCTGGCTCTGATGCCACTGTTGGGGAACGCAGTAATTTCAAAAAAAAATCCTACGCACACGCAAGATCATGGTGATGCATAGCAACGAGAGGGGAGAGTGTTGTCTACGTACCCTTATAGACCGTAAGCAGAAGCATTATGACAATGCGGTTGATGTAGCCATACGTCTTCACGATAGACCGATCCTAGTACCGAAAGTACGACACCTCTACGATCTACACACGTTCGGCTCAGTGACGTCCCATGAACTCACGATCCAGCATAGTGTCGCGGGAGAGCTTCGTCAACACGACGGCGTGATGACGGTGATGATGATGCTACCGGAACTGGGCTTCACCAAAGCACCGCTACGATATGACCGAGGTGGATTATGGTGGAGGGGGGCACCGCATATGGCTGGAAACAATCAACTTGTGTGTCGTAGGGTGCCTCCTGCCCCCGTATATAAAGGAGCAAGGGGGAGGACGACCGACCTTGGGGCGCGCCAAGGAGGGGGAGGAGTCCTCCTCCTAGTAGGAGTAGGACTCCCCCTTTCCTAGTCCAACTAGGAGGAGGGAGGGGAAAGGAAGGAGAGGGAGCGAGGGAGGGAAAGAGGGGGCACCCCCCCTACTTGTCCAATTCGGACTCCAAAGGGGGCAGCCCTATGGCCCCTCCCCTCTCTCACAAGGCCCATGTTGGCCCATTAGTTCCCCCGGGGGTTCCAATAACCCCCCGGCACTCCGATAATTATCCGGTGACACCCGGAACTCATCCGGTGTCCAAATATAGTCATCCAATGTATCAATCTTTATGTCTTGACCATTTTGAGACTCCTCGTCATGTCCGTGATCATATCCGGGACTCCGAACTACCTTCGGTACATCAAAGCACATAAACTCTTAGTACCGATCGTCACCGAACGTTAAGCATGCGGACCCTACGGGTTCGAGAACTATGTAGACATGACCGAGAAACGTCTCCGGTCAATAACCAATAGTGGAACCTAGATGTTCATATTGGCTCCCACATATTCTATGAAGAACTTTATCGGTCAAACCGCATAACGATATACATTGTTCCCTTTGTCATTGGTATGCTACTTGCCCGAGATTCGATTGTCAGTATCTCAATACCTATTTCAATCTCATTACCGGCAAGTCTCTTTACTCGTTCCGTAATGCATCATCCCGCAACTAACTCATTAGTCACATTGTTTGCAAGGCTTATATTGATGTGCATTACCGAGAGGGCCCAGAGATACCTCTCTGACAATCGGAGTGACAAATCGTAATCTCGATCTATGCCAACTCAACAAACACCATCGGAGACACCTGTAGAGCACCTTTATAATCACCTAGTTACGTTGTGACGTTTGGTAGGACACAAAGTGTTCCTCCGGTATTCGGGAGTTGCATGACCTCATAGTCATAGGAACATGTATAAGTTAAGGAGAAAGCAATCGCAACAAACTAAACGGTCATCGTGCTAAGCTAACAGAATGGGTCAAGTCAATCCCATCATTCTCTAATGATGTGATCCCGTTAATCAAATGACAACTCATGTCTATGGCTAGGAAACTTAACCACCTTTGATTCAACGAGCTAGTCAAGTAGAGGCATACTAGTGACACAATGTTTGTCTATGTATTCACACATGTACTAAGTTTCCGATTAATACAATTCTAGCATGAATAATACACATTTATCATGATATAAGGAATTATAAATAACAACTTTATTATTGCCTCTAGGGCATATTTCCTTCACAAGACCCATCCGTTAGCTTAGCATTATGATCATTTAGTTTTATTGCTATTGCTTTCTTCATGACTTATACATATTCCTCTGACTATGAGATTATGCAACTGCCGAATACCGGAGGATCACTTTGTGTGCTATCAAATGTCACAACGTAACTAGGTGATTATAAAGATGCTCTACAGGTGTCTTTGATAGTGTTTGTTGAGTTTGCATAGATCGAGATTAGGATTTGTCACTCCGAGTATCAGAGAGGTATCTCTGGGCCCTCTCGGTAATGCACATCACTATAAGCCTTGCAAGCAATGTGACTAATGAGTTAGTTATGGGATGATGCATTATGGAACGAGTAAAGAGACTTGCCAGTAACGAGATTGAACTAGGTATGATGATACCGACGATCGAATATCGGGCAAGTAACATACGATGACAAAGGGAATAACGTATGTTGTTATGCGGTTTGACCGATAAAGCTCTTCGTAGAATATGTAGGAGCCAATATGAGCATCAAGGTTCCACTATTTGTTATTGACCGGAGATGTGTCTCAGTCATGTCTACATAGTTCTCGAACCCGTAGGGCCCGCATGCTTAATGTTCGATGACGATTCACTACTGCAGGATGCTGCTAACACGACACTACGATCAGAGACCCTTCGACGAAACTGTGTATGATGCAATAATCGCAAACGGTGGTGCAAAAGAACCATCAAGAAAGGTGCAAAACGTTTGCGATGGTGGAGCCATCAAACACGGTTCAGATTTAAGTTGTGTGTGCGACCAGGGCATACGGTTCAATCCAATGAACTGTTTGCAATGAGGCGGAACAAAAGAAATGGGCAGCCTGATGAAGGCGTGTGCGATATAGAGCATACGGTTCAGTCGGATGAACTATTTGTGATTAGGCAACACAAAAGAAACGGTCAGCCAGATTAAGGTGTGTGTGATTGAGGGCATATGCTTCAGAAGGATTAACTATTTGCGATTAGGCAACAGAACAGAAACGGGTCAGCCAGATCAAAGTGTCTGTGATTGATGGCATACACTTCACATGGATGAACTGTTTGTGATTAGCCACAACAAACTAAAACATTTAGATAGATCAATGTGTGTGCGCTAGACGGGCACACACATTCTAATTAAAAGAAGCATGTGTGATGGTAATAACGAGCGTGCACGATTGTTGGAACAAGACGTGTGCTGACATTGCCTATTGCGGTGCACCTTATGGTGCAAACGCCACGTACACGGCTGAGAAGGCATACGTGCCCATGTTACACCTTCCGGGAATAGTGCCGCACTTATAACCGTCAGTAAATTTTGAGCATGCATCCCATCACAATTTTTTTAGAAGAATAGAGAGGTCGCGTCCCGTCACATTCCAAATTGCAAACCTGTTCACACCGATCAAAACCTAAACAGTTTCCCACTTAGGAGCGTATTACTACTCGGTTATAGATACTACTACTCCAAGACGACTGCACATTCCTCCTCAACTCCTCATCCACAAAAACAAACAAGTCATTCATCATCGTTCCCTTGCGTCTGCCATGACTAGCGTGAGTTCTGGGTCGAGAGATTGCCACCAGGGAGAGGCGAGCCTGGAAGCGGAAGCACGAGAGATGTCCCGCCTCGCCGCGAAAGCAGACAACATGTCCCACTGCATGGCTGTAGCAGCAGAGAGGTCCCGCCGCGCCGCCGAAGCAGCACGGAGGTCCTGTCGTGCCGTCAATGCAGCAGACTGGTTCGGCTACGCCACAGAAGCAGAAGAGATGTCCTGCCGCGCCACGAGTGCAGCAGAGATGTCCTCTCGCGCCGCGGCGGCCTGGGAAAATGTCTCGCGGGCAGGCGAGGACTCTTATAGGCGCATGCGTGCCCTCGTCCTTAGCCAGATGGATCAGATCTCCAGGTGGGCGAGGTTGCAGGATGACCTGAAAGCCTCATTTGAACAGTCTACCGACGTCATCCGGCAACTAAATGATAGCAATGCGAAGCTCTGGGCCGAGCGTGACCTGCTGAGGGCGAAGATCGTTGGAAGTGCGAAGCAGCAGGAGCAGACCACTGCCTTGTTGAAGAGGACCGACGTCATCGTCAAGAAACTTATGGACGAGAATGCCATGCTATGCATTGAGCGCAAAAGGCTGGTGGAGGAATCTGTGGATGCTCTCAAGCAGCATCTTGAGGATGCCGCTTGCCGCGGAGACTAGTTCCCGCGGCATGCATCAACGCATCAAGAAAGTAGAGATCAGCGAGCCAGATCGTTGTCTTCCTTCTTCTTTTGCCCTTGTGTATTTCGGGCGTTGCCGCATGTGACTTTTTTTAATTATGTTCCTAAATATGTAAGACAATTGTTATCCACTATCATCGTCCTTATATTCATCATGCTTGCTATAAGTCGCAGTCGATGCTATATAGGTCCGTCGGATCTTACATAAAGATCCATGGAAAACTTTCTTTTCAGATTTTCATTTTTCTCTCTTAAATCTCAGTCCAGTGAGACATATAGCCACGCTGAGGGAGTCCTGGATTAGGGGGTCTCCGGACAGCCGGACTATATCCTTTGGCCGGGCTGTTGGACTATGAAGATACAAGATTGAAGACTTCGTCTTGTGTCCGGATGGGACTCTCCTTGGCGTGGAAGGCTAGCTAGGCAATACGAATATGTAGATCTCCTCCCTTGTAACCGACCTTGTGTAACCCTAGCCCCCTCCGGTGTCTATATAAACCGGATGGTATAGTCCGTAGGACAACATACAATCATACCATAGGCTAGCTTCTAGGGTTTAGCCTATACGATCTCGTGGTAGATCAACTCTTGTAATACTCATATCATCAAGAACAATCAAGTAGGACGTAGGGTATTACCTCCATCAAGAGGGCCCGAACCTGGGTAAACATCGTGTCCCCTGCCTCCTGTTACCATCCGCCTTAGACGCATAGTTCGGGACCCCCTACCCGAGATCCGCCGGTTTTGACACCGACATTGGTGCTTTCATTGAGAGTTCCACTATGTCGCCACCATAAGGCTTGATGGCTCCTTCGATCATCGGTAGCGATGCAGTCCAGGGTGAGGTTTTCCTCCCCGGATAGATCTTTGTATTCGGCGGCTTCGCACTGCGGGCCAATTCGCTTGGCCATCTGGAGCAGATGAAGAGCTACTCCCCTGGCCATCAGGTCAGATTCGGAAACTTAAACTACACTACCGACATCCGCGGAGACTTGATCTTCGACGGATTCGAGCCCGTGTCAGGTGCGCCGCACAGTCACGACGAGCACGACGTAACTCTGCCATCGGACAGTATTCGGGAGATCGCATATGCAACTACTCCGACCTTCAATCTGGAGCAAATTGCACCATCCAAGGACGGAGGGATAGACCCCGCCATGGAGGCTGCACTCTCAGTGGCAATGGAGCCGGATACTGACTTCACCCCTTACGAGAGCCGTGTCGCCAAACCACTGGATTCGTCTCCGGCCACGGACTCCGAGCCGCCTGCATCCGTGCCCATCGAATCCGACTGGGCGCCGATCATGGAGTTCACCTCCGCGGATATCTTTCAGCACTCGCCTTTTGGCGATATGCTAAATTCATTAAAGTCCCTCTCCTTGTCATGAGAACCTTGGCCGAACTATGTCCGGATAGAATGGGATACGGACGACGAAGAAATTCGCTGGCCGCCCACCACCCACTTAGTAGCCACTGTCGATGACTTAACCGACATGCTCAACTTCGACTCTGAAGACATCGACGGCATGGATGAAGATGCAGGAGATGAACAGGAACCAGCGCCCACAGGGCGCCGGATAGCCACTTCATCACATGACATATACATGGTGGATACACCCAAAGAAGGCAATGGCGAAGAGACAGCGGAGGATGGCCCCTCCAAGAAGCATCCCAAGCGCCAACGTCAGTGGCGCCGCTCTAAGTCCCGCCATAGCAAAAACAGCGATAACAACGCAAGATAAAATAACACTCTAGTCGACTCCAGAGGAAACGACGACCACATTGCCCCGGCGGTAGAGCACGATGAAGCTGCAAGCGGCGAACATAGTACGGATCCGACGTCCAAACACGGCGACGCCGAGTATAAACCTCATCAAACCCCCCTATGGGGAGGAAAACAGTCCGGACGAAGATGCACACATCATCCCGGAAATGCACTTGAAGCAAGAGAACCTCCGCAGAAGGCTTATTGCCACAGCGAGGAGTCTGAAGAAGCAGAAGCAAAGGCTTAAGGCCGCACAAAATATACTCAACAACAGGTAGAACAAAGTGCTCGACAACGAAGCAAAGTACGGTGGAAGTTACCACACAAAAGCTATCCAAAGCGCAAGCTGTTACCTGAATTCGACGACAAGGCCTTAGAGCCCACACAGCCAAAAAATGGAACGGCCAACCGGCCGGATCCACCACCTTGTGACCACAATAGAGCGGATAACAAATACGCACATAAGTCAACACACGATGTAGGTGAGGACTTGCGCCAAAAATCCGATACGACCAGATCCATCTACGGATCTAGGAAGCGTGCTCCGGCACAAAATCAAAACGAATACCAAAACCGTCCGAACGCCAGGGTACATCCAAGTACAGGGGTGCCGCACACCCCCTATGTTTCACCGATGAGGTACTGGACCACGAATTCCCAGAAGTATTCAAACCAGTGAACATAGAGGCGTACGACGGGACCACAGACCCTGGGGTCTGGATTGAGGACTTTATCCTCCATATCCATATGGCTCGCGGAGACGATCTCCATGCCATTAAATACTTGCCCCTCAAGCTTAAAGGACCAGCTCGGCACTGGCTGAAAAGCCTCCCCGAAAACTCAATTGGAAGTTGGGAGGAGCTCGAGGACGCTTTTCGGGCTAATTTTCAAGGGACCTACGTCCGACCTCCGGATGTAAACGATTTAAGTCATATAATTCAACAGTCCAGGGAGTCCGCCCGAAAGCTTTGGAACAGGTTTCTCACCAAGAAGAACCAAATCGTCAATTGTCTGGGCGCCAAAGCCTTAGCAGCTTTCAAACACAGCGTCCGAGATGAATGACTTGCCAGACACCTCGGCCAAGAAAAACCGAGAACAATGGCAGCTCTAACAAGTCTCATGACCCGCTTCTGCGCGGGCGAAGACAACTGGTTAGCCCGCAGTGGCACCAGCGACCCAAGCACATCCGAAGTCAGGGATGACAATGGAAAATCACAACGCAATAAAAGCAAGCATCAAAATAAAGAAAATAGCCCAAATAATACGGCGGTAAACGCCGGATTCAGGGGCTCTCGACTAGGTCATCGGAAAAGGCCTTTCAAAGGCAGCAGAGATGGACCGTCTAGCCTAAACTAGATTCTTGACAAACTATGTCAGATTCATGGCACCCCCGATAAACCTGCAAATCACACCCACATAGAATGCTGGGTCTTCAAGTAGGCAGGTAAGCTAAATGCCAAACACAAGGGGGGGACACACCAAGCGAAGACGAGGACGAGCCTCGCCAGCAAGGCACTGGAGGACAGAAAAAATTCCCACCAGAGGTTAAAACAGTCAACATGATCCATGTGACGAAGAGGAGAAGCAAACATGCACTCCGAGACACACGCGCCATAGAGCCCATCACCCCTAGGTTCAACCCCTGGTTGGCCTGCCCGATCACTTTTGATCGCGGGGATCATGTGACAAGCATCCGGCACGAAGGATTGGCTGCCTTGGTGTTAGACCCAATAATAAACGGATACCATCTCACACGAGTCCTCATGGATGGTGACAGTGGTCTAAATCTGATATATCAGGACACAGTCCGCAAAATGGGGATACACCCGACAAAAATAAGCCACCGTACTACTACCTTCAAGGGAGTAATACCAGGCCTAGAGGCCCGCTGCACGGGCTCTCTATTACTAGAGGTTGTATTCGGTTCTTTCGACAACTTCCGAAGCGAAAGGTTAACTTTCTACATCGCTCCATTCCAAAGTGGCTATCAGGCACTACTCGGAAGAGCGGCTTTCGCTCGTTTTAATGCAATCCCGCATTACGCTTCTCTCAAGCTTAAGATGCCCAGTCCACGTGGCACCATCACAGTTAGCGGAAATACTGAGCGTGCTCTACGCGCGGAAGAATGTGCGGCAGCTTTAGCCGCCGAGCACTAGACGGACTCACCAACCAGAAAAAATGACAGTTCATCAAGACCACGGACACGGTTAGATGAGTCCGGTGCATCGCTACATATACATGAGATTGGTTTGATGATCAAGCCCTCCTAGACGGTACCAGGGGCTTCCCGCGTGTAATCAGGGCTAGTCCGGCTCAACTTGACTTATCTTGAATTTTAATGGTTTATTGATAATAACCAATTTTCTGGCACGGCAACTTTCACCTAAGTTCTTCTCTTTTACAGATGACAATCGTGCTACACCCGTCCAGGACACAGCACAACGGAGACACATGCGCAGACATGCAGCAGGGACCCGTTCAAAGGTTTCTTTTTAGATTAAGACCATGCGTCAACCTTTTTTACTGTCTCTTGTTGTTCACATCCTTCGGATACTCAATACAACCGAGAAGGATGCCGACGTATTGGCATGTGGCCACGTCAGGATATTACACGTACCTGGACACCCGGGGTTTATTATTGAGGGCATTGTTCAGCCCAGCATGTGTTATAAAGACGGAATACCTTAGGGAGTGTTCGGCGTCGCGAGTTTGGCCTTATATGCATCAGCTCCGAATCATGTCTTTGGTCAAATGTTGGGTTTGCCCGGCTCCCATGTTTTGGTACCTTACGTTCCGCTATATCGGCTAAGGTAGCATTGGGAGAACTACTGCGATTGTGCCCTGGTTCATCCGGATGAGCACCTCAGTAGAGAAAGCCGAAAACTGACTGTCATGATATAGCGCGAGACTGGTCAACCACTCGATGACTCGGCGGAATCTTTGGGATTCCTCCGCATTAACGAAGGGCCGTTTCCCGGTCATGTATGTATGCGCCCCGTATTCGGACGAGCTCAAAAGTACCAGGGTCTATATAGTAGCCCCACTGTCAAACTCCTATGGCTAAGTGAAAGTGTTAAAGCAATATAGTCCGATTGCCTCGTTCGCTGCGCTACCACCTCCTTAATGGACCAAGACGTTGGATCAAGTGTGAATACGCGTTTTTTGCGAACACCCCCGCATTATATGTGTGGAGGCGGAAGCCGATGACTGAAAACTTTCAGGTTATATACATATATACATAAACGGCCGCACATGAGGCATCATAATACTTTCAGGCAAAAGTATAAACACAGCCTTGATAACTCAATAAAGCATTGTTTTTACAATGGGACTACATGTCACTAGAACATAATATTCTTCGAGCACTGATCCTCTATCGAACGAGCGCCATCAAGAACTTCTTCAAAGTAGTGCTCGGCAGCCACTCGGCCCACGGCCGAACCCTGTGTTGCAACAGTGGTGGCCTCCGCGCACCCTCTATGCACGCCGACCTCTTCATAGCATCAATGTGCGGCACAACACCAAGGAATTGTTGCACCAAACTAAAGTAACTATTCGGCCTTGGCCCTCCCGGCCATATATGATCCACAATAGACCTCATGGCGAGTCCGGACAACCTATGGAGCTCGGCCCACTCGGCCATTCGCTCATTCAACAGCAGCGGATGCACTGGAGCATGGAACTGTGACCAGAACAGTTTTTCCACTTCGCGATCTCCTTGATCCTTGAAGTACTCGGCCGCATCAGCAGCACTTGCCGCCAAATCCACGTAGGCGTCCGCAGAACTCCATAGTTGATCAAGAGGAGCATACTTCGGATCTCCGAACTTAGTCCGCAACAAGAAGGGCTTCCCAGCCACGATATCCGCAGCTTGATGCAGCTCCTCCTTTGTCGCTCTGATTTTAGAGCGGGCTTCCTTGGCTGCTACCATGGCCTTCTCTAGGTCCGTCGCCCTCGCTCGGTTTTCTTTTTCAAGAAGCTGGTAACGGTCAGCGGCATCTTTCAACTCAATGGCCATCTTGGCTATCCTTTCCTTGCTCTAGCGATGTGCGGACTGTTCGGCCCGCAGCTCTTCGACCGCCCTTAGAGCGGCCACATCGCTATTCCTTGCTTGTTCCTTGGCTCGGGCAAGCTCTGCCCGAAGGGTCTCCACGGCGGCAGCTCCATCTGCAGTCACAACATATTAAAGATACTGGCATCATGCTCCTCTTACTATGCGTTGATCATCGGAGAAATCACTTACCCTGTGCCTCGTCAAGCCGCTTGTTGACAAGCATGATGTCGGCATCTGCCGCATCAAGTTGCCGCTTTAGCTCGGCAAACCCATCAGTCCGGCTAGCCACCGGAGCTTCAGCCACCTGCACATAAAGGCGGTCTGGTTATTACCTGGGACTATGATCCTTTGTTTGCCGCTGTTTTCGACGACAACCAGAGTCTCAGGGGCTACTATCTGCATAAGGCACACCTAACGTGTGCGGTACCATCAAAAACATACACTATTTCACGTACCTCAAAGCCTTTCAGCAGACTCATAAAAGCTTCATGCAATCCGCTTTCAGTGGAGGAAATCCTTTCAACTACCGTACTCATGAGCGTACAATGCGCTTTTGAGATGGCCGCTTGCTCCAGAAGATCCTTCAGTACGTCCGACCGCACACTGTACGGTTCCGAACTCTTTTTGTTGCTCTCTTTAGGAGCCGAATATTGAGGACTCCGGGTGGCCAAGGGATTACCCCCTGGCCTTGGCGGATCAGGAGAAACCCTCCGCGATGACACTTCAAGGTCGCCCGCCTCATGAGGCGGGGTGGCAGGGGGAGGAGTTTCGCTCTCCATCATCTCCAGAAGAAGATCCCCCGAATACAAACTCTGTCAAGAAGGGCTACGATCCGAACTACAAGATATAAGTTTCGGTTATTGTCTTCAGAAGTAAGGTAGGATATTTTCACTACTAAGTACTTTTCGATTACTTACAGCTCGGTAGAGGGTTGATTCCCTTGCGGACACAGTGCGGCAAGGGTACCCCCCGAGGCAGGACCCTCTGGCGAAGATTTCTTCCCTCATTTGGAAACCTCTATTTCCAAATCTTCAGAGGTGGTCCTCTCCCTTCCTCGGGGAGAGGGAATGTCAGATTATTATCCCTGGTTATCCTCCTTCACAGAGGTGCTCATTCCACCGGTTGGGACGAGTAGTGAGTGAGGCTTGCTTTCGGCCTCTTTATTCCCCCCTTTATCTTACTTCGAGGGCACCTGATAAGGCGCCCGCTCCAGCATTCTGTCTAGTACCGGATTGGCCAAGCCCTCGGGAAGAGGGGCCGGACACCTGATCATCTTCGCCTTTGTTATCCAATCCTGGTGAAAGAACGACTTTTCAGAATGATGTTATGATAAATAAGAGAAACAATGTGTTCGGCCATGGGATTACTTACTTGGGTATCCGGGAGATTACAGCTCAGACCCACATCCTCGGTGGTGTCCGGACACTTTATTTGTGATCCGAAGAACAACTTGTACATCTCCTCGAGCATCATGTCGAGGAAGTGCTGAATGATTCGCGGTCCCTCCGGGTTGAACTCCCATAAACGGAGAGGTCTGCATTTGCAAGGCGGGACCTAGCGAACTAGCATGACCTGCATCACTGTGACCAAGTTGACGTCTCTCTCAATGAGATCTCGGATGCGGCTCTGCAATATCGGCACATCCTTTACTGGACCCCAGTTTAGCCCGTCGCTGATCCATGAGTCAGTTGTGGTGGGGGGCCCGAGCGAAAGGCAGGGACGGCTACCCACTTGGCACTTCGGGGAGCTGTGATATAAAACCACTCCCGCTGCCACAAACTGGACACCTCTGGGAAGGAACCCTCTGGCCATGGAGCATCAACACTTTTTCTTATTACGGCACCTCCGCACTCTGCGTGTCGCCCCTCGATCATCTTCGGCTTCACATTGAAGGTCATGAGCCACAGGCCGAAGTGAGGGGTAATGCGGAGGAAGGCCTCACATACGACGATGAACGACGAGATGTGAAGGAGGGAATCCAAGGCCAGATCATGGAAATCCAGCCCATAATAGAACATGAGTCCCCTAACAAAGGGATCCAGAGCAAGGCCTAATCCTCTGAGGAAGTGAGAGACGAACACAACACTCTCGTTGGGTTCGGGAGTGGGGATGACCTGCCCTCGGGTGGGCAGCCTGTGTGAAATTTTGGTGGTTAGATATCTGGCCTCTCTGAGCTTCTTGATGTCCTCCTCTATGATAGAGGAAGGCATCCACCAACCTTGGAGGTTGGATCCAGACATGGTTGAAGGTCCGAAGTGCCTGTAACACCCCGGATGTAACTTTCCCAATTTGTACTCCAACTCTTGCCGTTTCCGGCGTTAAGTTATTTTATTTTCTCGGGTTCGGGTTTTGTCTCTGTGTGTTGTTCTCGTTGTCATGCATTTCATATCATGTCATCATGTGCATTGCATTTGCATACGTGTTCATCTCATGCATTCGAGCATTTTCCCTGTTGTCCGTTTTGCATTCCGGCGCTTCGTTCTCCTCCGGTGGTCATTTATACCTTTCTTTCGTGTGAGAGGATTAAACATTTCCAGATTGGACCGAGACTTGCCAAGCGGCCTGGGTTTACTACCGGTAGACCGCCTGTCAAGTTCCGTATCATTTGGACTTCGTTTGATACTCCAACGGCTAACCGAGGGACCGAAAAGGCCTCGTGTGTGTTGCAGCCCAACACCCCTCCAATTTGGCCCAAAACCCACCTGAACCTTCTCCATCATCTAGATCGTTCGATCACGATCGCGTGGCCGAAAACCGCACCTCATTTGGACTCTCCTAGCTCCCTCTATGCCTATATAAAGGCCTCTCCCCGAAAATCCGGATCCCCCTCGTCCGAAACCCTAAAAATCGTCACCGCGCCGGCCGGACACGTCCGTCCGAGCCGGACGCTTCCGCCGCTGCCAACCGGGAGCTGCCACGTGGCGCCCCCGGACCACTTCGCCGCCTCAGCCACGCCAGGCCCGCTCGGCCCGTCCCCGGCCCTCCCGGCCCGACTCGGGGCTCAGCCGCCGCCGCCCTTCTCCTCCCGAGCTGGCGCCGCGCTCCGCCGCCTCGGCCGCCACGACGCCGCCGCGCGCCATCGCTGCCCCGAAGCTCCACGCCACCCGAGCCGGCGCCGCCCCGTCCGCGCCCGGCGCCGACCTCGCCGCTCCGGCCGCCCACCACCTCCTCCTCGTCGCCGGTGTGCGCCACCACCGCCAAGCCCCCGCTCCGGCCGTCTACAGTGAGCTCCGACGAGAGCCTCGTCGAACCTCGGATTGCGTGCCCCCGATCCAGATCTGGAATATTAGGGTCGACCCCGTTTTTTCCCTAAGTCCCTAGCTCATGTGCCCATCTTCATCATGCTATAACTTTGCATCCATAGCTCCGATTCATGCATATAGCATATCAAAATGTTCATCTCAGAGAGTACATCATTTCATTCCATTGCATAATTTTCATTTGAGTTCATATTGATGCCCGAAATGCTGTTAGAAGAGGGCTACTTGAGATAATTGTCAGATCTGCTGCTCCATTTAGCTTTTTGTCATTTTTGCCATGATTATTGTGTGCATGATATGCCCATGAGTTCTACATATGTTTTGTTAAGGGTTTTGTCATCTTTCCAGAGGTGCAACCCATGTATTTTTGTGATGTGTGTGGTGACTAGCACAAGCTTGCAAAGTGAGGCACTTGGTAATTCTGATTTCAGGGACTTAGCATTTCCACTAAGTCCTTGAGCGGTTTATCTCATGATGCCATATGTTCATGCTGTTTCCTAGTGATCCGTGCCTCTTTTGAGGATGATCAGTAAGGATGTTTTGTTAATCTTGTAGTGCTCTATCCATCCATGTCTTTGTTTGCAATGATGGAGCACCCTAGCTTGAGTCAATCGAGCTCTACTTTTGCTACTTTGTGAATCTGGGCAGATTGTCAACTTGTTTGCAATTTTGCCGATGATGTTGTATTTGATCCGTGCATGCTATGCTATTATTCTTGCCATTTCTAGCTTGCATTTTGTGTGTTCTTGATAGATGTATGCTTAGCTTATCATGTCTTACTCTGTATTGAGTGCATCGAGCTCGTAAACATGCCTTCTTGATATCTGTTTTCAGCATGCTCCAATTTTCACTAAGTCTGTGATCTAATTATGTTTTTGCTATGTTCACATGCTTGCAATTGTATTTTCTGATCCCTTTTGGCTCAAGGTCACTAAGGGACTTTTGTTACGCTCTTTGAGTAGCTCCATGCCATGCTTTACTTTGCCATGTTCAGGTCCTGTAGCATGTAGTTTTGTTGCTCCGAAGAGTGCTACCTGATCTGAAATTCCAGACAAGTGTTGATTTCACTAAGTCTGAAATCTGTTTGCCATATGCATTTTTGCCATGCTTGTTTGAGCCTGTTAATGGATGAATTGGCTGTAGCTCAGTGCTAGACTTTTGTTAAGCATCTTGAATGCATCCCTGCCATGTATTTTGTTGTCATGTTTGAGTGCTGTAGCATGTTCATCTCATTGCATTTAGATGGCTACTTGCTGTGAATCGCAGACCGGTGCCATATTTGAATCGCTTGCCATTTCCAAACCGTAACTCCGATTCCGGTGTTCTTTATATCGTTTTCAAGCGATTTCATCTCATCTTTCCAGTGGAACACTTGGATTCCCAAGTTGAGGACAGATTCATGCATCCCTTGTTAAATCTTGCATATGCATCCCGCATCGCATCCCGCATAGCATATCATCTTTGCATCATCTTGTTTGATCCTTGCACGTGGTTGATTGTGTCCTTGTTGCTTGTTTGTCTTGTTTGGGTAGAGCCGGGAGACGAGTTCGCTAACGAGGAGCCTGTTGAGTTTGCTTTCGAGGATCCAGTGAACTCTGACAACTTTGTAGGCAAGATGATCATACCCTCGAAATCACTACTATCTTTGCTTTGCTAGTTTGCTCACTCTTTTGCTATGCCAATGCTACGATGCCTACCACTTGCTTTCAAGCCTCCCAAATTGCCATGTCAAACCTCTAACCCTCTATGTCCTAGCAAACCGTTGATTGACTATGTTACCGCTTTGCTCAGCCCCTCTTATAGCGTCGCTAGTTGCAGGTGAAGATTGGAGGCCGTTCCTTGTTGGAACATTTATTTACTTGTTGGGATATCATTATATTGCCATGTTATCTTAATGCATCTATATACTTGGTAAAGGGTGGAAGGCTCGGCCTCTCTCCTAGTGTTTTGTTCCACTCTTGCCGCCTTAGTTTCCGTCATATCGGTGTTATGTTCCCGGATTTTGCGTTCCTTACGCGGTTGGGTTATAATGGGAACCCCTTGATAGTTCGCCTTGATTAAAGCTTTTCCAGCAATTCCCAACCTTGGTTTTACCATTTGCCACCTAGCCTCTTTTCCCTTGGGTTTCCGGAGCCCGAGGGTCATCTTATTTAACCCCCCGGGCCAGTGCTCCTCTGAGTGTTGGTCCAAATTGTCAGCCGCCGGTGGCTACCAGGGGCAACTCTGGGCTGGCCTACCGGAAGTTTAGACAATCTGAGTGTGCCCTGAGAAAGAGATATGTGCAGCTCCTATCGGGATTTGTCGGCACGTTCGGGCGGTATTGCTGGTCTTGTTTTAACCTGTCGAAGTGTCTTGAAGAACCGAGATACCGAGTCACATCGGAACGTCTTGGGAGGAGGTCTATTCCTTCATTGACCGTGAGAGCTTGTCATGGGCTAAGTTGGGACTCCCCTGCAGGGTTTTGAACTTTCGAAAGTCGTGCCCGTGGTTATGGGCAGATGGGAATTTGTTAATGTCCGTTTGTAGATAACTTTAACCTTAACTTAATTAAAATGAATCAACTGAGTGTGTTACCGTGATGGCCTCTTCTTGGCGGAGTCCGGGAAGTGGACACGGTGTTGGAGTAATGTTTGCGCAGGTTGCTCTCTAGTTTCTCGCTCGCGCTTTGCCTCCTCTTCCCGCTCTCTTTGCGAATAAGTTAGCCACCATATTCGCTAGTCGCTTGCTGCAGCTCCATATATTTACCTTGCCATACCTATAAGCTTAAATAGTCTTGATCGCGAGGGTGCGAGATTGCTGAGTCCCTGTGGCTCACAGATTACTATTACACCAGATGCAGGGCCTGTTGATTACGCTCCAGGAGACGCGCTTGAGCTCAAGTGGGAGTTCGACAAAGACTCTCAACGTTACTACGTTTCCTTTCCTGATGATCAGTAGTGGTGCCCAGTTGGGGTTGAACGGGACCGTGTCGCTTGTTGGGTTATCTTTTATTTTGGCGCCGTAGTCGGGCCATGAGTGTTTGGATGATGTAATGTTATTTATGTACTTGATTGATGTGGCGAGTGTAAGCCAACTATGTTATCTCCCCTTTTATTATATTATTACATGGGATGTTGTGAAGATTGCCTAACTTGCGACATATGCCTTTAATGTGATTATGTCTCTAAGTCGTGCCTCGACACGTGGGAGCTATAGTCGCATCGAGGGTGTGACAAGTTGGTAATCAGAGCCTTCCCCGACCTTAGGAGCCCCATTGCTTGATCGTTTTTTAGCGTCCGAGTTGTGTCTAGAAAAATGTTTTGAGTCATTTAGGAATTATATATCGGAGAGTTTAGGAATTCTTTTTACTTCCCAGTCTCCTCATCGCTCTGGTAAGGCATCCTGACGTAGAGTTTTAACTCTTCTCTTCTCAAATTTCACTAAAAAAAATTTAGGATCACGCGGGTATCTTGGAATCGTTCCGATGGTGTTATGATGAGAACATTGTCTTGGTGCCTCCTGTCAGGGGTTTTGTGGAAGTGTCCCGGGGAGTTGAGCTCTGAGGTGTTGTCGTCATAATTTTATCGTTGCAGTTCTGGAATACCTGAGTTTAGTACGCCGACATCGAAAATCTCTTTTATGAAGTTCGTTGGTGAGATAACCTCGACGCCACCCAGTACTGGGGCGGGAGTTCGGGAGTATCGCCATAACTTGTATAACGGATACTTTTCGAAGGTTGAGGTAGATGGTTTCCGAAGTTTTTCTCGGTTATGTGTTGAAGGATGGATACAGCTGGATGTAGGATTTGCTAGTTTGGGTGAGATATTATGCTTCCCCTGTATCCCCAACACCTGATTGCATAACCGGAAAGGTTCGGGAGTTTCATAGGTGGGAATTCTAGTAGCTAGTTCTTCTTCCACGGATATTGGTTTGAGATTGGGATTTCTTACCGATTATTTGTTCTTGATCCGTACCTTGTTGATTTATTTCTCTACCTAAATTCTACGTGGCTTCTCAATTTATGGATATGTGACCATTTCAAGAGGAATGCATTCCTTCATTTTGTTCGGATGTGAAGACGATATGTTGCAATTTTCATTCCGTTGGATTCAGCTTCAATATTTGTCTATCAATGTGCTAATGGATGTCAACCTCTTCAGGATGGCTCCTCCAACGCGCACGACTCCGAATCCTGATCCGCCACCACCTCCACCTCCTCCGGAGGCATGGCAAGCTGTGATGGCCGCAAGCAATGCAAACACACAGTTGATCATGCAAATTCTCCAAGAGCGCAATCAAGGCAACCAAGGGAACCAAGGCAACAATCAGAATCACTTTGCTTCACTCAACCAGTTCCTTGCTAATGGGACAAAGACTTTCAGCAATTGTGTTGAGGCAACCGATGCTGACGATTGGCTTGTGGATCTATGCAAGCATTTCGAGTGCAGTAACGTCAGGCCTGAGGACTTCGTCAAGTTCGCTTCCTTCCAACTCAAAGATCAAGCTGCAGAATGGTTCCAGCAATACAAGGATTCCAGAGGTGGACGTGTTATCACTTGGGATGAATTCCGTCAAGATTTCAGAGCTCATCATATTCCTCAAAGTGTGGTTGAAAGCAAGCGTGAGGAATTCCGCAACCTGAAGCAAGGCTCTTTGTCTGTCTATGACTACAACAAGTTGTTCCAGAAGCTCGCCCGCTTTGCTAAGCAGGACGTCCCTGATGAGAAGAGCATGATATACCAGTTCAGGGGTGGTCTCAGAGAAGAAATCCAGCTCGCTCTTGTTCTCTTCGAGCCCTTGAGATACGATGAGTTCTACAACATGGCACTGAAGCAAGAGGCTGCTCAGTTGAGGTGTGATGCTTCCAAGAAGCGAGTCAGAGATGTTACTCCTTCTTCCTCTACTCAAGTGGCCAAGCAGCAGAAGTATTGGCTTCCTCCTCCTCCGTTCCGTCAGCCATATCAGCAGAAGAGCAAAGGTGGCAGTGGATCTTCCCACCCACCCAACCCTGGCTTTCAGAACAAGACTTCGTCTCAAGCTCCAAGATCGAGTGCTCCGTATCACTGTCCGCTTTCAGAGGTCACGTGCAACAAGTGCCAACAGAAGGGTCACTATGCCAACAAGTGTTTCAACCAGAGGCGTCTTCCTCCTCCTCCTGTCAGATCGGCAAGTACAGTTGTGGTCAAGCATAACCCCAAGTACACCAAGGTCAATATGGTGAATGCAGCTCAGACAGAGGATTCTTCAGATGTCATCATGGGTAACCTTCCTGTTAACGATGTTCCTGCAAAAGTTCTTTTTGACACTGGTGCATCGCATTGTTTTATCTCGAGACCTTTTGCATCTAAGCATGGGTGGTTTTCTCAAGTTATGCATAAGCCATTAGCAGTTGTCTCTCCGGGTAGATGCTTGCTTGCTAACTACGAAGTTCCGGATATTTCTATCTCGATGGGTGATTTCAAGTTTCTGGCTTCTCCAATGATCCTTGGTAACTCGGATATTGATCTTATTCTCGGAACGGATTGGCTTTCTAAGCACAAGGCTCAGCTTGATTGTGCAGCCAGGCAGATTCAATTGACTCATTCGTCTAAGGATGTAATTGTCTTTGCCGCTCGGGATAATACTATCTGTCTGTTTTCTCTCAATGAGAAGGGTGAACTGGATGCTATCCCTCAAATTCCAGTCGTTTGCGAATATCAAGACGTCTTTCCAGAAGAGCTTCCAGGAATGCCTCCGCACCGGCCAGTTGAATTCGTTACTGATCTTGAGCCTGGCACGGAACCTGTGTGCAAGCGTCCTTACAAGCTCGGACCTGAAGAGTTGAACGAGCTGAAGAAGTAACTCGATATTCAAGAGAAAATGGGTCTCATCCGGCCTAGTTCTTCTCCATGGGGTTGTGGTGTTCTTTTTGTGAAGAAGAAGGATGGAACGGACCGACTTTGTGTTGATTACCGTCCATTGAACAAGAAGACCATCAAGAACAAATACCCACTTCCCAACATCAACGAGCTGTTCGAACAACTCAAAGGTGCCCAAGTATTTTCCAAGCTTGATCTTCGTATGGGTTATCATCAGATTCGAATCCGTGAGCAAGATATTCCCAAGACGGCTTTCAGGACAAGCTATGGTTCATATGAATACACTGTCATGTCTTTTGGCCTCGTTAACGCTCCTCCGACGTTCTCTTGTATGATGAACTTCATCTTCAACGCCTACACCAATGACTTTGTTTTGGTATATCTCGACGACATTCTGGTTTTCTCGAAGAACAAGGAAGATCATGCCAAGCACTTGCGTTTGGTTCTTGAGAAGCTCAGGGAACATCAGTTCTACGCCAAGTTCTCCAAGTGCGAATTTTGGCTCGATGAGGTTCTTTACCTTGGTCATATCATCTCTGCCAAGGGCATTGCCGTGAATCCTGAGAAGGTGTCTGCAATTGTGAATTGGGAACCTCCTCACAACATGAAGCAACTTCGTAGCTTCCTCGGTCTCGCAAGCTATTGTCGAAGATTCGTTGAAAACTTTTCTAAGATCGCGAAGCCTCTCTCAAATCTTCTCCAGAAGCACGTCAAGTACGTTTGGTCTCCGGAGTGTGACATTGCTTTCAACACTTTAAAAGAGAAATTGATCACTGCTCCAGTTCTGACTCCGCCTGATGAATCCAAGCCGTACGAGGTCTTTTGTGATGCCTCTCTCCAAGGTCTTGGCGCAGTTTTGATGCAAGAGAAGAAAGTTGTTGCTTATACCTCTCGCTAGTTGAAGCCTAATGAGAAGAACTACCCCACTCATGATCTCGAGTTGGCGGCAGTTGTGCATGCTCTTTTGACTTGGAGACATCTCTTATTGGGAAGAAAAGTGGACATTTTCACTGATCACAAGAGTCTCAAGTACATCTTCACTCAACCTAATCTCAACCTCAGGCAAACTCGATGGGTCGAAATGATTCAAGAGTATAATCCGAGTATCGAGTATACTCCAGGCAAGGCCAATGTGATTGCTGACGCATTGAGCAGGAAAGCTTATTGCAACAGTCTGATTCTAAAGCCTTATCAACCCGGGCTTTGTGAAGCTTTCCGCAAACTTAATCTGCAAATTGTTCCTCAAGGTTTCCTCGCCAACCTTCAAGTCTCTCCTACCTTGGAAGACCAGATTCGCCAAGCCCAGCTTCTTGATGCTATGGTGAAAAAGGTGAAGATTGGGATTGCTAAGAGTCAACCCAAGTACAAATGCTACTGCCTTGATGACAAAGATACTCTCTTCTTCGAGGATCGTATTGTTGTACCCAAAGGTGACCTTCGTAAAGTGATCATGAACGAGGCTCACAATTCTCTCCTCTCCATCCACCCTGGGAGCACGAAGATGTATCAGGACCTTAAGCAGGCTTATTGGTGGACTCGAATGAAGCGCGAGATTGCTCAATTCGTGAATGAATGTGATGTCTGCAGAAGAGTGAAGGCAGAACACCAAAGGCCAGCTGGTCTCCTCCAACCTCTTGCCATTCCAGAATGGAAGTTTGACCACATTGAGATGGACTTCGTGACTGGGTTTCCAAAGTCCAAGCATGGCAATGATGCTATATTTGTTGTCATCGACAAACTCACCAAAGTGGCTCACTTTCTGCCTATCAAAGAGTCAATCACTGTAGCTCAATTGGCGGAACTCTATACCTCTCGGATTGTCTCTCTGCACGGTATTCCACAAGTGATCTCTTCAGACCGTGGTAGCATCTTTACATCCAAGTTTTGGGATTCTTTTCAGGAGGCCATGGGCACCAACATTCGCTTCAGCACAGCTTTCCATCCTCAAACTAGCGGTCAAGCCGAGCGTGTCAACCAGATTCTTGAAGATATGCTCAGGGCTTGTATGATCTCCTTCGGCATGAAGTGGGAGGATTGTCTTCCTTATGCTGAATTCTCCTACAACAACAGTTTTCAAGCAAGTTCGGGCAAGGCCCCATTTGAAATTCTGTATGCCAGGAAGTGTCGTACCCCTCTCAACTGGTCTGAAACCGGTGAACGTCAGCTTTTGGGTAATGACTTAATCACAGAGGCAGAGGAAATGTGCAAAGTCATTCGAGATAACCTCAAAGCAGCCCAATCCCGCCAGAAGAGCTACTATGATAGTAAGCACCGTGATTTGGTTTTTGAGATCGGAGATCATGTTTACCTCCGCGTCTCTCCTATGAAAGGTACTCGTCGCTTCGGTATCAAAGGGAAGCTTGCCCCTAGATGTGTGGGACCTTTCAAAATTGTCAGCAAGAGAGGCGACCTCGCCTATCAACTCAAGCTTCCTGCAAACTTTGCTAATGTTCATGACGTGTTCCATGTCTCTCAGCTCCGAAAGTGCTTCAAGACTCCTGACCGCACCGTCAACTTTGAGGACATTGAGCTCCAAGAAGATCTCTCTTATCATGAGCACCCAGTTGCTATTCTTGAAGAGACTGAACGCAAGACTCGCAACAAGTCAATCAAATTTCTCAAAGTCAAGTGGTCACATCATTCCGACCGTGAAGCTACCTGGGAACGCGAGGATCACCTCCATTCTGAATACCCGGTGTTCTTTCAGTCCTAGATCTCGGGACGAGATCCTTTCGTAGTGGTGGAGTGTTGTAACACCCCGGATGTAACTTTCCCAATTTGTACTCCAACTCTTGCCGTTTCCGGCGTTAAGTTATTTTATTTTCTCGGGTTCGGGTTTTGCCTCCATGTGTTTTTCTCGTTGTCATGCATCTCATATCATGTCATCATGTGCATTGCATTTGCATACGTGTTCATCTCATGCATTCGAGCATTTTCCCCGTTGTCCGTTTTGCATTCCGGCGCTTCGTTCTCCTTCGGTGGTCATTTCTACCTTTCTTTCGTGTGTGAGGATTAAACATTTCTGGATTGGACCGAGACTAGCCAAGCGGTCTAGGTTTACTACCGGTAGACCGCCTGTCAAGTTCCGTATCATTTGGACTTCGTTTGATACTCCAACGGCTAACCGAGGGACCGAAAAGGCCTCGTGTGTGTTGCAGCCCAACACCCCTCCAATTTGGCCCAAAACCCACCTGAACCTTCTCCATCATCTAGAGCGTTCGATCACGATCGCGTGGCCGAAAACCGCACCTCATTTGGACTCTCCTAGCTCCCTCTATGCCTATATAAAGGCCTCTCCCCAAAAATCCGGATCCCCCTCGTCCGAAACCCTAAAAATCGTCACCGCGCCGGCCGGACACGTCCGTCCGAGCCGGACGCTTCCGCCGCCGCCAAGCGGGAGCTGCCACGTGGCGCCCCCGGACCACTTCGCCGCCTCAGCCGCGCCAGGCCCGCTCGGCCCGTCCCCGGCCCTCCCGGCCCGACTCGGGG
>NC_041390.1:403159335-403170119 GCF_002162155.2 Triticum dicoccoides | reverse complement strand
CCGCCCCGTCCGCGCCCGGTGCCGACCTCGCCGCTCCGGCCGCCTACCGCCTCCTCCTCGTCGTCGGTGTGCGCCACCACCGCCAAGCCCCCGCTCCGGCCGTCTACAGTGAGCTCCGACGAGAGCCCCGTCGAACCTCGGATTGCGTGCCCCCGATCCAGATCTGGAATATTAGGGTTGACCCCATTTTTTCCCAAAGTCCCTAGCTCATGTGCCCAGCTTCATCATGCTATAACTTTGCATCCGTAGCTCCGATTCATGCATATAGCATATCAAAATGTTCATCTCAGAGAGTACATCATTTCATTCCATTGCATAATTTTTATTTGAGTTCATCTTGATGCCTGAAATGCTGTTAGAAGAGGGCTACTTGAGATAATTGTCAGATCTGCTGCTCCATTTAGCTTTTTGTCATTTTTGCCATGATTATTGTGTGCATGATATGCCCATGAGTTCTATATATGTTTTGTTAAGGGTTTTGTCATCTTTCCAGAGGAGCAACCCATGTATTTTTGTGATGTGTGTGGTGACTAGCACAAGCTTGCAAAGTGAGGCACTTGGTAATTCTGATTTCAGGGACTTAGCATTTCCACTAAGTCCTTGAGCGGTTTATCTCATGATGCCATATGTTCATGTTGTTTCCTAGTGATCCGTGCCTCTTTTGAGGATGATCAGTAAGGATGTTTTGTTAATCTTGTAGTGCTCTATCCATCCATGTCTTTGTTTGAAATTATGGAACACCCTAGCTTGAGTCAATCGAGCTCTACTTTTGCTACTTTGTGAATCTGGGCAGATTGTCAACTTGTTTGCAATTTTGCCGATGATGTTGTAGTTGATCCGTGCATGCTATGCTATTATTCTTGCCATTTCTAGCTTGCATTTTGTGTGTTCTTGATAGATGTATGATTAGCTTATCATGTCTTGCTCTGTATTGAGTGCATCGAGCTCGTAAACATGCCTTCTTGATATCTGTTTTCAGCATGCTCCAGTTTTCACCAAGTCTGTGATCTGATTATGTTTTTGCTATGTTCACATGCTTGCAATTGTATTTTCTGATCCCTTTTGGCTCAAGGTCACTAAGGGACTTTTGTTACGCTCTTTGAGTAGCTCCATGCCATGCTTTACTTTGCCATGTTCAGGTCATGTAGCATGTAGTTTTGTTGCTCCGAAGAGTGCTACCTGATCTGAAATTCCAGACAAGTGTTGATTTCACTAAGTCTGAAATCTGTTTGCCATATGCATTTTTGCCATGCTTGTTTGAGCCTGTTAATGGATGAATTGGCTGTAGCTCAGTGCTAGACTTTTGTTAAGCATCTTGAATGCATCCCTGCCATGTATTTTGTTGTCATGTTTGAGTGCTGTAGCATGTTCATCTCATTGCATTTAGATGGCTACTTGCTGTGAATCGCAGACCGGTGCCATATTTGAATCGCTTGCCATTTCCAAACCGTAACTCCGATTCCGGTGTTCTTTATATCGTTTTCAAGCGATTTCATCTCATCTTTCCAGTGGAACACTTGGATTCCCAAGTTGAGGCCAGATTCATGCATCCCTTGTTAAATCTTGCATATGCATCCCGCATCGCATCCCGCATAGCATATCATCTTTGCATCATCTTGTTTGATCCTTGCACGTGGTTGATTGTGTCCTTGTTGCTTGTTTTTCTTGTTTGGGTAGAGCCGGGAGACGAGTTCGCTAACGAGGAGCCTGTTGAGTTTGCTTTCGAGGATCCAGTGAACTCTGACAACTTTGCAGGCAAGATGATCATACCCTCGAAATCACTACTATCTTTGCTTTGCTAGTTTGCTCACTCTTTTGCTATGCCAATGCTACGATGCCTACCACTTGCTTTCAAGCCTCCCAAATTGCCATGTCAAACCTCTAACCCTCTATGTCCTAGCAAACCGTTGATTGACTATGTTACCGCTTTGCTCAGCCCCTCTTATAGCGTTGCTAGTTGCAGGTGAAGATTGGAGGCCGTTCCTTGTTGGAACATTTATTTACTTGTTGGGATATCATTATATTGCCATGTTATCTTAATGCATCTATATACTTGGTAAAGGGTGGAAGGCTCGGCCTCTCGCCTAGTGTTTTGTTCCACTCTTGTCGCCTTAGTTTCCGTCATATCGGTGTTATGTTCCCGGATTTTGCGTTCCTTACGCGGTTGGGTTATAATGGGAACCCCTTGATAGTTCACCTTGATTAAAGCTTTTTCAGCAATGCCCAACCTTGGTTTTACCATTTGCCACCTAGCCTCTTTTCCCTTGGGTTTCCGGAGCCCGAGGGTCATCTTATTTAACCCCCCGGGCCAGTGCTCCTCTGAGTGTTGGTCCAAACTGTCAGCCGCCGGTGGCTACCAGGGGCAACTCTGGGCTGGCCTACCAGAAGTTTAGACAACCTGAGTGTGCCCTGAGAAAGAGATATGTGCAGCTCCTATCGGGATTTGTCGGCACGTTTGGGCGGTATTGCTGGTCTTGTTTTAACCTGTCGAAGTGTCTTGAAGAACCGAGATACCGAGTCTGATCGGAACGTCTTGGGAGGAGGTCTATTCCTTCGTTGACCGTGAGAGCTTGTCATGGGCTAAGTTGGGACTCCCCTGCAGGGTTTTGAACTTTCGAAAGCCGTGCCCACGTTTATGGCAGATGGGAATTTGTTAATGTCCGGTTGTAGATAATGTTAACCTTAACTTAATTAAAATGAATCAACTGAGTGTGTTACCGTGATGGCCTCTTCTCGGCGGAGTCCGGGAAGTGGACACGGTGTTGGAGTAATGTTTACGCAGGTTGCTCTCTAGTTTCTCGCTCGCGCTTTGCCTCCTCTTCCCGCTCTCTTTGCGAATAAGTTAGCCACCATATTCGCTAGTCGATTGCTGCAGCTCCATATATTTACCTTGCCATACCTATAAGCTTAAATAGTCTTGATCGCGAGGGTGCGAGATTGCTGAGTCCCTGTGGCTCACAGATTACTATTACACCAGATGCAGGGCCTGATGATTACGCTCCAGGAGACGCGCTTGAGCTCAAGTGGGAGTTCGATGAAGACTCTCAACGTTACTATGTTTCCTTTCCTGATGATCAGTAGTGGTGCCCAGTTGGGGTTGAACGGGACCGTGTCGCTTGTTGGGTTATCTTTTATTTTGGCGCCGTAGTCGGGCCATGAGTGTTTGGATGATGTAATGTTATTTATGTACTTGATTGACGTGGCGAGTGTAAGCCAACTATGTTATCTCCCCTTTTATTATATTATTACATGGGATGTTGTGAAGATTGCCTAACTAGCGACATATGCCTTCAATGCGATTATGTCTCTAAGTCGTGCCTCGACACGTGGGAGCTATAGTCGCATCGAGGATGTGACAGTGCCTGACCTGAGCCTGGGGTGTTGGAACTTGAGGCGAGGGAAGGATTCGATTGAGCGCGAGAGGAAAAAGGGGCAGGTCTTAGCCTCTTTATAAAGAGGGTGAATGTGAAGCGTCCTCCTCGCGGCCATTTTGGACTCGCCTAAAATCGAGGAGTCATACCAACGGGCACGGTTGGGCTACCCACGTCTGTATTGATGAGAATCCCGTAATAAGGGGGACACGATCTCTGCTTCGATAAGACGTGTTAAGAAAACCGCCTCGCGATATGTGCGGTGCTGGTTGAGAAAAACGGTTCGAATAATGACCGGGCCATGACGTAACGTCGTGCTGTCAAACACGTCAGCAGATTAGATTTGTGGAAATATTATTCTCTCTGCGGTGGTATGTGGAAATTATTTTGCAGGGCCGGACACTATCCTTGGGTCCAAAATCTTCTACGGAGTATTCGGAGGAGGAACCCGCCTTGCAATGCCAAAGACAAAACTGCGTGGCGGACTTATTGTCATTGAAGCCTGGTTTAGGGGCTATTGAGGGAGTCCTCGATTAGGGGGTCTCCAGACAGCCGGACTATATCCTTTGGTCGGGCTGTTGGACTATGAAAATACAAGATTGAGGACTTCGTCTTGTGTCCGGATGGGACTCTCCTTGGCGTGGAAGGCAAGCTAGGCAATACGGATAGGTGGATCTCCTCCCTTGTAACTGACCTTGTGTAACCCTAGCCCCCTCCGATGTCTATATAAACCGGAGGGTTTAGTCCGTAGGACAACATACAATCATACCATAGGCTAGCTTCTAGGGTTTAGCCTCTACGATCTCGTGGTAGATCAACTCTTGTAATACTCATATCATCAAGAACAATCAAGCAGGACGTAGGGTATTACCTCCATCAAGAGGGCCCGAACCTGGGTAAACATCGTGTCCCCTGCCTCCGGTTACCATCCGCCTTAGACACACAGTTCGGAACCCCCTACCCGAGATCCGCCGGTTTTGACACCGACACACGCCGTAGAACAGGTGCTCGGGCGCCATTAATGGAGATGTTGGGCGGGAGGTGCGCGGAGGGTAGTGGTCAAAGGGCTCTCCTCCCGACGAGCATGCGCAGGGGTCTGATCACACGCCTCCCATACTCAAATAGCTATCCCGCACGGCACCTCCTAGCCAATAAAATAAGGGGACGCGTGGCCGCACGTAATTGGTAAGTAGAACGCCCACGGTTTCAATAGTACTTGTGTTTCTGATTTGTAACGTGACAACACTTGTTTCAAAATGACTTTGTTGATTGTTAATGTGTGCGCCTTCGCAAATCAGATAGAAAAATTACCACAGCATGTTGGTGCCATTTCATGACACCATGCCAAGTTTCATGATTTTCAGGCGTGTTTTGGATTAACAGGAATTAAAAAACCAAGTTTCTCAATCTTTCCGGCCGAGCCACGATGCCCAGATGTTTGAATTTCATTCTCATCTCGTGCATAGGACCTAGAAATTCACCCAAGTACACACATGTGATTTTTCAAACAATTTTGGTGCACTGGAGCATGTGCTTGTAGTTCAAATTTGAATTATGCACATTAAATGCGCGGAAACACAATTAATGTATAAAAAAGGCCAAACAAACCCGGAATAATTCCGAAATTTAGCACGATACTTCTATTTGGTCTAATCTGCCTGTGTAAAAAAATTAAGGCGGGAGAAGGCAATGTACGTATGTCGTTTCACACACGGAGGTGACACGTTCCCTCTCAGGACCACAGCCTTCTTGAGGGAAGCTCCGGTTTGCAAGAAGCTTACAACAAAGCTTGTCCCAATTCGGCCAAAAAAATTACCGCAGCATGTTGGTGCCATGTCATGACATCATGCCAAGTTTCTTGATTTTCAGGCGTGTTTTGGATTTATAGGAATTAAAAAACCAAATTCTCAATCTTTCTGGCCGAGCCACGACGCCCAGATGTTTGAATTTCACTCCCATCTCTTGCATGGGACCTACAAATTCACCCAAAGACACAAATGTGATTTTTCAAACAACTTGGGTGCACTCAAGCATGTGCTTGTAGTTCAAATTTTAATTATGCACATTAAATGCGCATAAACTCAATTAATGTATAAAAAAGGCCAAACAAACCCGGAATAATTCCAAAATTTAGCACAATACTTCTATTTAGTCTTATCTACATGTGTAAAAAAATTAAGGCGGGAGAAGGCGGTGTACGTATGTCGTTTCGCACACGGAGGTGACATGTTCCCTCTCGGAACCACGAGCCTTCTTGAGGGAAGCTCCGGTTTGCAAGAAGCTTACAACAAAGCTTGTCCCAATTCGGCCAAAAAAATTACCACAACATGTTGGTGCCATGTCATGACACCATGCCAAGTTTCATGATTTTCAGGCATATTTTGGATTTACAGGAATTAAAAAACCAAAATTCTCAATCTTTCCGGCCGAGCCACGACGCCCAGATGTTTGAATTTCACTCCCATCTCTTGCATGGGACTTAGAAATTTACCCAAGGACACACATGTGATTTTTCAAGCAACTTTGGTGCACTGGAGCCTGTGCTCGTAGTTCAAATTTGAATTCTGCACATAAAATGCGCATAAACTCAATTAATGTATAAAAGGGCCGAACTAACCCGGAATAACTCCAAAATTTAGCATGATACTTCTATTTGGTCTAATATGCCTGTGTAAAAAATTAAGGTGGGAGAAGGCAGTATACGTATGTCGTTTCGCACACGGAGGTGACACGTTCTTTCTCGAAACCATGAGCCTTCTTGAGGGAAGCTCCAGTTTGCAAGAAGTTTACACCAAAGCTTGTGCCAATTCGGCCAAAAAATTTACCGCAGCATGTTGGTGCCATGTCATGACACCATGCCAACTTTCATGATTTTCAGGCATGTTTTGGATTTACAGGAATTAAAAAACCAAATTTCTCAATCTTTCCAGCCGAGCCACGATGCCTAGATGTTTGAATTTCATTCCCATTTCTTGCATGGGACCTATAAATTAACCCAAGGACACACATGTGATTTTTAAAACAACTTTGATGCACTGGAGCATGTGCTTGTAGTTCAAATTTGAATTATGCACATTAAATACCCAGAAACTCAATTAATGTATAAAAAAGGCCAAACGAACCCGATAATTCCAAAATTTAGCACGATACTTCTATTTGGTCTAATCTGCCAGTGTACAAAAATTAAGGCGGGAGAAGGTAGTGTACTTATGTCGTTTTGCACAGGAGGTGACACGTTCCCTCTCGGAACTACGAGCCTTCTTGAGGGAAGCTCCGGTTTGCAAGAAGCTTACACCAAAGCTTGTCCCAATTCAGCTAAAAAAAATACCGCAGCATGTTGGTGCCATGTCATGACACCATGCCAAGTTTCATGATTTTCAGGCCTCTTTTGGATTTACAGAAATTAAAAAACCAAGTTTCTCAATCTTTCCGGCCGAGCCACGACGTCCAGATGTTTGAATTTCACTCCCATCTCTTGCATGTGACCTAGAAATTCACCCAAGGACACACATATGATTTTTCAAACAACTTTGGTGCACTGGAGCCTGTGCTTGTAGTTCAAATTTGAATTATGCACATTAAATGTGCAGAAACTCAATTAATGTATAAAAAAGGCCAAACGAACCTGGAATAATTCCAAAATTTATCATGGTACTTCTATTTGGTCTAATTTGCATGTGTAAAAAAATTAAGGTGGGAGAAGGCAGTGTACGTATGTCGTTTCACACACGGGGGTGACACGTTCCCTCTCGGAACCACGAGCTTTCTTGAGGGAAGCTCCGGTTTGCAAGAAGCTTACACCAAAGCTTGTCCCAATTCAGCCAAAAAAATTACCGCAGCATGTTGGTGCCATGTCATGACACCATGCTAAGTTTCATGATTTTCAGCCATGTTTTAGATTTACAGAAATTAAAAAACCAAGTTTCTCAATCATTCTCACCAAGCCACGACACCCAGATGTTTGAATTTTATTCTCATTTCTTCCATGGGACCTATAAATTCACCCAAAGACACACATATGATTTTTTTCAACAAACTTTGGTGCATTGGAGCATGTGCTTGTAGTTCAAATTTGAATTATGCAAATTAAATGCCCAAATACTCAATTAATGCATAAAAATGCCAAACAAACCCGGAATAATTCCAAATTTAAACACGACACTCATGTACTAGTTGCATGTTCACTGTACGTAAATGTTCTAGCAATTCAAACACCATCCTTTCCCTCCATAACACCATTTTGTCTTTCAAAACATAATGAAAAAATCAGGTATACCATAAACAGTTTACTAGAAAGAATCGTGTGGGATGCCATATAAAATATCTTGGTGCACCATCTTTTCTGGCTTACGCAGGAAGCTTCATCGTCTATAGTCCGTCGCCCCCTCTTGAACCACACTTGCGCACCAGTTTCTCACGGCACCGAGCGATTTTTTTGCCACTGCGGAAATATCTATCTCCCCGCCCCCTCCCTCCTACCAAAAGCCACATTTCCACTGTTCCTCCTTGCTTTCCAAGTTCAAACCTTCACTGCTGCTTACTGGCAGCTCAACCTCCTCGCTGGCGACCCTTCTTCTTGCAGCGCCTCCTCCTCACTGGCTACCCTTCTTCTTGCAGCGCCACCTCCTCGCCGGCGACCCTTCTTCTTGCCGCGCCGCCTACTCGCCGGCGACCCTTCTTCTTCCTGCGCGGCCTCCTCGCCGCCGACCCTTCTTCTTGTTGCGCGGCCTCGTCGATATGGTCATGTAATCCACACCCCACCCACACCATCCTCCTCCTTTCCCGTCCCACATGCCCCGACCGACAGAGCGACACCTTCCACCGAAATCACTGCCCTCTCCTCCAATTAAGCGCCGCCCACATCCATTTTACACGCAGTATAACATGGAGCTCAGTAGCATGCGGCCGCACGCGCGAACGAGGTCGCTATGGCTGCCATGCGTGTCGACCGCCAGATCTTGGAGGAGCACCTCGTCTTTGAGGCCATCGTCGACACCGCCACGCGGTTTTCTACTTTAAAATACAGTTCGTGATGTTTTCTCGAGGCCACCGCCAGTGCCTTTTAGTGATTTGTCCTCTATAATGTTAATATGCAATCTGATGTTCAGTTAACAGTTTGGTCCTCTGAAATGTAATGTTCAGTTAACACTTTGGTCCAACAATTGCTACATTTCATAGTACTGTTCTCAAGCATTCTTTGTTTTTGTTAACTGTCTTATTTTCTAGTACATGTTTCTATTCCGCGATGTCGTGCTCAATTAACTATTTTGGTTCATCTGGTCTGGTGTCCATTTAACTGTTTGGTTCAGTTTTGCAATTTGATTTTCATTTGATGTGGCTACAATTTTGTATTGTTATGCATGTGACACCAATCGAATTTGGTTGTACTCAATACATATTCTACTGATAGTATGACAACTCTCAGTTAACCTGATCAAGATCTTCCTTATGTGTGTTGCAGGGAAACAATGGGAGACACTGCGGTTTACCATCGAGGTTTGTTCAAGCAGGGTCCTTTGGCTAATACCACATTATTGTGCAGTTGCAGGAATCATTCTAGTATTTAGGTTTCTTACAGTTTGGTCTTGCAAATGTAGGTCCTGCTGTCAAAGGCTTAGACCCACTGTTCGACCCATTTTGCATATGGGGAAATGAGATGTCCATGAATATCAGTCAAGTCAAGAAACTTAGAAAGATTGTTAGGATGAAGAAACTAGCGACAAATAACAGCAAGATCTTTATTTGCACAATGAAGAAGACATGAGTCAACTATAGTATGGTACCAACTCTTTTACCTTGTTTTTACCCCTTGCGCCATTTCAAAATTTACAACAGCGATTTATGCATAGCTTTGTTTTTGTACTTTTCAAAGCAGTTCACCGATGATTACCTCTCAAACCACCTGCATGGTCAAGAGGCGAGGAAGGTATTCATTCAACACCCACGTAACAATATTGAAGTCTTGCTGAAGAGGACGAAGGTTGGGTGGGAAATTATCCATAGCCACTGGCCTAAAGTTGCAAGGACATTCAACATCACTAAAGGCTCAATATTTGCCTTTCGCTTCTGCAGTTTCCTAGATGAGATTCATCTGTCTATTTACCGTGTATGATGCTACTTTCCAAAGGTTTTTGATGCTGCATGTGAAACTTGGTGCTGTTGTGTAATGGCGTAATTGAGTGTCGAAGCTATCTGATGTAATTTGATTGTGAAATCCTGGTTGCTTTTATATGGATATGAAATATCTGGCATGTTTTATAAGAAATATCAGTTTGATTAGTACATGGATTATCAATAATAGGCTAATTACCCTGCTTATTGGGGTTTTCTATTGCAGACGGTTACTCAGACAACACCGTGGGCGATGAACTCAAACAACCCGCACAGTTTCTAGAAAGTAGGCATGTTCGATCAACTAACAATCACACATGGCTTTCAGCAGCGAACTGTTTGCGTTAGGCCACCTTGCACAAATGTTTCCACACAAAGAACTGTGTGTGATATACATACCTATGGAAATGTTTTTCTAGGATTCACCATGTGGGATGTACATACCTATGGAAATGTTTTTCTGGGATTCACCGTGTGGGATGTACACACCTACGAAAATGATTTTCTGGGATTCACGGTGTGGGATGTACATACCTACGGAAATGATTTTTTGGGATTCACCGTGTGGGATGTACATACCTACGGAAATGATTGGGTTTCGATGCCTCGACCGATCACACACGGCCCCAGCCTGGGTCCCAGGAGGGCCTATCCCCGACGATTTCTAGGTCGTGTGGGAAGGACCCCCCTATCGCTCACACTCACTTGGCGACGGTTCCAAATGTCGTCACGGAAAGGGGTTAAAAACCGTTTGTTTAGCACATCGTTGTACTAGTGATTTGTATTACTCCCTCCATTTTTGTATACAAGGCCATTATCAAAAATACAATTTGCAGCTATACAAGGCCACTAACATCGATCGAGATAATATTGATGAGGCTTGCCTCGTACCAGCAACTAAGGACATTAATACGCCTTGCATGCATGTGGGAGTGAGAAGGTTGGTTTTAATGCACCACATTAATCAACCAACAAGGAGTGAGAGGGTTGTCTTGTTGTGTGTTGAAGAGAAAAAAACGCATTAATTAACACGTCAAGCGAGGAGAAAAGCCTAGCTTGTAACATTGGCCTAAGTAAGCATTAATTTCTACCTTGGTACCTGTAATATGGGTTTGTGGCCTTGTATACAAAAATGGAGGGAGTACGAGTTATGTGTTTTGGTGACCAAAGTTTGTTCGGAGCCCCGGATGAGATCACGGACATGACGAGGATTCTCGAAATGGTCGAGAGGTAAAGATTCATATATTGGAAGGTTGTATTTGGACATCGGAATGGTTCCGAGTGATTGGGGGATTTTTTTCG
>NC_041390.1:403151611-403159171 GCF_002162155.2 Triticum dicoccoides | reverse complement strand
ATTGGGCCTACATAGGCCATAGGGGAGAGGGGAGGCAGCCCACAAGGGGTAGCCGCGCCCCCTCCCTATAGGGAGTCCGAATTGGACTAGGGAGGGGGCGCGCCCCCCTTTCCTTCTCCTCTTCCTCTCCCTTCCCTCTTTTCCCCCTCTGGAAAAGGAAAGGGAGTCCAACTAGGATCGGGAGTCCTGGTTGGACTCCCCCCTTTGGCGTGCCCCCTAGGCCGGCCACCTCCTCCCCTCCTCCTTTATATACGGGGGCAGGGAGGCACCCCAAAGGCACATCAATTGTTCCTCAGCCGTGTGTGGTGCCCCCCTCCATAGTTTACCACCTCGGTCATGTTGTCGTAGTGCTTAGGCGAAGCCCTGCACGGATCACATCACCAACACCGTCACCACACCGTCATGCTAACGGAACTCTCCCTCGACCCTCTACTGGATCAAGAGCTTCAGGGACGTCATCGTGTTGAACGTGTGCTGAACACGGAGGTGCCGTACGTTCGGTAATTGGATCGGTTGGATCGTGAAGACGTTCGACTACATCAACCGCGTGTGATAGCCTGGCTTATTAGGTATGATAGACTACTCATATCAATAAGGAATTCCTTCTTTTCCGGGAGCTAATTCGGACAGAACTCCAAAGTTAAGCGTGCTCAGCTTGGAGTAGTTTCATGATGGGTGGCCGACCGGGAAGTTGCTCCCGGGTGCGCACGAGTGAGGACAAAGTGCGCAGAAAAGACTAGCATTGATCTATGGGGCCAGTCTAGATCCCACCAGGAGTAACGACCACCGGTGGGTGTGTCCCGGGCGTTATGAGTTGGTAATCAGAGCCATCCCCGACTTAGGAGCCCACTACTTGATCGAATCGCTGATGTTGTTGAGTCTAAAAAAAGGTTTTGAGTCTTAGGATTATATATATCGGAGAGTAGGATTCTTTTTACTCCTCAGTCCCTTCGTCGCTCTAGTGAGGCCTCCTGACATAGTTATTTTGACTTTCCTCTCCTCAAATTTCACAAAAAAGAATTTAGGATCACACGGGTATCTTGGAATCGTTCCGATATTCTTGTGACAAGAACATTGTTCTTGGTGCCTCCTGACATTTAGGGGTTGTGGCAGTGTCCCAGGGAGTTGGGCTACGAGGTGTTGTCGTCACAATTTTATCGTTGTAGTTATGGAATACCTGAGTTCGCCGACATTGAAAATCTCCTTTATGCAGCTAGTGGTGAGATAACCTTGACGCCACCCAGTACCGGGGCAGGAGTTCGGGAGTATTGCCATAGCTCGTATAACAGATGCTTTTCGAAGGTTGAGGTACACGAATTTTGGAGTTTTCTTGGTTATGTGTGGATGGATGGATACAGTTGGAGCGTAGGGCTTGTTAGTTGTGTGATATATATTGTGCCTCCCTGTATCCCCAACACCAGATTGCATAACCTGAAAGTTTCGGGAGTTTATTGGTGGGAATTCAAGTAGCTCTAGTTATTCTTCCCGCAAATATTTGGTTTGTGATTAGGTAATCCTTACCACTTATTTGTTCCAGTCGCACCTTGTTGTTTCATTCATCAACCTTTATCTAAGTGGCTTCTCACCTTAATGGACATGTGATGTTAACTTTGGAATTCATTCGTTCAAGCTATGTTATGGTGAAGACTATATGTTGCAATTTCTATCCATTGATTCAACTTGTCTATCTGTCTATCATGGTTCTAACGGATGTCACCCTCTTTAGGATGGCTCCTCCAACGCGTCTGAATCCGGACCGCAATGTTGGGGAACAGTCGAACCCTCCGCCTCCGCCACCTCCTCCGCCTTCGGAGGCATGGCAAGCTACCATGGCAGCCACCAACGCCAACACCCAGATGCTTTTGCAACTCTTGCAAGAGCGCAACCAAGGCCAAGGCAACCAAGGCAATCAAGGTCAAGGGCAATTCAACAATCACCCTCAGTTAGCTACCCTCAACCAGTTCCTTGCAAATCAACCAAAGTCCTTCAGCTACTGTGCCAAGGCCACGGACGCCGATGATTGGCTCATGGACATCAACAAGCATTTTGAATGTAGCAATGTCAGGCCTGAGGACTACGTCAAGTTCGCTTCTTTTCAGCTCAAGGACCAAGCTGCTGATTGGTATCAACAATACAAAGATTTCAGAGGGTACGTTCCTGTGGCCTGACGAGGACGTCAATTCCTATGAGTGGGGGTGTATGTGATAGCCTGACTTAGTAGGGATGATAGACTACTCATATCAATAAGGATTTCCTTCTTTTCCGGGAGCCCATTCGGACAGAACTCCAAAGTTAAGCGTGCTTAGCTTGGAGTAGTTTCATGATGGGTGACCGACCGGGAAGCTGCTCCCGGGTGCGCACGAGTGAGGAAAAAGTGCGCAGAAAAGACTAGCATTGATCTGTGGGGTCAGTCTAGATCCCATCGGGAGTAACGACCACCGGCGGGTGTGTCCGGGGCGTTACACCTCGTTAACCTAACGCTTCCGCTTTCGGTCTGCGAGGGTACATGGACACACTCTCCCGTCTCGTTGCTATGCTTCTCTTAGATAGACCTTGCGTGATCGTAGGAATTTTTTTGAATTACTACGTTCCCCAACAACAACACCAGAGCTGCCAGAGATGCTAGATCATAGCTCCAAAAGAGCCGCCGGCGACCCGCTTGTAGGATCGAAAGTATGTCTAGAGGGGGGTGATTAGACTACTTGACCAAATAAAAACTTAACCTTTTCCCAATTTTAGTTCTTGGCAGATTTTAGCTATTTTAGGACAAGTCAAGCAATCATCACACAATTCAAGCAAGCATGCAAAGAGTATATTGGCAGCGGAAAGTAAGGCATGCAACTTGCAAGAATATAAAGGGAAGGGTTTGGAGAATTCAAACGCAATTGGAGACACAGATGTTTTTCCCGTGGTTCGGATAGGTGGTGCTATCCTACATCCACGTTGATGGAGACTTCAACCCACGAAGGGTAACGGTTGCGCGAGTCCACACAGGGCTCCACCCAAGGGTAACGGTTGCGCGAGTCCACACAGGGCTCCACCCACGAAGGGTCCACGAAGAAGCAACCACCCACAAAGGGTCCACGAAGAAGCAACCTTGTCTATCCCACCATGGCCATCGCCCACACAGGACTTGCCTCACTAGCGGTAGATCTTCACGAAGTAGGCGATCTCCTTGCCCTTACAAACTCCTTGGTTCAACTCCACAATCTTGTCGGAGGCTCCCAAGTGACACCTAGCCAATGTAGGAGACACCACTCTCCAAGAAGTAACAAATGGTGTGTAGGTAATGAACTCCTTGCTCTTGTGCTTCAAATGATAGTCTCCCCAACACTCAACTCTCTCTCATAGGATTTGGATTTGGTGGAAAGAAGATTTGAGTGGAAAGCAACTTGGGAAGGCTAGAGATCAAGATTCATATGGTAGGAATGGAATATCTTGGTCTCAACACATGAGTAGGTGGTTCTCTCTCAGAACATATGAGTTGGAATGGTGTGTGTGTTCTGATGGCTCTCTCACGGAATGAGAAGGAGGTGGAGGGGTATATATAGCCTCCACACAAAATCCAACCGTTACACAGTTTTCCAATCTCGGTGGGACCGAATCAATAAGCTCGGTCGGACCGAAAATGTAAAACTAGTGACCATTAGTGATTTTCGGTGGGACTGACATGCAACTCGGTAGGACCGATATGGTTAGGGTTTGGGCATAACGTAATCTCGGTGAGACCGATTACACAAACTCGATGAGACCGAATTTGGTAATTAGCTAACCAGAGAGTTGGTCAGGCAAACTCGGTGGGACCGATTTGCTCTTTCGATGAGACTGAGTGGAACTCGGTGAGACCGAAAAGTTACAAAAGGGAAACACTGAGTTTACATTGCAATCTCGGTGGGACCGATTCGCTCTTTCGGTGAGACCGAAAAGTTACGAAAGGGAAACAGAGAGTTTGCAACCCCATCTCGGTGAGACCGAGATCCCTATCGGTAGGACCGAATTGCTAGGGTTTGGCAGTGGCTTATGACAAATGAAACTCGGTGGCGCCGGATAGGAAGAATCGGTAGGACCGAGTTTGGCTTAGGGTTTAGGTCATATGTGGATATGGGAAAGTAGTTGAGGGTTTTGAGGCATATCATTAAGCACATGAAGCAAGAGGCTCATTAAGCAACACCTCATCCCTCCTTGATAGTATTGGCTTTTCTTAAAGACTCAATGTGATCTTGGATCACTAAAATATAAAATGAAGAGTCTTGAGCTTTTGAGCTTGAGCCAATCCTTTGTCCTTAGCATTTTGAGGGTTCCACTTTCACATCCATGCCATGCCAATCATTGAGCTTTCCTGAAATAATCATCTTGGAATAGCATTAGCTCAATGAGCTATATGTTGTTATGAATTACCAAAACCACCTAGGGATAGTTGCACTTTCAATCTCCCCCTTTTTGGTAATTGATGACAACATATAGATCAAAGCTTCGACAAATGATAATAAGCATGAAATATATCGTCGCTTTGAGAAGTATGTGATAAGTAAGAGCTCCCCCTAAATTTGTGCATATTTAAAATTTGCTTTGGACTGCAAATGCACAAGGAGTTAGAGTCACGGGTTACTCTTCCATGTCACATACATCTTGGTGGAGCGCTTAAAATGATAAGAATGAAATACATGCACTCATCACCAAGAATAGTGAATGATCACATAAGATAGATAGGATAATAGCATTAAGCAAACATTAAGTGTAGCTTATGATCAAACACATGATCATCAATGTCTCACAAGCATAGTATCTCAAGCACTCAAAAGCAAACAAGTTTGAAAAAAACCCAAATAAAGCAAGAGAGAAAGCAACACTCTCACTCTCTCTCTCGAAGCCTATGATCTATACATCTTCTCCCCCTTTGGCAACAAGTTACCAAAAAGTTCCTAGAAAATGCATAGCACTAGATCAACGCTCAGGCTTGATCTTCAGGTGGTGGTGGAGTCCGGATCACTCCAAGGATGAAGGCTTCGGTAGATGCTGAAGTAGACGCTGGGGTTGGAGCTGAAGTAGATGCTGGAGCTGGTGGAACTGAGGCTGTGGCTGGTGCTGAGGTGGTGGCTCTTGTGTCAGCAACTGGCACGGCAGACGACCTCGGACCTCTTGGCACTCTGGCAAAGGCATGAGTAGTAGTCCTGCCTCTCCTCTCCTGCATGTCCTCCTGGAGCTGCTCCACTGCAGACTGAACTTCCATTACTTTGACATCCAAGTCATAGAACTTCTGTTCCATGATTCTCTCTAGGCTCTGCTAATTTTTAGTGAGGGTGGCCAGACTTTGCTCAATCCTTAGCATGCATGCAATCAAGTAACCAAGCTGCTCTTGTTTGGTCTTCAAGAAATATTCAGATGCCTCCTCTTGAGTAGGCATCTTGGCAGCTTTCTCCTTCCTCGCCTTCTCCTTCTTTGTGTAAGCTTGTGCGGACGATGGCTCGTTCTCAGTCATCACAACTTCATTGTTCTCAAAATCTGGACGGATGGGCAAATGTTCCTTGTCCAATAAATATATGCCCGTGCCCATCTTAGAGTTGATGAGCTCCTGAATCTGAGGGGCATATCCGCAGCTCATCTTCTGGTCTGCTGCAGTCCTCTTGATTGTTTCCACTATGAGGCTCATCACCTTGAACTTCTGAGGCACATCAAACACATGTAGCAAGTTGATAGCATGGCCTCTGATCATCTTGTGATCTCCAGACTTGGGCAGTAAGGTGTGCCTTAGTATCCAATTGATCGTCGGGAGCCCTGACAGAAGGTAATGTACTGAGCCAAACTTGAAGGTATCAAGTGCTTCATTTGGGATCTCCTTGTACATATTTGACATTGAGTTGTGGTCCATTTTCTTCTTGGCATAGATATCCAAGTCATCATCTTGCTCCTCTGGGGCATTAATGATCTGTGCCCACTCAGCAACTATGGATTGGTACCTTGTACCCTCAGACATCCATGTGATCCTCCCATCTGGATAAAAATGTGCTGTGGAGTAGAACTGCATGATGAGTTCCTCGTTCCACTTTGTGAGCTTCTGCCCAACAAATTCAGCTACTCCACAAGCTATGAAGCTGTCTTGCACTCCAGGATAGTGCTCCTCATTGTCCTTGATGTATGTCCAATCAACCCATCGCATATCACAGACAATGGGCTTCTTATCTAGCAGCATTGTCTCATAAAAATCCTGCTGCTCCTTGGTGTGAAACTTGTAGTCCACGACAGTCCTTCTCCTTGAAGCATATGGGTCTGCTTCTCTCCATTTTCTTAGTCCTGAATCTCTCCTGAGCTTCATGTCCTGAGCCACAGAATGAGCATCGTTGTGGTCTGGGATCTTGGGCTTGAGCTTCCTTAGGACATTCTCTTCCTCTTCTTCTTCAGCAACAGTCTCAGGCACTGGGGCCTTGTTCTTCTCAGCTGCTGGGATGCTTCTTGTGTTCCTCTTTGGCTTTGGCTTTGGAGCTGGCTTGGCCTTGGAAGCAGCTCCCCCTGATTTTATGGCATCTCCCATTAGCTTGGGTGCCTTGGGTGCTGGTGCAGCTACCTCTTCTTCTTCCTCCTCTTCCATGATGGAAGCTTTGCCAAGCACTCTAGCCACAGTCTTCTTCACTCTTTCCTTTCTTTTCTTGCTCTCAGCTGCAACTGGCTCTATGGGCTTCTCAGTTGACATTCTGGCCTTTGACATTGGCTGCCTGCCTGCTGGCCTTTTGATTTTCAGGCCTGGCTTAGTGCCTTGAGCTGGCTCAACTCTCTTGGAAGTGGCCTCTTCCTCTGCCACATAGTCTTCATCTTCGGAATCTGAAGTCCTCTTCTTCCTCTTGTCACGACCGGTTTTCCAGGTAATAAATTTCCAGAAAAGACCGTCGTGCTCATCAGCCCCAGGATTACTGTTAGCTGATGAGGCTCCAACTTGATACAGAAATTCCAGGCGGAATACAAAATATGTAGTACAAGACCATTCTGGCCTGTGAGTACAACAAATGGTTTCTAGTGGTTGATGGCGGAAGCGGGTTGTGAAACATCAGTGTCTATGGGACTCCATTTCCCACGGGAACAGCTGACCAGGCTAACTCCTATCTTCGCGAGGTTGCTATCTCCATTACTTAGGTTCCGGGGCTGTCATCGCGTCGCTCCTCTTCGTGCAAGAAAATCTGGCCAAGAAAATAGCCAGGGACAAGCCAGTGAGTACTTTGAATGTACTCGCAAACATTATGAACACAGGTATAATATAACAATGATGTGCTGAAAATATTTTATGCTCATGAAGTCAGTCACAAAAGATAAATAAATCTCTGATGCGTGCAAGCAAGTTATTTATAAAATTGCAATAACATAGTGGTATTAAAATTTATGAAATGAATAACAAGCAAAGCCACAGTCGGGCGTCTTAGCGACACCACATAAAGGGCTTTAAAAGAAATGCCACAGTCGGGCGTCTGAGCGACACCACATAAAGGGCTTTAAAAGAAATGCCACAGTCGGGCGTCTGAGCGACACCACACAAAGGGCTTTAAAAGAAATGCCACAGTCGGGCGTCTGAGC
>NC_041390.1:403144993-403150777 GCF_002162155.2 Triticum dicoccoides | reverse complement strand
TCGACTCAGGAGGTTTAAGTATTCCCTGCATGATTAGCATGACGAATATATTTCAACCAACAGAGTCACCGCTCATATCACCTTGCCATGCCATACCAGACATAACCGTCCCGACGGAGACCGGCGACAAACTCATGCCTACCCAAGGCAGAGGTTTTCCCGGGTTCCTGCCGGTATGCATGCAAGGCACATGAGGGTGATTATCATCACAAGTGTGTCCATTTCCAACAGCATGGAAATCAATAACATGCACCCATGCATATGATCATATCACATGAAATAACAAGTTTCTCCAAAGTGAGGTGATGTTATGAACGTGTCATCGAACACACAAAAATATTATGCCGGGGTTCAGAATGCTTGCCTTCAATGTGTGGAAAGGCAGGGTGCACTCCAAAACTTGAAACATTTCTCCTCTCTTCAAAAATCCTATTTTAGCAATATAAAAGAATTAAAACACAAAATAAAAACAGCACCAAAAGTTGTTCTGAAATTTTTTCAAATAAATCTTAAAATAAACTAGGTGAAATTTGAGAGAGGTAGGAAAAAGAATCATTTCATTTGGAGTTGTATTTAAAAAGATATAACCAGTCAAAGTTTTGGTCAAATTCTGTTTTTAAAAATAAAACAAAAGAAAACGTTTCAGCCATGAATACGCTTTCTAAGTAGGGGTTACGTACTCGCGAGTTTTATGCTTCCACTTACTCCGCGTGGACCGAGCGGGGGTCACTGACAGTGGGTCCTAGGTGGCCCACTAGTCAGGTTTGACTAGTCTTTCTCCCTCTCCCTCCTCTGTCCCGAGCGGAGGCGGAGCTCCGGCGATCGTCGCCGGCGACTGGCGGCTCCTTGCGGGGCCCCAAGGGCGGGGATGGATCCGCCACTCCAGGGCGGTCATCCCGGTGGTTGTCAGGTAGGTGGGGGCGGAGGGAGCTGCCGGCAGCGAGCTTCGCGGCGAAGGAGGCTTTGGTGGCGAAGTGGTTTTGTGGCGGCGATGGCTCCCGATCAAAATCAAGTATGGGGTTGGGTTCCTGGATGGAAGGAGGGGTTCTTGGTGAAGAGAACGGGGAGGGGGAAGCCCTGGTGGCGCCGGAGTGAACGAGACAGTGGCGGCGGCAGGAGTTGCCGGAGATGAAGAAGGCGGCGTTTCCCTGACGATTGCGGGCTATGGGGGTTCCATGGGGGTAGCTTGAGGTTGCGTGCATGCTCAGAGGGGCTCGGGGTCCCTTTTATAGTGCGACGAGGTCGGTTCCGCGGCGGTGGATAAGGCGGCCGGCGAACCGCCGTTCTGTAGTTGCAGGGGAACATGGCGGCGACGAGAGCTAGGCGACACCCTTGTGGATGAGCTTGAGCTGTTCAAGGGGCCAGGTGGCGAGCCGGGGTGGCTTGGGCGGCGCTGAACGGCGCAGGGCTGTTGGCCGACGCTGGCGTGCCGCCAAAAGTGCTCTGGCTGTGGCGCTGTAGGGCGCCAGGGCGGGCTGTCGTGTTGTGGCGAGGTTCTGCAGTGTGGGCCAAGACAGGGGCGCGACGCGGCGGCTCGTGTGCGCGGCTGCAATTTGCGCGCTCTGGGCGCGCCCAGCGCACGCACACCAGATGCTCGGCGAAATGCCATGGCACTCCAGAGCGCTTGGTTGGAGCTGGGAGTTAGCAGGTCTAGGCTATGGCTTGCAAGGAGATCAATGGACAAGCTTAAGGGGTCAGAGGATCAGGTTCACACTGCTAACTAAAATCCATGCCAAATCTGACCATGCACTCCAGGTGTTTGACAAAATGCCACAGGCACTTAGGCAAGTCTTGGAGTGGTCAAAAACTCCAGATCAGTGTCTCCTTAGATGCAAGAGAGAGTGGTGAGGTTATTTGGACAAAAGGGGAAACTTGCTAGTGCAAGTTTTGCAAAACTACATTTCTGGACAGGAAATAAATGACATTATTTCATGAACCAAAATTAGTCCAATGGGTGCATGCTCCTGGATTTAGGGGTTTGGTAGGGCTGTCTACAAGTAGGAGAAAACACAAGATCTTTGGAGCAAAATTAAATAGGGTTGCAGTAGAAATCACAAGGCTGGACCAAAATGAAAAAGAGGATGATTCACTCAATTTTTTCAAAGAACATAAATAGGTTTTTGAACAAAGTGGAATAATATGCTCCTACTGACCTCCCCTAGTTTTGGTAGAAGTTTTAAAGAAATATTTAAATAGGTTGTAGTGTAAAATTGCCCACTGGACCAGATTTGAAAACTTGGTGTAGAACTCAAAATATCCAATGAATGAAATATATTATTGCACATAAGTGATTTAGAGACATCATATGATATCTCTAAATTTTGGTGAAATTTTTAGTTAAATATATCAAATGGTTGTAGTTCAAAAAGAGCTCCAAATTTTAAAACAAGTCATTTAATGAATAAAGCTTAGGGTGAAATAATTTTATAAATAAATCTCCTGATTGAGAGATGTTTTTTTTAAATGAGAGGGAAAATAAGTCCAATATATTTTGGAAGGATCCACTTGGGAAAAATTTCTTAATATTAAAAGAAAAGTTTTGAAATCAACAGAGATATACTTGCATGCAAAAAAATTAAACTCTTGGCAAAATTTTAATAACTAAAACCTGGTTAAATTTTTTTGGGGTGTTACAATACTACCCCCCTTAAGAAAAATCTCGTCCTCGAGATTTGCTAAGAGCCGTTGTGAAAAACAAAAGTTCCATATGCGTTCGAGCGGTTGTGAGACTGCTGCCGTGGTGCTGCGTGAATAAAAATAATAATAATCCACGTAGTGAGGGGATAAATGATGCAGCAATTCAGTAAAAAGAAAACTCATACTAGGATCTTTCGCGGTTACACAAGTTAATCACAAAGAAAAATTACTCATACCAGTAGAAACTAAATACTCGACTCGTCGCACAAATTTGGGGTACCATGCATAAGATACATGCAAATATAAATGCTGCAAAAACAAATACAGTAGTGACGTCTAAAATGAAAACGGTAACTGGGTGGGGTCCTGATAAAATGTCTCTGGTAAAGAGATACACTCCTCTTCTATCGGAGGAAGTGGATTGACCAGTCGATGTATGCGTCTCTCCGGGTCGGTCCTCAGTGGTCTGCCGATGGCAATCTGAGGATTCAGATCAGTGAGATTCTGGAGATAATCCATCACTCGTTGGTTCAAATGCTCTTGAGCGATGATGTACTGGATAAGGTTGGCTAGCAATGGGTCTCTCTCAATGCGTCCACCGGGAAAAGATGTTACTTCTCCGGGTGCTGCACGGCTCGGAAAGTAATAATATCCTCGTTCGCGGGCATAGGGTACAGCGGATCGAAGGCGAGCAATCGCTTCTTTCGCAGCAGCTTCTATGGCCAAGTGTGGGGTTGGCATAGATTTCCCCACGAAGGAAACTTCCGTTGGATCTTGGTTGGGGTCTACAGGAGGAATGTGTACTGCTGCCCAATATTCCGAGGTGGATGGGGTGATCCTTGATTTGAACAACTCGTACTGAGGTGGCTGGGTAGAACCCATGGTACTGCGGGTAAAATCCCACAATATTTTGACAAAGCTACCTGGGGTTGCATCTGGGGTTCTCAGATGAATGCTGGGGCTCGGCATGACAGGAAAAAGTTGTGAGTGTGGTGCACAAAGTGAGGGTTGCTGGGTAAGGTCACAAGGTGGCCTTTATATAGCAATGGAGCCAGATCGTTTTACCGTGGTGAAAGGTAATAAATTGGCCAGCTTAGCTCCAAAGGTCAGGTCAGTGTCAGAGATACACATATCTCATAAAGAGACGTGTTACTGTGGTTGTCGTCGGGTTGGTTTTGGTAGTTGTGCCCGGAAAAATATGCAACTATGCGTTGACCAAATATGCAAGGCTACTATTAAAACAGAGGCACAACGACAGGTTGCGTTAATATACACGGTCGCATGATTACAAAGTGAGGATACACTGAGACTCGGTACTACTCGTACGGCTTAGTCTACCTCGTTTATGTCTAAACGGGCGTGCCTGGTGGATGTCGAGGCTTCTCCACATGTCTCACTGCCGGGATTAGTCGGAGATGGCGGAGGAACTGCAGGGTCGGGGTAGTGATGATGACCATCGTGGGGATTGTTGGCCACAACCCCGTTGGAGTGTGCTCCCAAAAGGCGACGAAGCACTTCTGGGGTCATCAAAGCATCTCGGCTGATGGCTGGAGCTGATCTCGGGGTCTCGATCGGTTGTCCAAACAGCACGACTGGGTTGTCGGCGTTGGGCTCGTTTTCTTCTCTTGCCGGGGCTCGATGAACCAGCTCTCCACGAGCTGCAATTAAATCAATAGTGATTTGATCGCACAATTCCTCTAGTGCACTTACATAGCGCACCAGGTGCAACAATGCAGGATCTGTCTCGTGATTTCCGTTGGCAACTTGGGGTGGTCTACCATACCCTTCACGTCTGGGGTAGTAGTGGAACGAGCGACAGTTAACTCTGGGTGACAAGTGCCTGAGATGAACTATAGCCTCTCGAGCAGCTAGTTGTATGGCTTGTGGCTCAAAGGAAGTTGTTCTTCCGGTGAACCTATAGGGGCGCTCGGGTGCTAGACCCCTACCGTAGATGTATACAGTGGCCCAGAATTGACGGTCTTCACCGCTCATGGGTCCTTGGTACACAACATATTCTGGTGGCTCCTCTAACGCATAGGCACGACGGGTGAGGTTTGCGAGGATGGTCAGAAAACCTCCAAGGTTGGTTGCTGTGGTCTCGTTGTGCACTATGGGTCCAGGCATTGTGGCTCGGTTTGGGGTAGCGGATGTGCTGTGCTGGGTTGAGACTAGCGTGCCCTTTTTATAGGAAAAAGGGGACGGAGTCTTCTTCCGCACGCTTGCGAATGAGGCACCTTGGGTGCTGGTCACTGGTGCGCGATCGACAGGCTAGGCTGATAGGTTGGGCACCGACTGCCAAAAGTGTCGGGATTACTGTGTGGCTATCTTGCACGAGAAGCTTGGCTGGGGTTTGGCTAAGGTCTAGTGGGTTGGTTTGCCTAAGTTTTTCGACCTGGCTCAGATAGGATTAGCCAATGGTCAGCCTGTCTCTGATACCAAGTCTGTCACGACCGGTTTTCCAGGTAATAAATTTCCAGAAAAGACCGTCGTGCTCATCAGCCCCAGGATTACTGTTAGCTGATGAGGCTCCAACTTGATACAGAAATTCCAGGCAGAATACAAAATATGTAGTACAAGACCATTCTGGCCTGTGAGTACAACAAATGGTTTCTAGTGGTTGATGGCGGAAGCGGGTTGTGAAACATCAGTGTCTATGGGACTCCATTTCCCACGGGAACAGCTGACCAGGCTAACTCCTATCTTCGCGAGGTTGCTATCTCCATTACTTAGGTTCCGGGGCTGTCATCGCGTCGCTCCTCTTCGTGCAAGAAAATTTGGCCAAGAAAATAGCCAGGGACAAGCCAGTGAGTACTTTGAATGTACTCGCAAACATTATGAACACAGGTATAATATAACAATGATGTGCTGAAAATATTTTATGCTCATGAAGTCAGTCACAAAAGATAAATAAATCTCTGATGCGTGCAAGCAAGTTATTTATAAAATTGCAATAACATAGTAGTATTAAAATTTATGAAATAAATAACAAGCAAAGCCACAGTCGGGCGTCTTAGCGACACCACATAAAGGACTTTAAAAGAAATGCCACAGTCGGGCGTCTAAGCGACACCACATAAAGGGCTTTAAAAGAAATGCCACAGTAGGGCGTCTGAGTGACACCACACAAAGGGCTTTAAAAGAAATGCC
>NC_041390.1:403027355-403144172 GCF_002162155.2 Triticum dicoccoides | reverse complement strand
CATAGTGAATATCCCGGAGGTAGAACCATCTCAGAGATACTCGATAATAACAATAATATCACGGGTTAGTCAACAATAATAATAATCATAATTATCACAAGTCACAGGTAGTAGTTCCAGTTCTGGTTAACAGTTTCACCTCCGAAGACCGACACTAAGACCGACACTTGCCCCATCCCAGACTGTAATCCTTAACCATGGACACGGCTATTCGAATAGGTTTAATCTCTGCAGAGGGTGTACTCTTTACCCACGAGTAACGGATTTCTTTAGTCCATCGGGACTAATTCCGTCTACGGTCTTTTTGTTGAAAACACACCTAACTTGCACACACCAGCTTATCTCACACGTGTCTGGAATCACCCACGACACCTGTTAAGCAAACTCTAAGTGGGGAGGCTACAACCTCGCGTAGCATGGGATTAAATTTATATCGCGCGCTCTAAGGGGTGGCCTCCCCTCTCGGTCCCAACCGGAAACACCCATGCCCCCGGACCAGGTGGCCTGCCTACCAGCTACAACCGGTATCTTCCACCATGGCCTCTCTGTATGGTGTGTGCTAGAAAGAGGTTGACAACTTACTAAACCGTACTCTACTTGCTGTAGAGACGAGTGGTAGTACGAAACAAGTATGGGGGTTACTGGCACAAGACTCGATCTACGGTCGACTCAGGAGGTTTAAGTATTCCCTGCATGATTAGCATGACGAATATATTTCAACCAACAGAGTCACCGCTCATATCACCTTGCCATGCCATACCAGACATAACCGTCCCGACGGAGACCGGCGACAAACTCATGCCTACCCAAGGCAGAGGTTTTCCCGGGTTCCTGCCGGTATGCATGCAAGGCACATGAGGGTGATTATCATCACAAGTGTGTCCATTTCCAACAGCATGGAAATCAATAACATGCACCATGCATATGATCATATCACATGAAATAACAAGTTTCTCCAAAGTGAGGTGATGTTATGAACGTGTCATCGAACACACAAAAATATTATGCCGGGGTTCAGAATGCTTGCCTTCAATGTGTGGAAAGGCAGGGTGCACTCCAAAACTTGAAACATTTCTCCTCTCTTCAAAAATCCTATTTTAGCAATATAAAAGAATTAACACACAAAATAAAAACAGCACCAAAAGTTGTTCTGAAATTTTTTCAAATAAATCTTAAAATAAACTAGGTGAAATTTGAGAGAGGTAGGAAAAAGAATCATTTCATTTGGAGTTGTATTTAAAAAGATATAACCAGTCAAAGTTTTGGTCAAATTCTGTTTTTAAAAATAAAACAAAAGAAAACGTTTCAGCCACGAATACGCTTTCTAAGTAGGGGTTACGTACTCGCGAGTTTTATGCTTCCACTTACTCCACGTGGACCGAGCGGGGGTCACTGACAGTGGGTCCTAGGTGGCCCACTAGTCAGGTTTGACTAGTCTTTCTCCCTCTCCCTCCTCTGTCCCGAGCGGAGGCGGAGCTCCGGCGATCGTCGCCGGCGACTGGCGGCTCCTCGCGGGGCCCCAAGGGCGGGGATGGATCCGCCACTCCAGGGCGGTTATCCCGGTGGTCGTCAGGTAGGTGGGGGCGGAGGGAGCTGCCGGCGGCGAGCTTCGCGGCGAAGGAGGCTTTGGTGGCGAAGTGGTTTTGTGGCGGCGATGGCTCCCGATCAAAATCAAGTATGGGGTTGGGTTCCTGGATGGAAGGAGGGGTTCTTGGTGAAGAGAACGGGGAGGGGGAAGCCCTGGTGGCGCCGGAGTGAACGAGACAGTGGCGGCGGCAGGAGTTGCCGGAGATGAAGAAGGCGGCGTTTCCCTGATGATTGCGGGCTATGGGGGTTCCATGGGGGTAGCTTGAGGTTGCGTGCGTGCTCAGAGGGGCTCGGGGTCCCTTTTATAGCGCGACGAGGTCGGTTCCGCGGCGGTGGATAAGGCGGCCGGCGAACCGCCGTTCTGTAGCTGCAGGGGAACGTGGCGGCGATGAGAGCTAGGCGACACCCTTGTGGATGAGCTTGAGCTGTTCAAGGGGCCAGGTGGCGAGCCGGGGTGGCTTGGGCGGCGCTGAACGGCGCAGGGCTGTCGGCCGATGCCGGCGTGCCGCCAAAAGTGCTCTGGCTGTGGCGCTGTAGGGCGCCAGGGCGGGCTGTCGTGTTGTGGCGAGGCGGGGAGTGCGTGGCGAGGTTCTGCAGTGTGGGCCAAGACAGGGGCGCGACGCGGCGGCTCGTGTGCGCGGCTGCAATTTGCGCGCTCTGGGCGCGCCCAGCGCACGCACACCAGATGCTCGGCGAAATTCCATGGCACTCCAGAGCGCTTGGTTGGAGCTGGGAGTTAGCAGGTCTAGGCTATGGCTTGCAAGGAGATCAATGGACAAGCTTAAGGGGTCAGAGGATCAGGTTCACACTGCTAACTAAAATCCATGCCAAATCTGACCATGCACTCCAGGTGTTTGACAAAATGCCACAGGCACTTAGGCAAGTCTTGGAGTGGTCAAAAACTCCAGATCAGTGTCTCCTTAGATGCAAGAGAGAGTGGTGAGGTTATTTGGACAAAAGGGGAAACTTGCTAGTGCAAGTTTTGCAAAACTACATTTCTGGACAGGAAATAAATGACATTATTTCATGAACCAAAATTAGTCCAATGGGTGCATGCTCCTGGATTTAGGGGTTTGGTAGGGCTGTCTACAAGTAGGAGAAAACACAAGATCTTTGGAGCAAAATTAAATAGGGTTGCAGTAGAAATCACAAGGCTGGACCAGAATGAAAAAGAGGATGATTCACTCAATTTTTTCAAAGAACATAAATAGGTTTTTGCACAAAGTGGAATAATATGCTCCTACTGACCTCCCCTAATTTTGGTAGAAGTTTTAAAGAAATATTTAAATAGGTTGTAGTGTAAAATTGCCCACTGGACCAGATTTGAAAACTTGGTGTAGAACTCAAAATATCCAATGAATGAAATATATTATTGCACAAAAGTGATTTAGAGACATCACATGATATCTCCAAATTTTGGTGAATTTTTTAGTTAAATATATCAAATGGTTGTAGTTCAAAAAGAGCTCCAAATTTTAAAACAAGTCATTTAATGAATAAAGCTCAGGGTGAAATAATTTTATAAATAAATCTCCTGATTGAGAGATGTTTTTTTAAATGAGAGGGAAAATAAGTCCAATATATTTTGGAAGGATCCACTTGGGAAAAATTTCTTAATATTAAAAGAAAAGTTTTGAAATCAACAGAGATATACTTGCATGCAAAAAATTTAAACTCTTGGCAAAATTTTAATAACTAAAACCTGGTTAAATTTTTTTGGGGTGTTACACCTCTGTCTCGTGGCAGCCTTTGGCAAGTTGCTAGGGGTGCTCCTGCTGCCCTCATCTGAAGAACTTGTGGGACTAGTGCCCTCACTCATCACCACTTGCTGTTCTGACACATTCTGGCTATCACTTTGGTCTGACATGCTGTAAGCTCTGACTACTGACCCTGTGAACAAATTATAGATGAGGTAGAAAAGATGAGCATCACAAAATGCAGAGATTTTTGCAAAAAGAATGATCCAAAAACTTAGTTTTAGTTTCCCACTGAAATCATCTCGAATCTACCGATTTTCAAACTCGGTGATACCGAAGCAGTTTTGGAACCTAAACTAGTGAACTCAGTTGGACCGAGTCATAGTTCGGTGGCACCGAGACTGCTAGGGTTTCACAGAGTTCCAAAATCGGACACACCGATAAGTAATTCTCGGTCAGACAGAGTCTCACTTGTGCAATGGCATAAGCCAAATCGGTGGGACCGAGTTTTTCAACTCGGTGGGTCCGAGATGGTTTCGGCGGAAACCTAAACCTAGAATTTTCGAATCAAACCTAATCTATGAGCGTTTTGACTGGATAGGAGTGTTTCAATCGTGGCAAGAATCATGAAGAACACAATGTGCTAGGAATCAGATTGGAGAATAGCACAAAGATCAAGTCCATACCCTAGTTCGGCGGGGACTTGCTACGGCGGCAACGGCGGGGCAGAATTCCCGTTGACGGCGACGGAGACCAGCGACTGGAGGCGGCTGGCGGCGAGAAGACGATTCGGAGACCACGTTGGCAGAGCAGGCTATCGGCGCGGGCGAAGGGGTTCGGAGAAATTTCCAAAATTTTGCCCGTGACTATATATAGCCCGACCCTGTCGGTGTGACCGAGTGGAACAACTCGGTGGCACCGAGATTCATAACTGCGTGCAGTTACTGAAACTCGGTGTGACCAAAATGTTCAAATCGGTTGCATCGAGATCGAAAACCTAGATCAACTTAATGATCTCGGTAGGACCGAAAGTGGAGTATCAGTCAGACCGAGAATCATAAAGAGGTTTTGGAAGTTTAAGTCTATGACGAATCGGGGACTCCGAGCGCTCCTCACACAGAGTGGTTCGAATCTGACTTGATCAAATTTTATGATGCAACATGAATAGAGTTTTAGACGAGAAAAGCATAGATAGCTAGAGGAGGTTCTTAGGCATTCTTGTCCATCCACTTGGCAAAAAGAAATAAAGCCGAACAATCAAAACAACAAGTGGATGTCCTCGAATGAGTAAAATATGCAACCAGCATGCTCACACAATAAGATGGCAAATGAAATATGTGACAAGGCATGCACAACCAATTCTAGCATCTATCAAGCAATTTGCGATGACTAGGTCATCTATATATGAGTATATTGACTTAGGAGTCAAGTGAGAGCACTTGATTATAGGTCATACTCATCGTTTAAGCTCAAGTGGGATTACCACTTTTACATAAAGCATTGTTGTGTTCACATCTTTAGAGTTGCTTTAGCTCAAGTCTTAGAGTAAAGCTCCCCCTACATGTGATACCCCCCCTAAGAGGGATGAACTAACCTTGGGTTTTGTCGATGATGACTTCATGTAGATGTTGAAGATGTGGATGCTCAATGTTGATGTAGATCACTTGGAGCTATCCGTTTGAGTGAATTTCACTTTCAATACCTACATGGGTTAGTCCCACAAGGAACAAACAAGGATATCCATAGACATAGAGTGATGCACACAAAAGATGATGTCCATGAAAACTTTTAGGTTACCTTGTCCCTTGTCTTACCAACAAGAGAGTTTGTGACTCCTTGCACTAGTGCACGATGTGGAAGTTGATTGCACTTGTTCTTGCCAAAATGATAAGAGTGAAGTATGTTGGCGGAGTCACCCTCAAGAACTCTCTAGTTCTTCTTCTTTTGGATCCACATCATCTTGATGGGAATCCTTGGAGTTGTAGTCGTACTTGATGAAGTGGAACTTGAAGTAGTCTTGGGAATCCACTTGACTAAGGTCTTAGGAGCTTCTTCAAATGCATCAATTTCCTCTTGAAGCTTGTCCTTGCCTTTTTGCTTGTAGTCTTGTGGTGGAAGATCATCTTGAGCTTGTGTCCCCTTGAAAGAAGCATCAAACTTCTCTTGTTGAGGGACAAACTTTGTCTTGGGGTATTGATCTTCTTCCCACTCAACTCCATTGGCATTGAACTTTTGTTCAAAACCAACACCTTGATTCTTCCGGTGCATTCCTTGCTTGCGCACAATTTCCTCGAATTGCTTACTCCCGGCAAGGCTTTTGTACACTCCTTTCTATATAATTCCCTTCAATAAACTATTTTCTTGCTCAAGTGTAACTTGGCTAAGAGAATCATTAGTGGAATCAAGAGAACTACTAGAAGCAACAATATTGGATTTAACATGATCATTGTTACTGCTAGAGGAAGAATCTTTCTTGTTACTAGACTTGACTTGAGGCATGTAAGTAGATAAGAGTAAACGCTTGGCAATGTAAGAAGAACTTTTCTTGCGGAGATCATCATTGATTTCCTTTAAGAACTCATGCTCTTGCTCAAGATTGAGCTGTTCAAAGCGTAATTTCTCATGAGCTCTTAAAAGTTCTCGATGATCTTCGAAGATAGTTTCATGAGCTAACTTAAGAGTGTTTAGTTCTTTAGTTAGAGCCTCAATCTTCTCCTTATCATTGTCATTCGTTTTATCTTGATTAGCATGATTAATTGGTCTTTCATCACAATATTCATCACTAGAGTTGTCACCAAGCAAATCATCACCTAACAAGTCATCTTCATCACTATTGAAATCAACATACTCGGGGTGTGTTACCTTAGGACCTTTGGCCATGAAGCACCTTCCAATTCCTTCATTTGGTGAGTCAAATATGTCGTAGGAGTTGGTTGACACAAGTGCTAGACCGGAAACACCTTCATCTTGAGTATCTTCGGAGTCGGAGTGATAACTTCTCTCGGAGTGGCTGTCGGAGTCGGAGCCGGATACCCATTCACCAACATGAGCTTGATGTCTTCGTCTTGTGTAGCTCCTTGATGATTTTTCCTTCCTTTCCAAATCCTTGCTTCTCCGTGAGTATCTTGTTCATAACAATCATCTCTACTCCTTCTCTTTCTTGGTGGTGATTCTCTGCTTCTTCTTCTGGGAGAATCTTCTCTTCTCTTGTAGGGAGCCGTACACTCATTGGAATAGTGTCCGGGTCTTCCACAATTGTAGCAGTTTCGCTCTCGACTAGAAGATCTTTTGTCATTGTAGGACCTTGACTTGAAGCTTCTATCTTTGCTTCTACTCTTGTAGAACTTGTTGAAGTTCTTCACCATTAAGCTCAATTCTTCATTGAAGTCTTGTTTCTCACTTGATGATGTAGGGGCTTCACATGAGGCTTTATAGGCACCACTTGATTTGTTGTGAAGTTCCTCTTTATCCTTAAGTGACATCTCATGAGCAACAATTCTTCCAATCACCTCCGTTGGCTTGAGATCTTTGTAATTGGGCATCATTTGGATCAATGTGCACACGATATCATATTTTCCATCCAAGGCTCTTAGAATCTTCTTGATGATGAATCTGTCGGTCATCTCTTCACTTCCTAAGCCGGCAATCTCATTTGTGATGAGAGCAAGCCTAGAGTACATTTCAGCGACACCTTCACCATCCTTCATCTTGAACTTGTCAAGTTGGCTTTGAAGCACATCCAACTTGGATTCCTTGACGGAGTCGATACCTTCGTGCATATCAATCAAAGTGTCCCAAATTTCCTTTGCATTCTCAAGACGGCTGATTTTGTTGAATTCTTTGGGGCACAATCCGTTGAAGAGAATATCACAAGCTTGAGCATTGTATTGCACATCTTCAACTCATCCGCGGTAGCTTCATGGTTTGGTTCTCTCCCATCAAAGAAGTCACCTTGCAAGCCAACACATACAATAGCCCAAACGGCGGGGTTATGTCCAAGAATATGCATTTTCATTTTATGCTTCCAACTAGCAAAGTTAGTCTCAAAGTAAGGACCTCTACGGTGATAATTTCCCTCGCTAGACGCCATACTCTCCTAGGTTGTGAAACCAAGGCTATGACCACCAAAAGCTATGGAGATCAAGCAAATGGAGACCAAAGCTCTGATACCACTTGTAGGATCGAAAGTATGTCTAGAGGGGGGTGATTAGACTACTTGACCAAATAAAAACTTGACCTTTTCCCAATTTTAGTTCTTGGCAGATTTTAGCTATTTTAGGACAAGTCAAGCAATCATCACACAATTCAAGCAAGCATGCAAAGAGTATATTGGCAGCGGAAAGTAAGGCATGCAACTTGCAAGAATGTAAAGGGAAGGGTTTGGAGAATTCAAACGCAATTGGAGACACGGATGTTTTTTCCATGGTTCGGATAGGTGGTGCTATCCTACATCCACGTTGATGGAGACTTCAACCCACGAAGGGTAACAGTTGCGCGAGTCCACACAGGGCTCCACCCAAGGGTAATGGTTGCGCGAGTCCACACAGGGCTCCACCCACGAAGGGTCCACAAAGAAGCAACCACCCACAAAGGGTCCACGAAGAAGCAACCTTGTCTATCCCACCATGGCCATCGCCCACACAGGACTTGCCTCGCTAGCGGTAGATCTTCACGAAGTAGGCGATCTCCTTGCCCTTACAAACTCCTTGGTTCAACTCCACAATCTTGTCGGAGGCTCCCAAGTGACACCTAGCCAATCTAGGAGACACCACTCTCCAAGAAGTAACAAATGGTGTGTAGGTAATGAACTCCTTGCTCTTGTGCTTCAAATGATAGTCTCCCCAACACTCAACTCTCTCTCATAGGATTTGGATTTGGTGGAAAGAAGATTTGAGTGGAAAGCAACTTGGGAAGGCTAGAGATCAAGATTCATATGGTAGGAATGGAATATCTTGGTCTCAACACATGAGTAGGTGGTTCTCTCTCAGAACACATGAGTTGGAATGGTGTGTGTGTTCTGATGGCTCTCTCGCGGAATGAGAAGGAGGTGGAGGGGTATATATAGCCTCCACACAAAATCCAACCGTTACACAGTTTTCCAATCTCGGTGGGACCGAATCAATAAGCTCGGTCGGACCGAAAATGTAAACCTAGTGACCGTTAGTGATTTTCGGTGGGACTGACATGCAACTCGGTAGGACCGATATGGTTAGGGTTTGGGCATAACGTAATCTCGGTGAGACCGATTACACAAACTCGGTGAGACCGAATTTGGTAATTAGCTAACCAGAGAGTTGGTCAGGCAAACTCGGTGGGACCGATTTAGTCTTTCAGTGAGACCGAGTGGAACTCGGTGAGACCGAAAAGTTACAAAAGGGAAACACTGAGTTTACATTGCAATCTCGGTGGGACCGATTCGCTCTTTCGGTGAGACCGAAAAGTTACGGAAGGGAAACAGAGAGTTTGCAACCCCATCTCGGTGAGACCGAGATCCCTATCGGTAGGACCGAATTGCTAGGGTTTGGCAGTGGCTTATGACAAATGAAACTCGGTGGCGCCGGATAGGAAGAATCGGTAGGACCGAGTTTGGCTTAGGGTTTAGGTCATATGTGGATATGGGAAAGTAGTTGAGGGTTTTTGGAGCATATCATTAAGCACATGAAGCAAGAGGCTCATTAAGCAACACTTCATCCCTCCTTGATAGTATTGGCTTTTCCTAAAGACTCAATGTGATCTTGGATCACTAAAATATAAAATGAAGAGTCTTGAGCTTTTGAGCTTGAGCCAATCCTTTGTCCTTAGCATTTTGAGGGTTCCACTTTCACATCCATGCCATGCCAATCATTGAGCTTTCCTGAAATAATCATCTTGGAATAGCATTAGCTCAATGAGCTATATGTTGTTATGAATTACCAAAACCACCTAGGGATAGTTGCACTTTCACCACTGCGATGCAGCGCCGAGACTCACCGGGGGGCTGCACCATGGTAGCTTCGACGGCTGAAAAAAAAGCTAATTGTGTTCTACTCGTGCAAAGAGAACTACGCATAGACCTAGCATAGACAAAATCCACGCCCACAACAAAATTGTGTTCTACTCGTGCAAAGAGAACTACGCATAGACCTAGCTCATGATGCCACTGTTGGGGAATGTTGCAGAAAATTAAAAATTTTCCTACGGTTTCACCAAGATCCATCTATGAGTTCATCTAAGCAACGAGTCTAGGGAGAGAGTTTGCATCTACATACCACTTGTAGATCGCGTGCGGAAGCTTGCAAGGTGATGATGTAGTCGTACTCGACGTGATCCAAATCACCGATGACCAGCGCCGAACGGACGGCACCTCCGCGTTCAACACACGTACGGGACGGGAGAAGTCTCCTCCTTCTTGATCCAGCAAGGGGGAAGGAGAGGTTGATGAAGATCCAGCAGCACGACGGCGTGGTGGTGGATGCAGGGCGTCACAGCAGCAGGGCTTCGCCGAGACTACGAGGGAGAGACGTAACGGGGGGAGGTGGAGGCGCCAGGGGCTGGTGTATGAAGTCCCTCCTCTCCCCCACTATATATAGGGGTGCCATGGGGGGGGGCGCCGGCCCTAGTAGATGAGATCTACTAGGGGGGGCGGCGGCCTAGGGGAGGTTTCCCTCCCCCCCAAGGCACCTAGGGGTGCCTTCCACCACTAGGACTCCTCCTAGGGGGAAACCCTAGGCGCATGGGCCTATAGGGGCTGGTGCCCTTGGCCCATGATGGCCAAGGCGCACCCCCTACAGCCCATGTGGCCCCCCGGGACAGGTGGCCCCACCCGGTGGACCCCCGGGACCCTTCCGGTGGTCCCGGTACAATACCGATAACCCCGAAACTTGTCCCGATGCCCGAAATAGCACTTCCTATATATAATTCTTTACCTCCGGACCATTCCGGAACTCCTCGTGACGTCCGGGATCTCATCCGGGACTCCGAACAAAATTCGGGTTTCTGCATATACATATCTTCATAACCCTAGCGTCACCGAACCTTAAGTGTGTAGACCCTACGGGTTCGGGAGACATGCAGACATGACCGAGACACTCTTAGTCAATAACCATCAGCGGGATCTGGATACCCATGATGGCTCCCACATGCTCCTCGATGTTGTCATCGGATGAACCACTATGTCGAGGATTCGATCAAACCCTGTATGCAATTCCCTTTGTCAATCGGTACGTTACTTGCCCGAGACTCGATCGTCGGTATCCCAATACCTTGTTCAGTCTCGTTACCGGCAAGTCACTTTACTCGTACCGTAATGCATGATCCCGTGTCCAACACCTTGGTCACATTGAGCTCAATATGATGATGCATTACCGAGTGGGCCCAGAGATACCTCTCCGTCATACGGAGTGACAAATCCCAGTCTCGATCCGTGTCAACCCAACAGCTACTTTCGGAGATACCTGTAATGCACCTTTATAGTCACCCAGTTACGTTGTGACGTTTGATACACCCAAGGCACTCTTACGGTATCTGGGAGTTACACGATCTCATGGTCGAAGGAAGAGATACTTGACACTTGCAAAGCTCTAGCAAAACGAACTACACGATCTTTTATGCTATGCTTAGGATTGGGTCTTGTCCATCACATCATTCTCCTAATGATGTGATCCCGTTATCAACGACATCCAATGTCCATAGTCAGGAAACCATGACTATCTGTTGATCACAACGAGCTGGTCAACTAGAGGCTTACCAGGGACATAGTGTGGTCTAAGTATTCACACGTGTATTATGATTTCCGGATAATACAGTTATAGCATGAATAAAAGACAATTATCATGAACAATGAAATATAATAATACTTTTATTATTGCCTCTAGGGCATATTTCCAACAGCTCCATGGCCGCACCGTCGGTGACCGGTGAAGATCCATTGCAACTCCTACGGAGCTCCATTGCAGCCGCGACGGAGCTCCAACGACCCCGGCAGCGCTCCATTACAATTCCGATGAAGCTCCATTGCAACCGCGGCGAAGCTCCAATGACCCGGACAATGCTCCATTGCAGCTCTGGTGGAACTCCGTTGTAGACGCAACGAAGCTCCCAACAATTTCGGCCGTCCGACGATGCTCCATTATAGTCTTCGATGGCTCCGGCGATGCTCCTGTTGTATCTCTATCTCGTATCAATGAACCCGGCGACGCTTCATTGGATCTTCAGGAGTGCCTTGTGGGTGAATCGAAAAGAGGCAGGGAGAGACGAGGGCGTGGGGAATAAGAGCATCTCCAGCCGTTGGCCCCCAGGAGGCGCTAAAAATCGCCCCTGGGGGCGCACCAGCGAAAACCGCGTGCTGGGGGCGTGATACCCCCCAGTCGCGGCGCCCACAATTTATTTGAAAACCACAAACTAGGCGCAAATTCATCAAACCTTCGGCGAGTTCATACATATTTAAAATATTTTACAAAAAATAAAAAAAAACGCTACTAGGCTCGCCGCCGCCCTCGCCGCTCCTCGCCGCCCGCCGCCCTTGAAGCTCTACATGCCGAGGAGCCTGTAGTACTGCGTGTAGTCGCTGCCGTCGTCGTCGTCGCCTCCTCCGCGACCGCCGTCCCTGCTGCACCCCTCCTTAGGTTGGCGCGGTGGGTTGGACGGTCCGGGGGCGTCCTCGTCCTCGTCGCTGTCGAGGATCACCACGCCGCGCTCGTCCTCGCGCCCACGCTTGCGGGCGGTTATCTCCTCCAGGGCTCGGCGCTGCCGGACCATCTCATCGCGGAGGTAGTCGTCCCACGCCCACTTTAGGGCCTCCTCATCGGAGAAGCCGCGTCGGACTATGGCCTCGTACTCCGTGGGGAGGCCGGGCTCCGCCTTCGGCCTGACGAGGACAAGGCGGCCAGAGGTGGGGGAGGAGTCGGTGATGCAGACGCCGGAGCTGCGGGTGCGGTGGCTGACCGGCATATCCTGGGGCTCCGACTTGACGTGGCGGAGGCAGGGAGAGCTGGTCGAGCGGCCGGACGAGGAGGAGGACGCCCCCGGGTCCATGCGCCTCGGCGTCCACGAGCTCCCACGCCGGCGGGAGAAGGACGGGGGAGCGGGGTACTCCAGCCTGGGCGTGTTGCCGCCCTCGATGTACTCGAGGACGGCCTCCAGCGTGCGGCCAGGCACGCCCCACCTTCGGTTGCGGCCTTCGGAGTTGAGCCTCCCAGAGGGCACGACGCCGTTGGTGGCCTCGAGCTGCTCGGCGTGGCGGCGGCGGAAGTGGGGCTCCCATAGCGGGTTGTCGGGGACGTACCGTGGGCCTTCCCTCGCCGCCTGCGGCAGAGAGGCGCGGATACACGCGATCTCCGCATGCCGCACCGCTCCGGTGGGCGGTGGTGGCACCGGGACCCCGCCGGCGCTGATCCTCCACGCCCCGGGCACCCGCATGTCCGGCAGGACCGGGTACTCGGCTTCATAGAGGAGCCGAGTTTCGTCCTCGTGGAGGTGGTGGCGGCTGAAGCCGTTCGCCGCCGCGCCGTCGCTTGGGAAACGCTCGGCCATGGTTGAACTGGAACGACGAGAGGAGAGGGAGGGACGGGAAAGGAACGGGGCGTCGGCGGTGGAGAGTCTGTGCGTCACCGGCGCGCTCGGGGCGGCTTATATAGGCGGAGGCACCGCGCGTACGCGTGGCCGCCGTGTTACGCGTGGCGGGTGAGGGACGCGCCTCGTCCGGTCTTCACTGCGCCGGCCATGAGGCATCAATGGAGGAGGCTGACCAGCGCGACAGCTTTGGCATTGATTCGCCCAGGGAACCGAGGCGATGAGGACGACAAAGTGGCGAGAAGAGCCGAGTCGCTGCCAAGGAGGGACCGCCGACTTTCGCTCCAAAATTGATTCGGCCGGCGCTCCCAAGCGCCCCCAGCGCGCTGGGTTCGGCCTAGGTCCGCCGGCATCAATTTCAGCCCGAACCGATGAAAAAAGGGTCTTTGAGGGTGCGACTGGACCGATTTTTCGACACCGACGGCCTAAATATCGCCTGGAGGGTTTTGTTGAGGACGCAGCCGGAGATGCTATAAGGTTTTAGAAGAGGAAGGGAAAAGCAGTCGTGGACCCACAGGACCCGTGGCACACGGAGGAGGCGGTTGATTCCAGCGAGCGACGTGATCAGCCGGTTTAAACACAAGAGTTTTCCTAACCGAAAAGAGAAAATTGGTCCAGCGAACGCAGAGCGGATACCAACCAGGTGAGCCATCAAAGCCGCCTCTCTTCCCCTAAAACCTAGCCCGCAAATCCTAATCCAGCCCACGCGCCTCCCCCCAAACCCTCGTCCCCAAGCTCGCGAACCTCACCGCCGCCCGCACCGCCACCGGCCGCTCCGCGCGACCGCCCACCATGGCTCGTAACGAGGAGAAGGCGCAGTCCATGCTGAACCGCTTCATCACGATGAAGCAGGAGGAGAAGCGCAAGCCCCGCGAGCGCCGGCCGTACCTCGCCTCCGAGTGCCGGGACCTCGCCGACGCCGACCGCTGGCGTGGAGAGATCCTGCGCGAGATCGGCGTCAAGGTCGCCGAGATCCAGAACGAGGGCCTCGGGGAGCACCGCCTCCGAGACCTCAACGACGAGATCAACAAGCTCCTCCGCGAGCGCAGCCACTGGGAGCGCCGCATCCTCGAGCTCGGAGGCCGCGACTACTCTCGCAGCTCCAACGCCGCCCTCATGACCGACCTCGACGGTAACATCGTCGCCATCCCCAACCCCTCCGGCCGGGGCCCAGGCTACCGCTACTTTGGCGCTGCCAAGAAGCTCCCCGGCGTCCGTGAGCTATTTGATAAGCCACCTGAGGTCCGCAAGCGCCGCACCCGCTACGAGATCCACAAGCGCATCAATGCCGGGTACTATGGATACTATGACGACGAGGACGGTGTGCTTGAGCCCCTTGAGGCTGCTGCCGAGAAGCGCATGCGGGACGAGGTTGTCACGGAGTGGCACCGGGTGGAGCGTGTGCGGCGGGAGGCCATGAAGAATGTGGTGAGTGGCGAGGTGGCTGCAGCAGGTGGGCGTGGTGGGGAAGCTGCTACGGAGGTGCTGTTCGAGGAGGTGGAGGAGGAGGTTGAGGAGGAGAGGAGGCTGGAGGAAGAGAGGATGGAAAGAGAGAAGGGGGAAGAGGCTGGGAGGGAGTTTGTGGCACATGTGCCGCTCCCTGACGAGAAGGAGATTGAGCGGATGGTGCTAGAGCAGAAGAAGAAAGAGCTGCTCAGCAAGTACACAAGTGATACCCTGCAAGGCGAGCAGAAGGAGGCTAAGGAGATGCTCAATGTCCAACGCTAGGAGAGATGTATGCTCTTGTTTATCTTGGCTCTAGTAGATTACTTAACTGGTGTAGACTAGGCATGCATCCAAAATACCACACCATAAAGACTGCTCTACTGATTTTTTGTTGCCCTGTAATTTGTGTGCGCCATTTACTCTTTAATACCTTCATGCTGCGAATGATTTAATTTTATGATGCAGAGCCTGTGTTCATGAGGGGAGCCTTGGCGCAGTGGTAAAGCTGCTGCCTTGTGACCATGAGGTCACGGGTTCAAGTCCTGGAAACAGCCTCTTACAGAAATGTAGGGAAAGGCTGCGTACAATAGACCCAAAGTGGTCGGACCCTTTCCCAGACCCTGCACAAGCGGGAGCTGCATGCACTGGGGCTGCCCTTTTTTAGAGCCTGTGTTCAGTCTTGCAATATGTGAATTATCATTTGCATTGTACCATTGATTGTGTGCTTTGTTTGAATTTTGAAAGTTGTGCTCATAGTCATGGTATCAACAGTGAAATACTCTGCTCGAGCCTGAGTTAAATATGTATACGGTCAGGTGTTTTGGCCTTAGGTTCGTATACTGCTCATGCGGTTCACTGCCTCTGATTAGTTTTGTTCACAAATCTTATTTGAACCTGATGCTCCAAATAAGCAATTTATATGCTGAAATACTGAGTTTAGGCAATAAATTGATACGTCAAATTCATATATGTTGACCATATAAGCGCTGAGTGGCGCAGTATCTTATTTCATTACTTTGCCGTAGTTCATTTAGTTAACGTCGCTGCAGCTGTTTTGTATTTTCTGCTGATGAGTTGGTATACACATTGAGTAAGCATTTTGTGCTTCTTGGAAAACCTTTTAAAATCGACAAGAGTATTGTTTGAGTTGATGATTCTTTCAAATGTCCTTTTGACCTACCAAGTTAGATACAGAGGCATAATGCCTTATTGGTGCTGACAACAAGGTGCCTTCTTTTGGGTTACAGTTCAACTGTATATCCGTAGTTCTGTACCAATGATGGGTTTTAGTTAGTTATTTGATAGAAAACATCTCGCAAGTAGGAAATCATGCTGGTCGGGTGAGTTAACTGACAAGCAGATACTTAGTTTCTTTTTCAGAAACTAATGTGTCTGCTTTGTTCATTTCTTCATCAAACATTTGGTAAAGCAAGTCAGATTTGGTTACACATTCAAAAAATATGCGATTTAGTTCAGAGTTTTTTTGTGCTTATGTCTGATTAGTGATTCCGTTTCTAGAATATTCCTTGTCAACCGAAGCACCTCATTCGCTGTGGGGTGTGTTATGTGTAGGCTGGAACGTGGTCTTGTATATTCGGTTCGTGTTTATTTAATGATGTGGTTTAATTTTATGAGGCAAAGCTGTGTTCTGTCTTGCAATATATAAATTATCATTTGCATTGTATTGTATCATTTTTTTGCGGGTATTCTATTGTATTGTATTGTATCATTGATTGTGTGCCCATTTACTCTTAGAACCTTCATGCTGCGAATGGTTTAATTTTATGAGGCAAAGCCTGTGTTCTGTCTTGCAATATGCGAATTATTATCATTTACATTGTATTGTATCATTGATCGTGTGTTTTGTTTGAATTTTGAAAGTTGTGCTCCTAGGCATTGTATCAACAGCGAAATACTCTACTGGAGCCTGAGTTAAATATGTATATGGTCGGGTGTTTTGGCCTTAGGCGTGTCTATTGCTCATGCAATTCACTGCCTCTGATTAGTTTTGTTCATAAATCTTGTTTGAACCTGATGCTCCAAATAAGCAATTTATATGCTGAAATGTTGACTTTAGGCAATAAATTGATACATGGAATTCCCATACGTTGACCATATCGCTGCTAAATAGTTAACATATAAATTGATACATGGAATTCCCATACGTTTGACCATATCATTAGTTGCCGTAGTTCATTTAGTTAAAGTCGCTGCAGCTATTTTGTATTTTCTGGAGATGATCTGTCATACACATCGAGTGAGCATTTTGTGCTTCTTTGAATACCTTTTAAAATCTGGAAGAGTATTGTTTGAAGTTGATGATTCTTTTGAATGTCCTTTCTACCTACCAAGTTAGATACAGAGGGATAACGCCTTATTGGTGCTGACCACAAGATGCTTTCTTCGGGGTTACAGTTGAACTGCATATCTGTAGTTCTGTACTAATGACGGATTTTAGTTATTTATTTGATATGGAAAACATTTTGCAAGCAGGAAATCATGCTGGTCGGGTGAGTTAACTGAGCAGCAGATATACCTAGTTTCTTTTTCAGCAACTAATGTGTCTGCTTCGTTCATTTCCTCGTCAAACATCTTGTAAAGCAAGTCAGATTTGGGGATACATGAAAAAAATTACTACCTCTGTTTCAAAATATAAGACGTTTTTGTACGCTAAACTAGTCTAAAAAACATCTTATACTTTAATACGGAAGGAGTATGTGATTCAGTTTAGAATTTTTGCGCTTATGGTGTCTGATTAGTGATTCCATTTCTAGAATATTCGTTGCCAACTGAAGCACCTCATTTGCTGTGGCAACACCTCATTTCATCATATCTTAACCTATTTCCCCCCTTCCTGTTAGGTTGGTCATTGCTGAATCCTTCACGGTATTGAGATGAGTGAAGTGCGAGGAGCAATATGTGCAGTGCTGGACAAGCGTTGACGCAACCCTAGAAGATCTGATGCTAAAAACACTGAAGGGCTTCGCTGCAATCATGTTGATCGATGTGATGTTTATTACCCTAGAATGATTGATGCCAAATGGGTAAACCTGAGATAGTGGTGGTGAACCGTCACTGTGCATGGATGTGCTGTATTCACTGGCACTCTACAAGTACATCCATTGGCTACGCATATATCTAAAAAACTACTAGACCATAATGAAAGCAATTCTGAACACTCGAAGGATGTTAACCATCTATCTTACTACAGCACAGATTTTAAGAAGGTCAATGCCCCTTTTATCTGGTTAACATGATCGGTACAAATTTGGCTGAGAATTGCTACCGAAACGAATAGGCAGATACGTAAGGGTGCGTTGGCTGGGAACAATGTGGAGTGGAATGCCATGGTTGATTGCATCATGGCTGGGAACAATGTGGAGTGGAATGCCATGGTTGATTGCATCATTCGAAGATCTACAGTACATGGAAGTAACAAATCTGCATCATATTGCCGGGACTTTCCCTTTCCCTGGGAGAGCTGGCTACAACATTTAACTTCAAACTTTAACCTCACACACAACAAAGAAAGAGAGCGAGTATTCCCTCCATTCATAAATATAAGATGTTTTGAATATTTCAATATGAACTACATACATACTGAAATGAGTGAACAAACACACTAGAACATGTCTATATACATTTGATTCGGAAAAAAAGTTACTCCTGCCGACCCATATTAATTGACGTACACTTAGTATAAAGCTGTACAAAGTGTGCGTCAATTAATATGGATAGGAAGGAGTAGAGCATTTTATATTTGTGAATGGAGAGAGTAGAATATATGATGGAAGAAATAACGTTCATAAAAAATAAATCAGTAGCAGATAAAAAACATAAACGGGCCAACAAGAACTTGTAGTATCGAACAACCGCATTTGACATTGCCAACTTACGGCATCTACCCTCGCAAAAAGAGAAGAAGAGGGAAGTCACCTAAACTAGCCACCAACAGTAAACAGTTATATATCAAAGCTGTTCCTCTCCAAATGCTGCGAGTCTATCAACTGCCGTGCAAGTACAAAAGAGCATGACGAAGTAGTTATATATCAAAACCGTTCCTCTCAAATGCGGCACGTCCATCAACTGCCATGCAACTACAAAAGAGCATGGCGAAGTACAAATTTCCAACATAGTTCTTGTGTGCCGAAAACTATCCATCTACCAGGCTATTAACGCTTGTGCTACAAGCGAACTTGTCAAAACTTGTGCTTTTCTGAGATTGTGATCATATCAAAATCCACCTGATTTCTTTTGTAGAATTTCCTCAAATCTGGTTTCTGAGATTGTGATCATATCAAAATCCACCTGATTTCTTTTGTAGAATTTCCTCAAATCTGGTTTCTGAGACTGACAACATCTGGTTCAGAATCAACCTCACCCCACAACCAGTCATCTGAGCATACCGAGGTTTTATCCTCTGCTCTAAACTGTACCCAAAGTACTGTGGAAATTTCACGAGTTCATACCTTGGGTACCCCATCGTCAGAAAATATTCATATTTGGGAATCAAATTTTCTTGCAAGCTGAGAGTGTGAATAATCCCAAATCTATTTACCATAATGCCAATTTCCTCGATGCTGAACTCTCTCTCCAGGAAAAACTCTGTGATTGGCTTCAGCTTTGACTCTATGTTCAAACCAAAAGCCTGGGGACATTTCTGAATAAGAGATGCAGCATCTGCGCCGATCGACCGGAAGTAGTCAGCAGTTGGTCTGAGGTTGTCATTGACACTGTAGCTCATGAGATGAGGACATCGTGTGAGAATCTTGCCGATGTTTTCCTTAGAAACTCCTAGTTCAGTAAGGTAGCTCACAGTTATCTCCACCTTCTGCCTGCTATATGTGAGAAATGCAGGGAACCGGCATATCACCTTGCTCCACTGAGTTTTGTTGACACCAATATTCTCCATATAGGCCATCATAGGTTTCAGATTATCTGTCAAGCTGATTCCACATAGCTGAGGCCTCTTCCTGATGATTCCAGGTATGCCTGACCTCGGCACACCAAGCTCAAGCAGTAGCTCCACCAGGGGCTTTATCTTGCGATCCACGTTGTAGTACGCAAATGCTGGGAACTTGCGCACGACATTCTTGATCTCCTCATGATCCATGCCATAGTCCAGCAGGTAGAGCACTAACTCCGGGAGGGCTCCCCCTGAGGTTGGTGTGCTTACTCGAGCAATTGCCTTCTGCTTATTTGAGCTCGTTGGTGTAAGTATCATTGAGTAAGACAAGGACTCCCTTTCCGCGGAAAAAGGATCAGGGAAATTCTCCACCACTTCAACCAAACTATCCCCATGTTCTTTAGAAAGAGCTTCTAGATAGGGAAGGAGAGCATCTCTGATCTCAGGTGTACTCAGCTCCCTTCCTGAAAAATAAATATGCTGTGAAATGTTCAGAACCTATAAGGTACAAAGTTTATAGATAGTAACTTCAAGATGCGAACCTTCAGCATATCGAGATCTGTAAGCACTTTGGAGCTTTGAACTCAGGTGCTCAATGAATCCATCTGATTTGTTGGCGATCCGTGCAGCTACCGCACTTCTCAAACCTTTCTGCCTTAAGAACAGCGATAGCACAGCTTTCGCTTCCTCTCTTTCTGCAGCAAGCAACCTTGAGAGAGCAGTTGTGGAGCTTTGGGCACTGGCCACCAGTAAATCATCAGCATCTGCAACATAGTTGATGTGGACCATAAATATAACTTGCGTATGCGACATACTCCCATGGAGGAGATTTTTTAAGAAGAGATAAACAGATAACCTCACATGATTGTGCATTGCAAATGGGATGTTGTCTGGAAATGAGAGTGTAAAGCCTGTATAAACAGAAGACCGCTATTAGTAATGTTGGAGCCAGTAACTAATGAAATACGGTATGGAAATCTTAAGTAGATGTTTGGTGGATTATCCTTTCAACGTCTCTGGTTCTTACTTCTGTTAAATCAAAAAGAAGCAGTACAGTGCCCAGTTACCAATGATTGAGCTCCTTCCCAGGTAGTACACGAGTTTACATACAAATCCATGTTTTGAAAAAGTTTACATATACTATTATAGACGATGCCGCACAATTATCTTTTTCGCATTTATTGAGGCAATTCAAATCGGAGACCAGTAAACTGAATCTATTACTAATATTCTTATACAAATCTCGACTAAGATTTGCACCGATCCTCTCAAATTGCAGGGCATCCATCATACCGTATAATCACGAGGAAACATCGGACAAGCTCCAATCCCTACTGAATTAATACTACGATACTAGTACAGGCAGTAATGGAACCAATGCCATTAAGAGCGAGCGAGGAAGCGCGCCTACCTGCAGGAGGAGGGGGAGAGGACGAGCCTCCACGGCGGAAGCAGCCGGCCACGGTGTTCGGACGGGGTCAGGTGGAGGCTGAGTCGCGGGGCCGCCTGCAGGCTCGTCATCGCCGCCGGCCGGCCGGGGAGTGGAGCGCCCGCGGAGAGGGGTGGAGGGGATGAAGGAAGAGTAACAGGAGGTGAGGGGCTGAAGCTGTTTGGGACTTTGGAGCTGGGTTTTATCTTGTTCCACAAACAAACACCCGAAACTGAAATATCTCCAATTTCGTAGACCCCGTTAAAAAATGAGATAAATTTAAGGGTGTTTCTAGGAAATGGCTCTCGGAAACCCAATTGTACATTACGAAAGTGAAAATTTGAAATTACTTCGCCAACAACCGCACTATTAATATTTTTTTAGAAACTTCTAGTCTAATCGTCGTATGTCATGACAGTACAAAGAATATCGGAAATAACAAAAAATACAATTAGGTTTGTGGACAAGCTAGCGACAACTACAAGTACTGAGCGAGCCAACGGCGTGCCGCCGTCACCGCCCTCCCTCGTCGGAGTCGGGCAAAACTTGTTAGTAGAAAGTCGAGGAATCATCATGTTAAAGCCTTAATAGGTCAGCGCACCAGAACAACAACCGTCACCGATTAAGAAAAGAGTAGGTTGAAATACTCAAACATGTAGACATATGACCGAAGACGAATAAAGACCGGATCCTAACAGATCCATCGAACCGAATCCCGCGAGATTCGACGAAGACACGCCATCACACATTCTCTGACGACGCTAGATGCACCATCAGAAAGGGGATCGAAAGTGGGAGACATTGTTCCTACTAGGGGACTTTGCCAAAGCCACACAACCCTACCGAGACGCCGAAACAAACAAGAATGATAGCAGGGTCCCTCCCGTCGGTGAGGGGCGATGACGGTGTAATACACTGAGGGTGTCCTCTCGGTGGGAAGCATGGCAGCAGGCCCGTCTCGCAGAGGTCCAATGTAAAGGGCAGCCCGGAGGCCCGAATGGATATTAGGAGATGCCAAGATGGAGACGGCATAAGATCGATCGAACCCCATGTAAACCCTAGCCCTCATCGTCTATATAAATTGGGGCTCAGGGTAGCCATTCCCATCTACAACATAGACTATACACTCGGTAGCCATATACTTCCTCACCACTGTAACCCCCTCGCATAAGGTGCTCCACCATTACTCATATAAAGGATGTTGTAGTACCCGCCTCCTAGGGGCCTTCGCGGGCAAGAGTGCCCTTTGAACCATCTGTTTCCAGGTGGCGTGCCACGGGGGGCTGTCGGTGTCAAAACCGGCGGATCTCGGGTAGGAGGTCCCGAACTATGCATCTAGGCGGATGGTAACAGGAGGCAGGGGACACGATGTTTTACCCAGGTTTGGGCCCTCTTGATGGAGGTAAAACCCTACGTCCTGCTTGATTTATTCTTGATGATATGAGTATTACAAGAGTTGATCTACCACGAGATCGGAGAGGCTAAACCCTAGAAGCTAGCCTATGGTATGATTGTATGTTATTGTGTCCTATGGACTAAAACCCTCCGGTTTATATAGACACCAGAGGGGGCTAGGGTTACACAAGGTCGGTTACAAAGGAGGAGATATACACATCCGTATTGCCTAGCTTGCCTTCCACGCCAAGTAGAGTCCCATCCGGACACGAGACGAAGTCTTCAATCTTGTATCTTCATAGTCCAACAGTCTGGTCAAAGGATATAATCCGGCTGTCCGGATACCCCCTAATCCAGGACTCCCTCAGTAGCCCCCGAACCAGGCTTCAATGACGATGAGTCTGGCACGCAGTATTGTCTTCGGCATTGCAAGGCGAGTTCTTCTCCATCTTTCGAACATTTGTAAAGCAGTGTCCGGTCCCATAAATGTTTGGACCTCTTGGCTTCTGTGCCCAATAAGGGCTTTCTCCCACGCGTCGAATGAATGCGAGGCGCTAGGGCGTTTTTATATTCGCCCCCCTAGCCAGATAAATAAATTGTCTATTAAAGGGATGGGGATCCTTAGATCCGATCCATACCATCCTCCCCCAGCGAGAGTCCATCAGAGCGCGTTCCGGAAAGATCCATTCCAGCATGGCCGACCTCCGCAGCTCCTCCTCCCGCCCCCGAAGCCCTAAGCCCGATGATTGGGAGAGGTGTTCAGTCCCACACAGTTATTTAGTCGAACTGCAGACTAAGGGATTTCTCCCTCCGGCGTACATGGTGCCCGTTCGAGCCGGGCTTGCCACCTATAATGGCGGGGAGCAAGCGGAGAGCTTTCCCGCTCCCTCTATGGGGGAACGGGTCTGCCTTGTTCCCTATCTATTAAGGGGACTCAGATTTCCAATTCATCCATTCCTCCACGGGCTCCTGGAGTTCTACGGCCTCTAATTACACAATTTCACCCCGCCTCCATCCTACATATCGCCGGCTATGTGGCTCTCTGCGAGTTGTTCCTGGGCTGCGAGGCTCACTTCGAGCTGTGGAAAAGGCTATTTTGCCTCGTCCCTCGCACACAGAGGGGATTACTTTATCAAGTGGGTGGAGCCGAAATATGGCACATCGCCGATACCAGATACCTGTCTGGTACCGAGAAGAAGTCGTCCGAAGACTGGCCTTCAGAATGGTTTTATATGGAGGATGTTCCCCTTCCGGACCCTGTTCGGCGGGGTCTTCGTGAGTTCAACAATGCTCCTCTGAAGAAACGCCGAAGTTGGCGCCCACGGAACCCCCAGGTGGAAGACAATGGAGAAGTCCTCTATCTGATGAACCGAATTAAAGCACTGGCTCGATCAGGATTGACAGTAATCGAAGTTATGTCGATTTGCATAATGCGGGGAGTGCAACCACTTCAATATCGTGGGCACCCCTTGTGGTGTTATAACGGGGCGGATGACGCCACCCGCTGCGGGCGTAAGGGTCCGGACAATGCTGCCGCTTTAGAGAAAATTCTGTCCGAATTGTTCAAGGGTGAGGAAGAGAAGTTCACCCGCATCAAGCCACGGGATGGATTCTCCATGTATAATCCTCCAAGTTGGGTAAGTTATATCTCCCTGCTCCCATTTCTCCCGCATTCTTTGTCGTAAGTGTTCACCTTGCCACTTTGCGGTAGGAACTGCGAAAAGCCATAAAGGAGGTCAGCAGCCCTTCCCCACAACCAGAGGACCCTGACCAGGCCCTCGACTCCGGACTTGAAGAAGATTCGGTTATATTCGTGGAGCTGATGTTGGGGAACGTAGTAATTTCAAAAAAATTCCTACGCACACGCATGATCATGGTGATGCATAGCAATGAGAGGAGAGTGTGATCTACGTACCCTTGTAGACCGACAGCGGAAGCGTTATGACAACACGGTTGATGTAGTCGTACGTCTTCACGGCCCGACCGATCAAGCACCGAAACTACGGCACCTCCGAGTTCTAGCACACGTTCAGCTCGATGACGATCCCCAGACTCCGATCCAGCAAAGTGTCGGGGAAGAGTTCCGTCAGCACGACGGCGTGGTGACGATCTTGATGTTCAACTGTCGCAGGGCTTCGCCTAAGCACCACTACAATATTATCGAGGTATATGGTGGAAGGGGGCACCGCACACGGCTAAGAATATGATCACGTGGATCAACTTGTGTGTCTATGGGGTGCCCCCTGCCCCCGTATATAAAGGAGTGGAGGAGGGGAGGGCCGGCCATCTCTATGGCGCGCCCTAGGGGAGTCCTACTCCCACCGGGAGTAGGATTCCCCCTTTCCTAGTCCAACTAGGAGTCCTTCCATGTAGTAGGAGTAGGAGACAAGGAAGGGGAAGAGGGAAGAGAAGGGAGGAGGGGGCGCAGCCCCTTCCCCTAGTCCAATTCGGACTAGGCCTTGGTGGGGGGGGGGGGGCGGCCTGCCTCTCCCTCTCCCTTAAAGCCCAATAAGACTTCTTCTCCCGTATTCCCGTAACTCCCCGGTACTCCGAAAAATACCCGAACCACTCGGAACCTTTCCGATGTCCGAATATAGTCGTACAATATATCGATCTTTATGTCTCGACCATTTTGAGACTCCTCGTCATGTCCCCGATCTCATCCGGGACTCCGAACTCCTTCGGTACATCAAAACTCATAATATAACTGTCATCGAAACCTTAAGCGTGCGGACCCTACGGGTTCGAGAACAATGTAGACATGACCGAGACACGTCTCCGGTCAATAACCAATAGCGGAACCTGGATGCTCATATTGGCTCCTACATATTCTATGAAGATCTTTACCGGTCAGACCGCATAACAACATACGTTGTTCCCTTTGTCATCGGTATTTTACTTGCCCAAGATTCGATCGTCGGTATCTCAATACCTAGTTCAATCTCGTTACCGCAAGTCTCTTTACTCGTTTCGTAATACATCATCTCGCAACTAACTCATTAGTTGCAATGCTTGCAAGGCTTATGTGATGTGCATTACCGAGAGGGCCCAGAGATACCTCTCCGACAATCGGAGTGACAAATCCTAATCTTGAAATACGCCAACCCAACATGTACCTTTGGAGACACCTGTAGAGCTCCTTTATAATCACCCAGTTACGTTGTGATGTTTGGTAGCACACAAAGTGTTCCTCCGGCAAACGGGAGATGCATAATCTCATAGTCATAGGAACATGTATAAGTCATGAAGAAAGCAATAGCAACATACTAAACGATCGGGTGCTAAGCTAATGGAATGGGTCATGTCAATCACATCATTCTTCTAATGATGTGATCCCGTTAATCAAATAACAACTCTTTTTTTCATGGTTAGGAAACATAACCATCTTCGATTAACGAGCTAGTCAAGTAGAGGCATACTAGTGACACTCTGTTTGTCTATGTATTCACACATGTATTATGTTTCCGGTTACTACAATTCTAGCATGAATAATAAACATTTATCATGATATAAGGAAATAAATAATAACTTTATTATTGCCTCTAGGGCATATTTCCTTCAGTCTCCCACTTGCACTAGAGTTAATAATCTAGTTCACATCGCCATGTGATTCAACACTAATAGTTCACATCACCATGTGATTAACACCCATAGTTCACATTGTCATGTGACCTATACCCAAAGGGTTTACTAGAGTCAGTAATCTAGTTCACATCGTTTATGTGATTAACACCCAAAGAGTACTAAGGTGTGATCATGTTTTGCTTGTGAGATAATTTTAGTCAACGGGTCTGTCACATACAGATCCGTAAGTATTTTGCGAATTCTATGTCTACAATGCTCTGCATGGAGCTACTCTAGCTAATTGCTCCCACTTTCAATATGTATCTAGATCGAGACTTAGAGTCATCCAGATCTGTGTCAAAACTTGCATCGATGTAACTTTTTACGACGAACCTTTTTGTCACCTCCATAATTGAGAAATATTCCACTAAGAATAATTTTGACCGCTATCCTGTGATCTACTCTTAGATCACTATTGTACTCCCTTGCTTAACACAGTGTCGGGTATACAATAGATCTGGTACACAGCATGGCATACTTTATAGAACCTATGGCTGAGGCATAGGGAATGACTTTCATTCTCTTTCTATCTTCTGCCGTGGTCGGGCTTTGAGTCTTACTCAATTTTACACCTTTAACACAGCCAAGAACTCTTTCTTTGACCATTCCAATTTTTGAACTACTTCAAAATATTGTCAAAGTATGTACTCATTGAAAAAAAACTTATCAAGTGTCTTGATCTATCTATATAGATCTTGATGCTTAATATGTAAGCAGCTTCACCGAGGTCTTTCTTTGAAAAACTTCTTTCAAAACACTCCTTTATGCTTTGTAGAATAATTCTACATTATTTCCGATCAACAATATGTCATTCACATATACTTATCAGAAATGTTGTAGTGCTCCCACTCACTTTCTTGTAAATACAGGCTTCACCGCAAGTCTGTATAAAACTATATGCTTTGATCATCTCATCAAAGCGCATATTCCAACTCCGAGATGCTTGCACCATTCCATAGATGGATCGCTGGAGCTTGCACATTTTGTTAGCACCTTTAGGATTGACAAAACCTTCTGGTTGTATCATATACAACTCTTCTTTAATAAATCCATTAAGGAATGCATTTTTGTTTATTCATTTGCCGGATTTCATAAAATGCGGCAATTGCTAACATTATTCGGACAGACTTAAGCATAGACACGAGTGAGAAACTCTCATCGTAGTCAACACCTTGAACTTGTCGGAAACCTTTTGCGACAATTCTAGCTTTGTAGATAGTAACTCTACTATCAACGTCCGTCTTCCTCTTGAAGATCCATTTAATCTCAATGGCTCGCCGATCATTGGGCAAGTCAATCAAAGTCCATACTTTGTTCTCGTACATGGATCTCATCTCAGATTTCATGGCCTCAAGCCCTTTCGCGGAATCTGGGCTCATCATCGCTTCCTCATAGTTCGTAGGCTCGTCATGGTCAAGTAACATGACCTCCAGAACTGGATTACCGTACCACTCTGGTGCGGATCTCACTTTCTTTTTTCCTACGAGGTTCGGTAGTAACTTGATCTGAAGTTACATGATCATCATCATTAGCTTCCTCACTAATCGGACTAGTAGTCACAAGAACAGATTTCTGTGATGAACTACTTTCCAATAAGGGAGCAGGTACAGCTACCTCATCAAGTTCTACTTTCCTCCCACTCACTTCTTTCGAGAGAAATTCCTTCTCTAAAAAGGATCCATTCAAAGTAACGAATATCTTTCCTTCAGATCTGTGATAGAAGTATCCTATGAAGACGCACTTCTCCGATTTGGGTTTGAGCTTATCAGGTTGAAACTTTTTCACATAAGCATTGCAACCTCAAACTTTAAGAAACGACAGCTTAGGTTTCTTGCCAAACCATAGTTCATACGGTGTCGTTTCAACGGATTTAGATGGTGCCCTATTTAACGTAAATGCAGCTGTCTCTAATGCATAACCCCAAAATGATAGTGGTAGATCGGTAAGAGACATCATAGATCGCACCATATCTAATAAAGTACGGTTATGACATTCAGACACACCATTATATTGTGGTGTTCCAGGTGGCGTGAGTAGTGAAACTATTTCACATTGTTTTTAACTAAAGGCCAAACTCGTAACTCAAATACTCTTCTCTACGATCAGATCGTAGAAACTTTATTTTCTTGTTACGATGATTTTTCACTTCACTCTGAAATTCTTTGAACTTTTCAAATGTTTCAGACTTATGTTTCATCAAGTAGATATACTCATATCTGCTCAAATCATCTGTGAAGATCAGAAAATAATGATACTTGTTGCGAGCCTCAATATTCATCGGACCACATACATCAGTATGTATGATTTCCAACAAATCTGTTGCTCGCTCCATTGTTCTGAAGAACAGAGTCTTAGTCATCTTGCCCATGAGGCATGGTTCGCAAACATCAACTGATTCATAATCAAGTGATTCCAAAAGCCCATCAGCATGGAGTTTCTTCATGCGCGTTACACCAATATGACCTAAACGGTAGTGCCACAAATAAGTTGCACTATCATTATTAACTTTGCATCTTTTGGTTTCAATATTATGATTATGTGTATCACTACGATCGAGATCCAACGAACTATTTTCATTGGGTGTGTAACCATATAAGGTTTTATTCATGTAAACAGAACAACAATTTATTCTCTTACTTAAATGAATAACCGTATTACAATAAACATGATCAAATCATATTCATGCTCAACGCAAACACCAAATAACACTTATTTAGGTTCAACACTAATCCCGAAATTATAGGGAGTGTGCGATGATGATCATATCAATCTTGGAACCACTTCCAACACACATCATCACTTCACCCTTAACTAGTCTCTGTTTATTCTGCAACTCCCATTTCGAGTTACTAATCTTAGCAACTGAACTAGTATCAAATACTAAGGGGTTGCTATAAACACTAGTAAAGTACACATCAATAACATGTATATCAAATATACTTATGTTCACTTTGCCATCCTTCTTATCCGCCAATCACTTTGGGTAGTTCCGCTTCTAGTGGCCAGTCCCTTTGCAGTAGAAGCACTTAGTCTTAGGCTTAGGACCAGACTTGGGCTTCTTAACTTGAGCAACAACTTGCTTGCTGTTCTTCTTGAAGTTCCCCTTCTTCCCTCTGCCCTTTTCTTGAAACTAGTGGTCTTGTCTACCATCAACACTTGATGTTTTTCTCGATTTCTACCTTCGTCAATTTCAGCATTACGAAAAGCTTGGGAATCGTTTCCATTATCCCTTGCATATTATAGTTCATCACGAAGTTCTACTAACTTAGTGATGGTGACTAGAGAATTCTGTCAATCACTATCTTATCTGGAAGATTAACTCCCACTTGATTCAAGCGATTGTAGTACCCAGACAATCTGAGCACATGCTCACTAGTTGAGCGATTCTCCTCCATCTTTTAGCTATAGAACTTGTTGGAGACTTTATATCTCTCAACTCGGGTATTTGCTTGAAATATTAACTTCAAATCCTGGAACATCTCATATGGTCCATGACGTTCAAAACGTCTTTGAAGTCCCGATTCTAAGCCGTTTAAGCATGGTGCACTAAACTATCAAGTAGTCATCATATTGAGCTAGCCAAACGTTCATAACGTCTGCATCTGCTCCTGCAATAGGTCTGTCACCTAGCGGTGCATCAAGGACATAATTCTTCTGTGCAGCAATGAGGATAAACCTTAGATCACGGATCCAATCCGCATCATTGCTACTAACATCTTTCAACACAATTTTCTCTAGGAACATATCAAAAATAAAACAGGGGAGCTAAACACGAGCTATTGATCTACAACATAGATATGCTAATACTACCAGGACTAAGTTCATGATAAATTAAAGTTCAATTAATCATATTAGTTAAGAACTCCCACTTAGACAAACATCCCTCTAATCCTCTAATTGATCACGTGATCCAAATCAACTAAATCATGTCCGATCATCACGTGAGATGAAGTAGTTTCATTGGTGAACATCACTATGTTGGTCATATCTACTATATGATTCACGCTCGACCTTTCGGTCTCCGTGTTCCGAGGCCATATCTGTATATGCTTGGCTCGTCAAGTATAACCTGAGTATTCTGCGTGTGCAACTATTTTGCACCCGTTGTATTTGAACGTAGAGCCTATCACACCCGATCATCATGTGGTGTCTCAGCACGAAGAACTTTCGCAACGGTGCATACTCAGGGAGAACACTTCTTGATAATTAGTGAGAGATCATCTTAAAATGCTACCATCAATCAAAGCAAGATAAGATGCATAAAAGATAAACATCACATGCAATCAATATAAGTGATATGATATGGCCATCATCATCTTGTGCTTGTGATGTCCATCTTCGAAGCACCGTCGTGATCACCATCGTCACCGGCGTGACACCTTGATCACCATCGTAGCATCGTTGTCGTCTCGCCAATCTTATGCTTCCACGACTATCGCTACCGCTTAGTGATAAGGTAAAGCATTAAAGCGCAATTGCATTGCATACAATAAAGCGACAACCATATGGCTCCTGCCAGTTGCCGATAACTTGGTTACAAAACATGATCATCTCATACAATAAAATTTAGCATCATGTCTTGACCATATCACATCACAACATGCCCTGCAAAAACAAGTTAGACGTCCTCTTGCAAGTTTTATGTGGCTGCTACGGGCTTAAGTAAGAACCAATCTTACCTACGCATCAAAACCACAATGATAGTTTGTCAAGTTGGTGCTGTTTTAACCTTCGCAAGGACTGGGCGTAGCCACACTCGGTTCAACTAAAGTTGGAGAAACTGTCACCCGCTAGCCACCTTTTTGCAAAGCACGTCGGGAGAACCGGTCTCGCGTAAGCGTACGCGTAATGTCGGTCCGGGCCGCTTCGTCGAACCAAAGTATGACATGCTGGTAAGCAGTATGACTTATATCGCCCACAACTCACTTGTGTTCTACTCGTGCATATAACATCAACACATATAACCTAGGCTCGGATGCCACTGTTGGGGAACGTAGTAATTTCAAAAAATTTCCTACGCACACGCAAGATCATGGTGATGCATAGCAATGAGAGGAGAGTGTGATCTACGTACCCTTGTAGACCGACAGCGGAAGCGTTATGACAACGCGGTTGATGTAGTCGTACGTCTTCACGGCCCGACCGATCAAGCACCGAAACTACGGCACCTCCGAGTTCTAGCACACGTTCAGCTCGATGACGATCCCCGGACTCCGATCCAGCAAAGTGTCGGGGAAGAGTTCCGTCAGCACGACGGCGTGGTGACGATCTTGATGTTCAACTGTCGCAGGGCTTCGCCTAAGCACCACTACAATATTATCGAGGTATATGGTGGAAGGGGGCACCGCACACGGCTAAGAATATGATCACGTGGATCAACTTGTGTGTCTATGGGGTACCCCCTGCCCCCGTATATAAAGGAGTGGAGGAGGGGAGGGCCGGCCCTCTCTATGGCGCGCCCTAGGGGAGTCCTACTCCCACCGGGAGTAGGATTCGCCTTTCCTAGTCCAACTAGGAGTCCTTCCATGTAGTAGGAGTAGGAGACAAGGAAGGGGAAGAGGGAAGAGAAGGAAGGAGGGGGCGCAGCCCCTTCCCCTAGTCCAATTCGGACTAGGCCTTGGGGGGGCGCGCGGCCTGCCTCTCCCTCTCCCCTAAAGCCCAATAAGGCCCATATACATCTTCTCCCGTATTCCCGTAACTCCCCGGTACTCCGAAAAATACCCGAACCACTCGGAACCTTTCCGATGTCCGAATATAGTCGTCCAATATATCGATCTTTACGTCTCGACCATTTCGAAACTCCTCGTCATGTCCCTGATCTCATCCGGGACTCCGAACTCCTTCGGTACATCCAAACTCATAAACTCATAATATAACTGTCATCGAAACCTTAGGCGTGCAGACCCTACGGGTTCGAGAACAATGTAGACATGACCGAGACACGTCTCCGGTCAATAACCAATAGCGGAACCTGGATGCTCATATTGGCTCCTACATATTCTATGAAGATCTTTATCGGTCAGACCGCATAACAACATACGTTGTTCCCTTTGTCATCGGTATGTTACTTGCCCGAGATTCGATCATCGGTATCTCAATACCTAGTTCAATCTCGTTACCGGCAAGTCTCTTTACTCGTTTCGTAATACATCATCTCACAACTAACTCATTAGTTGCAATGCTTGCAAGGCTTATGTGATGTGCATTACCGAGAGGGCCCAGAGATACCTCTCCGACAATCGGAGTGACAAATCCTAATCTCGAAATACGCCAACCCAACATGTACCTTTGGAGACACCTGTAGAGCTCCTTTATAATCACCCAGTTATGTTGTGACGTTTGGTAGCACACAAAGTGTTCCGTCGGCAAATCGGAGTTGCATAATCTCATAGTCATAGGAACATGTATAAGTCATGAAGAAAGCAATATCAACATACTAAACGATCGGGTGCTAAGCTAATGGAATAGGTCATGTCAATCACATCATTCTTCTAATGATGTGATCCCGTTAATCAAATAACAACTCTTTTGTTCATGGTTAGGAAACATAACCATCTTCGATTAACGAGCTAGTCAAGTAGAGGCATACTAGTGACACTCTGTTTGTCTATGTATTCACACATGTATTATGTTTCCGGTTAATACAATTCTAGCATGAATAATAAACATTTATCATGATATAAGGAAATAAATAATAACTTTATTATTGCCTCTAGGGCATATTTCCTTCAGCTGATAGACCGGTAGTTCTATCAGTTAAGCTGCGACGATGCCATGGTGGCCATTACGGCCGACTATCCCGGACTGCTCCTTGCATCGCACGTAAGAAAAGCCAAAAATCCCAACTCCAAAACTAGGATCCCCTTTTAGACACTTCACCCACCATATACACATGACATTTTTACAGGGAAGGCATTCAGGATGCCCTGCCGAACCCACAGCAACGCGCCAACAGGAGGCACCGAGGTTGGGTAGGCCAAAAAGGAAGGCAGTCAGGACGGAGACGCCGGCGCAAAGGTATAACAAACCCAGCTCCGTGGTTGTCGTCTTTCTCGAAATATAATGATGCCCATGTTTCTTTAACAGAAAAAACGCTCGCCGGAATATGTCCGGCGATGTTACTAATCACGCTTCCACCAGTGTCACATCCCTAGTTCTGGTATGCACTAGGCTAGACCTTCATTTGAGCATCATGTTTAAATTCAAATGAAATTTGAATTGAGGAATTTTCAAAAGCCTCAGAAGACCTCTAAAAATAACCAACATTTAAATCTCATCAAATGAGTCGAAGAAAATGTTCCTGTTAATCTCTGGAAATATTGGCAAGGGATAAAATTCAAACCAATATTTCTAGAATCTTAGAAACAATTATTTTGGGCCTTTCAATTAATCCAATAAATATTTGAATTGGATCTATATTTGTTATATAATAAATATATGTTCAATAATTCTGGAAATTGTTGTGTAGCTTTGGATAAGTCCATTTAGTTCACACAATTATTTCCATGAATTTTGAAAATGGTTTGGTCTTTGAACTAAATCAAAACATAATAGCAAAAATAGGAAAACAGAACAATTAATAAGGGAGGGAGAGAGAAGGACTCACCTGGCCTTCTCACCTGAAGCAGAGCCGGCCCAGCTCCTGATCTGGCCCAGCCCACCAGGGGCTCCCCGGTCTTCTTCCTCCTTTGACAGAAGGACAGAGGCGCGTGGCCATCGCGCGCCGGCATGCGCCCAAGCCACCTCCTGCTTCCGCCGCTTCTGGAGCCAGCCCCGAGTGCCACGCACTCCCTCTCGACCCCCTCGCTCTCTCCCTGGACCTCCTCCCCCTCCTCTGCTCTCTTCCGCAGCACCACCGAGCGCGTTTGCCGCCGCCGCTCGCCGTAGCCATGGCCACCACCTCTCCTACGCCCCCTGAAGCTGCCCACAAGCTCCGCATCATTCCTCTCTTCCTCCTCACCGCACCAAGTGAGTCGGGAAGCCCTGCAACGTCCTCACCAACCTCATCTCCGTCCTCGACCGCCGTGGACCGTCGCCGTCGATTTGCTCCGTCCAAGCCTTCACCGAGCACGCTGACCATCCCCTCGTATCATCTGTGAGCTCCACTGCATTTCCCCTCTCTCCGTTTGCTCTCCTCCATGCCGTAGCACCGTTCCACGCCGTGACCGAAGCTCGCCGCTGCGTGGCCTTGTCGCCGCCGCGGCCTGAGATCGAACGGGTCGCGCCCGTGCACCGAATCAAGCTCCTGGTGAACCCAGGAGGCTGCCCAGGCCTTTACTTTGCTCGCCCGCGTCCTGCAACGCCGGTTTCGTCGAGGTGCGACTCCGGCCGCCGCCTGCCGTTGTTGCAGTCAATGTTCCGGGCCACCCTAGCTCCTCCTGCTTGCTCCATTGGATGCGCGTAGATGCTAGCTCGCAGTAGAGCCAAACCCAGCCGCGAACCACCTTCTGTAGAGCCATCCCGACCGACTCCAGCGAGTCCCCGCCGTTGTTGTGGTCGCCGGCGTCAACTGCTGACGTGGCGCCAGTTTAATTAGCGCTAATGATCCTTCTAAACACCCATAGAGCCACTGCCATGTGCCCCTATGCCTGTTTAGGTTAGACTAATTTTATGTTTAGATTAGTGATAACCACGTGGCCCCACATGTCGGCTTTGACTTTGACCTAGTCATTGCTGACCCGACCCCAACTGTCAGCGACACTAACCAGCACCGTGTCACTAACGTGTGGACCCCACACGTCAGGTTTGACCCGGAATAGCCCCTGTTGACATCACAGTGACGCAATGCTGATGCAGTTAATAATTTTCTAGTTTTAAAATAATTCAGAAAATTCTAGAAAATAGTATAAACTTCAAAAAATCATAGAAATTAATGTATAGCTCAGAATGAAATAAATTATATATGAAAAATGATCAGAAAAATCCAAAGAATCTGTATATGGCGTTTTCATGCATGTTTGAACAACTTAACCCCACTGTTTAGTCCAAAACATGATAATGCACTATCTGAATTCATAGTTTAAATTTGAACCTTGAGTTCAAATCAACCCAAACCTTCTGTTACTAGTTGCATTAGCTCAAAACACATCATATTGACATGTCATGATCATGCATCATATTGTGCATTGCATTGATTGTGCTCTCCTTCTCTGTTGCCGGTATTTGTCCCCTCTCGATAGACGTGCTTCCGACGATGAGTTCGATGACATCGATGAAGAGCTATAATATCTTCAGAAGTGCCAGGCAAGCAAAACCCCCTTGTTCATTGCGATACAATCCCACTCTCTTGCTCCTACTCTCTTTTACTGCATTAGGACAACAACGATTCAACTGTTACATGTTGCGGTAGTTGAACCCCTTTCCTCTGCATGACCCGTCATTGCCACAGTAAATAGATGAAACCCACTAGCATGAGTAGGAATTGTTTGAGACCTGATGTGACTACTCATTCATGCTTGTTTGTCATGCCTGCTATTGCTTAGATTTGAGTCAGGTCTGATCCATCGGGAATGAATTGGAACGTGGTGAACATGTCCTACCGTTGAGAGCTAAGTGTGTGAACACGATTTGGTAAAGGTAGCGGTGAGAGGCCATGTAGGAGTACATGGTGGGTTGTCTCATTGCAGCCATCCTCAGGAACCGAGTTCTGTGTTTGTGATCCATGAATAGTTACTACCACACATTGGGTTCCGGTAACTCGGCCCCTCTCGGCTTATTAATCAACTCGATCTCTGTCCAGGAGTTGCAACTAGTTTCCAGTGTTTGTAGGTAGTGTTAGTAGTCTACCGAGTGGCACCCGGTATAGGTGGGCTTGGGACAGATTAGGCACAGTGGCACGGTGTACCAAGTGGAACCCGAATGGTGGGCTTGGGAACCCTGCACACATCGTTTGGGTCCGTGAGCGACACCCCGGCCGGATCTCCTTGCGGATGGAATCCGAATAGGCGATAAACCTGGACGAGAGACTTGTGTGGTTAGTCAGGTCGTGGCCGACTCCCTCGCCAGGCTTCCGCTTGAAGGTTGCCTAGATACACGATGTGTACATGGTGGTAAGTGGCGAGAGCGTGTGTGAAGAAGTACACCCATGCAGGGTTATCATTATCTATTCGAATAGCCGGATTCCTCGGATATGGAAACTTGGACCCCTTGCATAATTCATAGACAAGTGAAAGTGGATACTCTAAAATGTGCAAGATAAGCGTGAGTGCTATGGACGGCGTTCTCGTAGGGAGACGGGAGCGGATCCATAGTGGTGTATTGATATGGTGAATGTGCGGACTCGTGTGCGCCACCTCAAAAGAGTTACTGGCAGTTGTAGTTCAGGATAGCCACCGAGTCAAAGCTGGCTTACTGCAGTTAAACTCCACCACCCCTTTATTGATACTGATGCATATGTAGCTAGTTCTGATGTAAGTCTTGCTGAGTACATTTGTACTCACGTTTGCTTAATTTATGTTTTTGCAGAGAGACTTCAGTCTCAGCCTTCTTCATTTGTAGTTGTCTGTACTCAGACAAGTTAAGCTTCCGCATTTGCTTGTTGCTTGTATGCTCTGTATGTTGGGTCATGAGATCCATGTTTGTAATACTTGGCTCCTCGGAGCCTAATGAATAAATACTTGAGTCATAGAGTTATGTTGTGATGCCATGTTGTATTTACACATATCGAGCATATTGTGTGTATGATTGAAATACTTGGTATGTGTGGGATCCGACAACCTAGTTGTTTATCCTTGGTAGCCTCTCTTATGGGGAAATGTAGTCTTGTGCTTCCATGAGCGATAGTAGTACGCTACAGCCCAGTTCACCGGAGTCCTGCTAGCCCAGCACTACTGCTCCGGAACACTTGACTGGCCGGCATGTGATTCACTTTGTTCCTGTGTCTGTCCCTTCGGGGAAATGTCAGGCGGTGACATCCGGAGTCCTACCTAGCCTTCTACAGCCCGGGTTCCCGAAGTCCTGTTAGCCCAGTGCTACAGCCCGGATTCACACGCTGCTGACCGACATGCTCGATGTTGATTCATGTATGCCTGTCCCCGTAAGTTAGTGCCACTTTGGGTTCACGACTAGTCATGTCGGCCCAGGTTCTCTGTCATATGGATGCTAGCAACACTATCATATACGTGAGCCAAAAGGCGCAAACGGTCCCGGGCCAGGGTAAGGCGACACCCGTGGGAATACCGTGCGTGAGGCCGCAAAGTGATATGAGGTGTTATAGGCTAGATCGGTGTGACTTAGAATCAGGGTCCTGACAGCTTTGGTATCAGAGCCTGACTGCCTATAGGATTACCAAGCCAAACTGGTCGAGGTCGAGTCTAGAAATGCTTTAGTTATATAAGGGAAATTATTATGGAAGGGAACGTAAGGCTCTTTTTACTCCTTTACCCTATGGCCTTCTGATCCGAGTCATCCTCTTCCTTTCTACAGGGATTAATAACTAGGCCTTCTCATCTATCTATCAGGATGATGAGTTACTATGATAGAGACTTATAGGATTGATGGATTTAAGCCTCAGTTCAGTTCCTACTACTTCCATATGTTCATAGCTGGCCTCAGAACCTTGATATTGTGATGTTGAGTAGTTATGCCACCATTTTGCAGGATGTCTCAAATCATTTTGAGCATTTACAACCGTTATGCTATCCGAGTCATCCCAGGTTTCTAAATAGTCTAATGCATTTGCAAATCCCTTCTTTTCGTTCCCGATGTTCCTTTGGGCCAGATTAGCCACACTAACGAGTGTGTTGAGGTACTTCATTGCCTCGATATATATGTTGGAACTATTTTTGTGACGCTAGGGTATCTTAGAGTACCACCCAGTAATCTAGCAATGCTTTATATTCCCAGTGTGATGATTCTGGCCACCATTCTCGAGAGCATCCCGCGATGCTACTTAGTAGTAGGTATTCTACTCTTGGGTTATTGACCCAAGATTCACTCTACTTACCTCGTGTTGGTAGTGTTGCTCGTACCTTTAGGATATTAGTAACCTTTGCGATAGTCTTTGAGGTCCGTGATCTATCATTCTTCCTAATACCACGAACCATTATGGCAGAAACTCGTTAAGCCAATGATCACAACAAGAGTGCTCTTGATGAGTTCTCCATTAAAAATTGTGAATCTGCCAGTCCTTCCTCTTCTGCATGGGTTATCCGGAACAAAAATGTTGAGCATTGCTCGACATACTAACCTATGCATCCATAACTCAGAGAACCATATGTTCTTTTGCGTTGTCTCTCTTTAGCTGTATTCTGACCTCTGTCTATCAATTGATAGTCAAGACTAGCTGTGCATTCATGTTATCAATGTCTATTATTCTTGTGGTTCGTCAAGCCATTCTATTCTGGAATGACTAGGAGAAACAAACTCCAGCACCTCATCCATTTCTTGGACTGGTCAAAGTAGTTGTAATTCGTAGATCAAAATGCCAATCCAGCTTTCGTTCTGTTCTACCTTGGAGTATTACCCCTTTATGTCAAGATTATCATGAGAATTGCATCACCTCTTATGAACTCTTGACGCAGTGATACTTCTCGCCATCATTATTGATTCCTCGGTTCCGTGTCGTTGTAACCGGAATGCCGACAAGTGATCTGTGATGTGTGAAATCAATACTCCTAGCAACCTTGTTGCTTGGTAGTTAATGGACAATACTCTCACTCTTAGCGTGTTGGTTATTGAATCACCAACCTAGGAATGATCGTGCTACCTAGTCCATTTCTGTTGGTGCACCCTTTGATCAATGAGTTATGATTGTATCAATCCCTCACTCTTTTGATCATGTCATCTTGCCTTGAAAAGCAAGATTGTTCTCGAGCTTAGTAACATATCGGTGGTTCATGATTTTCCGGATATCTTCTCGGAAGTGTTACCTGGTTGTCACCTGACCGCTATGTTGAGTTCATGATCAAGTTGGTTTCTTGTAAACCACTCCTTCTCCAAGAATCCGTATTGGATACCCCTGAGCTAGTTGGTTAAGCTAAACAACAACTTGGAGAGTTGGAAGACAAAAGCTTACCAAATTTAGTTCGTTTCTAAGGGATATCTTTGTGTTGTGTGTTAGTTGAAGAAAGATGATATCTTCATCGATTGGTCCCTGTGATCAGTTGTTGGACCTATTGTCTTATCAAAACTTGATTTGAGTATGGGCTATCGTCAAATCAAATCAGAACCAACAATATTCGTACTGTTGTCTTACTCGTGGTTGTTTCCTCGAGCATACACCATTATATTCTTTGGGTTTGACCAATGCTATCACATTGTTCACATAATGGTGGAAGTCCAGTGATATGGAAATTTTTGATGAGTTGCTATTGAGCCCATCAACAGCATCTTGTCTCCCCCCATGATTCGTGTTAAACATTAAGCTAGTGTTGGAAACTTTGTAAGCATTTCCTTGGTGTTCCATTCATGAGGTATATGTTTGGATGAAAGAAGTGACTTCCTCTAGTTCATGTGCATTTGAAGCAAGTTGCCGCTGTGAATTTGAGAAAGTTTTTTTTGCCTCCTCTTGAATCGTCCCAAGTCAGCCACGCATGTGCGAAGTATTCTGTGGTTTGATAGACTGATCATCTCCATTCCATATGTATTCCCTAGCACACCAAGCCACTGATTGATTTGTTCAAGGAAAAGAAGTTCCTTCTTAAGACCCTGGGCTTATACAAGGACTTCAATATCCTCGATGATGGTTGCTTGTCTGGGACATCATGTTCACATGTGTGTAGCAGAACCGGCTCATGTTTTGGAGCTTACTATCATAGTTCTTCTCCTGAGAATCTCGCAATATCATCTTGTCGATTTGTGTTGCAAACTTTCCTTCCAGACATGCTGAGTTTGGAATATCCTGACACCAACCAGATCTGATCCTCAGGCAGATATGATGGTTGGGACATTCCCAAGAATTATAATATTGGTCTTTTGAACCGTTATGTGGATGTCATGGCCAACACACTTATCCGAGAGATCTCTTATTGTAGTATCTTGAGTTAGCAATTTGGCCATTCTTCCATGAGGAGTTGGTATGACTTTGAACATAAGTTGTTCCTTATGGGTTCCTTGAGCTCCCGAAGTCAGACCTTTACTTGATGTTCCAGATACCGAATGGTATTGGGTTAAGCTAGGACATCAAGGAGAACATTAGAAGCGGAGTGCTAAATATCTCTCGGTCGAACATCCAGATTTCGTTTCCTTGGCATCGCTAAGGTGAAATCTGAGAAAGTGATGTCTTCCTTTGCATCTGCATCGTCCATCACTATTCATCATGGTAGTATGATGTGGTTCTAGGATCCTCGACACGGATGTTGGTAACACCCTGATGAATATGGAAATGCTCAAGTTCTTGGGAGCATGCTCAGACACTAGGTTATATCCTCGGTATCAATTGGAATGTGCCTTCCGTTTGCCGAGTTGTCTTATAACTCTAGTTTCCTTTCCAAACTGAGTATGCCATTCTTTCGAATTCCTTCAAACGATCAATTGTGATTTTCCTTAGGCTGGTATAAAGAGTTTCAATGATCTATGTACCAAAAGTAATTCTTTTCGCCACTTAAGGGAATAATTCCACGAGTCACCTTTCCTGAGGTGCCCCGTTATGGAATCATGGCAATTTTTCCTCACTACTTTGAAACTCTCGTCAAATTGTTTCCTCCGTCCCTCCTGATGCATGTTCTGCCTCTCAGCTCCAGAGATGTTTCTACGTCTCATTCCGTGAGTTGATCTTGTGATCGTTGAGATCATCCTAAGTTGCTCGAACCTCAAGGAGATCAATTCTTCTAAATTCTCCCTTCTCTCTCGTTGTCATGTTGGATGAAGTTCTCAACGCAAGACGTCGAGATCAAGGTGATGCAATGAATCAACATCATCTGGATCGTGAAGATTGTGTTAGCTAGCTTGTGTCCCTTTGTCTTCTTACCTCTTGACTTGAATCTCGGGACGAGATTCTTGTTTAGTAGGGGTAAGCTGTCACATCCCTAGTTCTGGTATGCACAAGGCTAGCCCTTCATGTGAGCATCATGTTTAAATTCAAATGAAATTTGAATTGAGGAATTTTCAAAAGCCTCAGAAGACCTCTAAAAATAACCAACATTTAAATCTCATCAAATGAGTCGAAGAAAATGTTCCTGTTAATCTCTGGAAATATTGGCAAGGGATAAAATTCAAACCAATATTTCTAGAATATCAGAAACAATTATTTTGGGCCTTTCAATTAATCCAATAAATATTTGAATTGGATCTATATTTGTTATATAATAAATATATGTTCAATAATTCTGGAAATTGTTGTGTAGCTTTGGATAAGTCCATTTAGTTCACACAATTATTTCCATGAATTTTGAAAATGGTTTGGTCTTTGAACTAAATCAAAACATAATAGCAAAAATAGGAAAACAGAACAATTAATAAGGGAGGGAGAGAGAAGGACTCACCTGGGCTTCTCACCTGCAGCAGAGCCGGCCCAGCTCCTGATCTGGCCCAACCCACCAGGGGCTCCCCGGTCTTCTTCCTCCTTTGACAGAAGGACAGAGGCGCGTGGCCACCGCGCGCCGGCACGCGCCCAAGCCACCTCCTGCTTCCGCCGCTTTTGGAGCCAGCCCCGAGTGCCACGCACTCCCTCTCGACCCCTCGCTCTCTCCCTGGACCTCCTCCCCCTCCTCTGCTCTCTCCCGCAGCACCACCGAGCGCGTTCGCTGCCGCCGCTCACCGTAGCCATGGCCACCACCTCTCCTACGCTCCTGAAGCTGCCCACAAGCTCTGCCTCATTTCCTCTCTTCCTCCTCACCGCACCAAGTGAGCCGAGAAGCCCTGCAACGTCCTCACCACCCTCGTCTCTATCCTCGGTCGCTGTGGACCGTCGCCGTCGATTTGCTCCGTCCAAGCCTTCACCGAGCACGCTGACCATCCCCTCATATCCTCTGTGAGCTCCACTGCATTTCCCCTCTCTCCGTTTGCTCTCCTCCATGCCGTAGTACCGTTCCACGCCGTGATCGAAGCTCGCGACCGCATGGCCTTGTCGCTGCCACGGCCTGAGATCGAACGAGTCACACCCGTGCACCGAATCGAGCTCCTGGTGAACCCAGGAGGCTGCCCAGACCTTTACTTTGCTTGCCCATGTCCTGCAACACCGGTTCCGTCGATGTGCGATTCCGACCGCCGCCTGCCGTTGTTGCAGTCAACGTTCCGGGCCACCCCAGCTCCTCCCGCTTGCTCCATTGGATGCGTGTAGATGCTAGCTCGCAGTAGAGCCAAACCCCGCCGTGAACCACCTTCTGTAGCGCCGTCCCGAGCGACTCCAGCGAGTCCCCGCCGTTGTTATGGTCGCCGGCGTCAACTGCTGACGTGGCGCCGGTTTAATTAGCGCTAATGATCCTTCTAAACACCCATAGAGCTACTGCCATGTGGGCCCCTGTGCCTGTTTAGGTTAGACTAATTTTATGTTTAGATTAGTGATAACCACGTGGCCCCACGTGTCGGCTTTGACTTTGACCTAGTCAGCGCTGACCCGACCCCACCTCTCAGCGACACTAACTAGCACCGTGTCACTGACGTGTGGACCCCACACGTCAGGTTTGACCCGGAATAGCCCCTGTTGACCTGCTGACATCACAGTGATGCAATGCTGACGCAGTTAATAATTTTTTGGTTTTAAAATAATTCAGAAAATTCTAGAAAATAGTATAAACTTCAAAAAATCATAGAAATTAATCTATAGCTCAGAATGAAATAAATTATATATGAAAAATGATCAGAAAAATCCAAAGAATCTGTATATGGCGTTTTCATGCATGTTTGAACAACTTAACCCCACTGTTTAGTCCAAAACATGATAATGCACTATCTGAATTCATAGTTTGAATTTGAATTTGAACCTTGAGTTCAAATCAACCCAAACCTTCTGTTACTAGTTGCATTAGCTCAAAACACAACATATTGACATGTCATGATCATGCATCATATTGTGCATTGCATTGATTGTGCTCTCCTTCTCTGTTGCCGGTATTTGTCCCCTCACGATAGACGTGCTTCCGACGATGAGTTCCATGACACCGATGAAGAGCTATAATATCTTCAGAAGTGCCAGGCAAGCAAAACCCCCTTGTTCATTCCAATACAATCCCACTCTCTCGCTCCTGCTCTCTTTTACTGCATTAGGACAACAACGATTCAGCTGTTACATGTTGCGGTAGTTGAACCCCTTTCCTCCACATGACCTGTCATTGCCACAGTAAATAGATGAAACCCACTAGCATGAGTAGGAATTGTTTGAGCCCTGATGTGCCTACTCATTCATGCTCATTTGTCATGCCTGCTATTTCTTAGAGTTGAGTCAGGTCTGATTCATCGGGAATGAATTGGAACATGGTGAACATGTCCTACCATTGAGAGCTAAGTGTGTGAACACGATTTGGTAAAGGTAGCGGTGAGAGGCCATGTAGGAGTACATGGTGGGTTGTCTCATTGCAGCCGTCCTTAGGAACTGAGTTCTGTGTTTGTGATCCATGAATAGTTACTACCACACATTGGGTTCCGGTAACTCGACCCCTCTTGGCTTATTAATCAACTCGATCTCTGTCCAGGAGTTGCAACTAGTTTCCGGTGTTTGTAGGTAGTGTTAGTAGTCTACCAAGTGGCACCCGATACAGGTGGGCTTGGGACAGACTAGGCATAGTGGCATGGTGTACCAACTGGCACCCGAATGGTGGGCTTGGGAACCCTGCACACATCGTTTGGGGCCGTGAGCGACACCCCGACCGGATCTCCTTGCGGATGGAACCCGAATAGGCGATAAACCGGGATGAGAGACTTGTGTGGTTAGCCAGGTCGTGGCCGACTCCCTCGCCAGGCTTCCGCTTGAAGGTTGCCGAGATACACGATGTGTACATGGTGGTAAGTGGCAAGAGCGTGTGTGAAGAAGTACACCCCTGTAGGGTTATCATTATCTATTCGAATAGCCGGATTCCTCGGATATGGAAACTTGGACCCCTTGCATAGTTCATAGACAAGTGAAATTCGATACTCTAAAATGCGCAAGATAAGCGTGAGTGCTATGGATGGCGTTCTCGTAGGGAGACGGGAGCGGATCCATAGTGGTGTATTGATATGGTGAATATGTGGACTCGTGTGCGCCACCTCAAAAGAGTTACTGGCAGTTGTAGTTCAGGATAGCCACCGAGTCAAAGTTGGCTTACTGCACTAAAACTCCACCACCCCTTTATTGATACTGATGCATATGTAGCTAGTTCTGATGTAAGTCTTGCTGAGTACATTTGTACCCATGTTTGCTTAATTTATGTTTTTGCAGAGAGACTTCAGTCTCACTAGTAGTTCCGCTTGGACTTTGATGTTTAGCTCGTTACCTCAGCTACGATCTTGTACCCCTGGGAGGGTCTTGTAGATAGTCAGGCTTCTCAGCCTTCTTCATTTGTAGTTGTTTGTACTCAGACAAGTTAAGCTTCCGCATGTGCTTGTTGCTTGTATGCTCTGTATGTTGGGTCATGAGATCCATGTTTGTAATACTTGGCTCCTCGGAGCCTAATGAATAAATACTTGAGTCACAGAGTTATGTTGTGATGCCATGTTGTATTTACACATATCGAGCATATTGTGTGTATGATTGAAATGCTTGGTATGTGTGGGATCCGACAACCTAGTTGTTTATCCTTGGTAGCCTCTCTTATGGGGAAATGTAGTCTTGTGCTTCCATGAGCGATAGTAGTCCGCTACAACCCGGTTCACCGGAGTCCTGCTAGCCCAGCACTACTTCTCCGGAACACTTGACTAGCTGGCATGTGATTCACTTCGTTCCTGTGTCTGTCCCTTCGGGGAAATGTCACATGGTGACATCCGTAGTCCTGCCTAGCCTGCTACAGCCCAGGTTCCCGGAGTCCTGTTAGCCCAGTGCTACAACCCAGATTCACATCCTGCTGACCGACATGCTCGATGTTGATTCATGTATGCCTGTCCCCGTAAGTTAGTGCCACTTTGGGTTCACGACTAGTCATGTCGGCCCGGGTTCTCTGTCATATGGATGCTAGCAACACTATCATATACGTGAGCCAAAAGGCACAAACGGTCCCGGGCCATGGTAAGGCGACACCCGTGGGAATACCGTGCGTGAGGCCGCAAAGTGATATGAGGTGTTATAGGCTAGATCGGTGTGACTTAGAATCGGGGTCTTGACAACCAACCGGGCGCCAGGGCCAGACATAGAGGCGGAAGCTGATATGGGGCAGGCGCTGGATAATCCCCCTACAGAGGATGCAGATAGATTATCCGCTACAAACTCAGAGGTGGAAAGCGCCATGAATCATAGGCGCCACCGGGCCGTACTCCGTGACGCTTGTTTCTCAGCAGAGGCATTTGATGCCTTAAATTTTGGAGAGGCGTACCTCCGAGCTGCTCAAGATGGTCTAGCCAGAGCCACGGATCAGTATGTAAAGGATGTACGGGTAAGTAAATCTGACGATTTATATGTATCAGTAGCCCCTGAGACTTGAAATAGTTAGCAAAACTGATTTGAGGATCACCTTTATTGTGCAGGTTCTTGCAGAGAAGAATACTAGGCTGTCACAGGAGCTAGAGGAATGCAATACCCAACTGCGGGCTGCTGTGGCCGCATTGCAGGAACCGAAAAAGTCACCTGCTGGTAACATGTACTTTAAAGAATGATGGTTACCATATAATGTGCGGCATGGCTGCAGATCTAACAACAGATGTTGCAGATGAATCCGGAGAAAATCCAGAGGACCAGCATGTTATGCGACAGCTAGAGGCTGGCAAACGCATGCTGACTGAGGTTAGGCGGGAGAAAAGCAATCTCCAAGACGCCAATATTAAGCTGAGCATGGAACTAAAAGACGTTCGTGGCCAGCTTGCAGACTCCGAGAAGGAGAATAAGCGGCTTTGGCGCAGCATTTTCAGTAAGTGCTTGAACGAATACTTTTAAAGGAGTTCGGTGAAGAAGCCGACTAATAGCGTTATGTCTGTAGGTATGCTGACGGGTCGTCCCACGGAGGAAATGCTCGGGTCTGCGGGTGATCTTCTATCCAAGCTACCACATCTGCACGAACAAGTTCGGCAGGTGATGCAGGGTGTTGCCCAGGCCTTGTGGCTGTCCGTCTCCCTGCTAGAGGGCGTTGCAGAGCTTGCGGAGAAGCTCAAGGGAGCACGGTGGCGTTTCTAATTATGGAAGATATCAGCCTACCGACAGGGTGCCAGAGAAGCCTGGGCCATGGTGAAGACGCGGTATACCAAGGCAGACCCGAATCACATGGCCGAGGTCGGACCTGTGGGGCCCGACGGAAAAGAGATCCCCGTTAGCTTAGTTTATGGACAAGTAGAATTAGCCGCAAAGTATTCCCAACAGGATTGTAAGCTAGACCGCCTGTTGGATGGTATAGAAGAGGAATCTAGTCAGTCTGCATGACTATGTAATTAAAGTGACATGTATAATGCCTTCTAGCCGGATTGTAGATCAATTGTTATGGCGGACCTTTTCGCTTCAACCTCGGGACCCGATAGTCCAAAGTGTATCCGAATACCCGCTCAGTTATATAAGAACCGGGGTATGCGTGGAGACCAGGCGTAGGTGTCATTGGTGCTTGAACAGACAAGTGCCCAACTAGTTATGTTATATTACATGGGTAGTAAGAAACATCTTCTAGGGAGAATAGTTCCGTTAAGGGTTCCTTTCCCTGGGTAAGCATGCCCTAAAGTGCATGTCCGGACTGCGATAGGAAACGCATGAAAAAACATCTAGGGGCAGATACAGAAAATAAATAAAAATCATCTTTTGTTCACCGACCGAATATTCCCTTAAGAACGCTAGCTTTCGGCTTCACCCAGTCTGAGGTACACATCCGGCTGACCCGACAGTAACAATCGCAGAGGTGCTCCCCTTATGCCCTAGCCAAATTAACGGGAATGTAGGGCATAAATACAAGAGCCAGGCAACCCAGCTTGGCCAAAACTTAAGTCATATCGATGCATATAATGGCGAAAAAGGTACATGTGGAAGCATAACACATGTGCGGGGCACGAGGCCCAAATAATCAAGCTTCTGTGAAAGAAGCCCCCAAGTATGATGAGTGCGTCTAGCGCATCTATAATGTGCAAACGAGGCGCAAGTTGGCCTTTGAAGGCCTGGAGAAAGAATAAAAGAAAGAAAGAAAAACAAGACAAATAATGTATAAAAAATGGACAGAGGAAGGGGACGAACACAGGGTCCGGCGCTAGGCGTAGAATCTTCGGAGCCTGGCCGCGTTCCATGGGTTCTGCTCGAGTCGATTAGTCGATGCATCCCGTAGTCGATACGCTCCACCGGTCAGAACTTGGTCAATAATGAAGGGACCTTCCCATTTGGGCTCGAGCTTGTTCTTTTTCTTATCCGTTAGATGTAGAACTAGTTCGCCAACGTTATAAGTTTTGGCCCGTACTTCTCTGCTTTGGTATCTGCGAGCCTGTTGATGATAAAATGCGGAACGGGCTTTTGCCACGTCGCGCTCCTCCTCCAAGGTGTCCAGACTGTCCTGCCGATCAAGCTCGGCTTCTCTTTCTTCGTACATGCGCACTCGAGGTGAGTCATGAATTATGTCATAGGGCAAGACTGCCTCTGCGCCGTACACCATAAAGAAGGGTGTATATCCAGTACTACGGTTCGGCATGGTCCGCAGCCCCCAGAGTACGGAGTCGAGCTCCTCTACCCAGTGCATGTTAGACTCTCTTAAGGACCGCACTAGCCTGGGGTTAATGCCGCTCATTATAAGACCGTTCGCGCACTCCACCTGACCGTTGGTTTGTGGGTGATAGACCAAAGCATAATCGAGCCTGATGCCCATTTTGCTACACCAAAGTTTTACCTCATCGGCACAGTGATGATGCTGTGAGGGATGCCATAACGGTGTACGACCCCGGATATGAAGTCTACCACCGGTCCGGATTTGGCTATTTTAACAGGTTTGGCCTCTATCCATTTGGTGAATTTATCCACCTTGACCAGTAAGTATTTTTTCTTGTGGGTTCCCCCTTTAAGGGGCCCAACCATGTCAAGCCCCCAGATCACAAAGGGCCACGTAATGGGGATTGTTTGGAGGGCGGTGGGTGGCATGTGGCTTTGATTTGCAAAGAGCTGGCAACTGGCGCAACGTTGGACCAAGTCCTATGCATCTGCCCAGGCCTTTGGCCAATGGAATCCCGTACGGAAGGCCTTGCTGATAAGAGCCCGGGCTGCGGCATGGTGACCGCCGAGTCCGGCGTGAATTTTTGCCAAAAGGTTCCATCTTTCCTCTTCGGAGATACACCTTTGAAGGACTCTGGTAGTGCTTTTTTTATACAATTCTCCCTCATGGACCCTGTAGGCCTTAGATCGCCGCACTATGCAGCGTGCCTCATTTTGGTCCTCCGGAAGTTCCTGCCTAGTTAGGTAGGCCAAGAATGGTTCTGTCCACGGGGCTATGATGGCCATTATTACGTGGGCCGAAGGTGTTATTTCGGTGGCGGAGCCTCCGATTGTGTCAGAGTGTTCGGTATCGGGCATTGCGGTTGGGTCCAGGCTGTTAATTCTGGGTTTCCCTTCCCATACCACGGATGGCTTGAACAACCTCTCCAAAAAGATGTTGGGGGGGGGGGGGACTGCATCGCGTTTTGCACCGATGCGTGCAAGGACATCTGCCGCCTGATTGTTTTCCCGGGCTACATGGTGAAATTCGAGCCCCTCAAACTGAGCTGGCATTTTTAGGATGGTGTTGCGATAGGCCGCCATTTTCAGATCCTTGGCATCAAAGTCTCCATTTATTTGGGATATTGCGAGGTTCGAATCCCCCCGCACCTCTAGGCGTTGAATACCCATGGATACTGCCATCCAGAGACCATGTAAAAGGGCCTCATATTCGGCTATGTTGTTGGAGTCCGTATACATTATCTGGAGTACGTATTGAACTATATCTCCGGTTGGGGACGTCAAAACGACGCCAACCCCTAGACTAGCCAACATTTTGGAGCCGTCGAAGTGCATGATCCAGTTGGAATACGCGCCGTACTCTTTAGGAAGTTCGGCTTCCGTCCATTCGGCGACAAAGTCGGCCAGTACTTGTGACTTAATGGCTCGCCGTGGCTTGTAAGTTATGTCGAACGGGAGGAGCTCAATGGCCCATTTGGCAATCCGGCCCGTGGCATCGCGGTTGTTTATAATATCATTAAGTGGCACTTCCGAGGCTACTGTTATCAAACACTCTTGAAAGTAGTGTCGCAGTTTCCGGGATGCCATGAATACCGCGTATACTATCTTTTAATAATGCGGGTACCGTGACTTTCATGGAGTAAGGACAGTGGATATATAGTAGACCGGCTTTTGAAGGGGGAATTTATGACCGTCCGTTTCTCGTTCGACGACGAGCATTGCACTCACAACTTGGTGGGTTGCCGCAATGTATAACAACATTGGTTCGCCAATGTTTGGCGCGGCCAGGACTGGGTTGGTTGCTAATATGGCTTTTATTTCTTCCAATCCGGCTGTGGCAGCATCCGTCCACTCGAAGTGTTCGGTGCGCCATAGGAGGCGATAAAGGGGTAATGCCTTTTCTCCCAGGTGGGAGATAAAGCGGCTTAGAGCCGCCACGCATCCAGTTAATTTCTGGATTTGTTTGAGGTTTGTTGGGATATCCAACTGTGACAAAGCTTGGATCTTGGCCGGATTTGCTTCAATTCCTCTGCCGGATACAATGAAGCCCAGGAGCTTTCCGGCAGGCATGCCGAAAACGCATTTTTCCGGGTTGAGCTTGATGTCATATGTTCGGAGGTTATCGAATGTGAGTCTAAAGTTGTCTACTAGAGAGTCGACATGCTTGGTTTTGACGACCACATCATCTAAGTATGCCTCCACTGTTTTGCTGATCTGGTTTGGCAGACATGTCTGAATCATGCGCTGATATGTTGCGCCGGCGTTTTTGAGCCCAAAGGGCATTGTGTTGAAGCAGAAGGGGCCGTATGGTGTGATGAATGCCATTGCGGCTTGGTCGGGCTCCGCCATCTTAATTTGGTGGTAGCCAGAGTATGCGTCGAGGAAACACAATGAGTCGTGTCCTGCGGTAGCATCGATAATTTGATCGATGCGGGGGAGGGGGAAGGGATCCTTTGGGAAGGCCTTGTTGAGGTCCTTGAAATCGACACATAGGCGCCAGGATTTATCCTTCTTTGGTACCATCACCAGGTTTGCTGGCCAGTCCGGGTGTTTTATTTCTCTAATGAATCCGGCCTCCAATAACTTGGCTAGTTCCTCTCCCATAGCTTGTCTCTTAGGTTCAGAGAAATGCCGAAGAGCCTGCTTGACCGGCTTGAATCCTTTTAGGATATTGAGGCTGTGCTCGGCTAGCCTGTGTGGGATTCCTGGCATATCTGAGGGATGCCAGGCGAATATGTCCCAATTCTTGCGCAGGAAATCTGGTAGTGCGGCGTCCACGGCGGGGCTTAATTTTGCCCTGATGGAAGCTGTTTTTGTAGGGTGCGTTGGATGGACTTGGAATTTGACTATTTCATCCGCCGGTTTAAAGGAGGTGGACTTGGATCTCTTATCGAGTACCACATCGTCCCTGTTCACCGTGAGCGCAGCACAGTCAGTTCCTCAGCCGCTAGGGCTTCGGATAATGCCTCGAGGGCCAGTGCAGCTGTCTTGTTTTCGGCACAGAGTGCTGTGTCCGGATCACTAGCAAGAGTGATAATTCCGTTGGGCCCAGGCATTTTGAGCATCATGTACCCGTAATGGGGTATGGCTTGGAAGATTGTGAGCGCCTCCCTCCCTAACAGGGCGTGGTAACCGCTACTGAACGGGGCCACTTGGAACGTAATCTCTTCAGACCTATAATTCTCCGGTGTGCCGAACACCACATCTAGTGTGATTTTGCATGTACAACGCACTTCCCGACTGGGGATTATTCCTCTAAAGGTTGTGCTGCTTCGCTCGATGCGGTTCCAGTCTATTTCCATTTTTGAAGGGTTTCCTCATAGACAAGGTTTAATCCGCTGCCTCCATCCATGAGTACCTTGGTGAGTCGAAAGCCATCCACAATTGGACTGAGGACCAATGCGGCTGGTGCTCCAGCTGTTCGGAATTTAGGTTCGTCACTGGCATTGAAAGTAATAGCCGTGTCACTCCATGGGTTTATTGTCGCCACGTGGTAGATTTCGGCAAGGCTGTGGAGTGTTCGCTTTCGCCTATTATTTGATGCGAAGGTCTCAAAGACCGTTAATACCGTACTGGTATTTCTGGGATGGTGCTCTGTGGCTTCTGGAATTAGGAGATCCTTGCCACTTTTGGCTACCTGCCGGACTATCCAACATGCTCTAAGGCTATGTGTTGGTATGGCGCCCTCTGTGCTATGAATTTTACAGGGTCCATTGAGCCATCCCTCCAGTACGGTTCCATGCCCTATAGAGGGTTTTTGCTTTTTGGTACTTAACCCGGGTGTCTTTTGGTAGTGCACCCTTTTATTTCGGACTAGGTTCGTATTTAAGGCCGGATTATCCCAAAAGTTTGTTTCGGTTTTCCAGGCACTTTCCATCGCACAGTACTTTCGTACTATGGACGCCAAGTCAGCGAAGCATGATATCTCACGGTGATTTATGGCGTTAAGGATTCCCTTGTGCATGCAATTATTGCAGAAAAATAAGATTGCGTCTTCCTCGCGACAGTCCTTAACCTTGTTCATCACAAGGAGTGATCTGGCCCAATAGTGATGTACTGTTTCCTGGGGCTCTTGCATGATGTGGGAAAGATCGCTTGTGTTTGGGTGGGTGGGTGGAATTTAATCCAAACCCTTACCCAATCTGGGATCCAGGGGCCGAGGAATTTCCAATTTTGGAAATTCTGGTTCCGGGGTGTTGCCCGATAATCCTGGCCCTCTGCCTGACTCTAAGTTCAGGGATTGGATGTTGTCCTCCCGCGAACGGGTATCCAGCTCGGAGAGCTCAGGAATCCGGACATAGTTGGTCCTCAATATGGAGGAGAGGTCGCCGCATTGTTCCTCCACCACTGCAATATGATGGGTGACCGACGGAGAGTTAATCTCCCTTTGATCGGGTTTAAGCCCAATCCGATCATAGTCCGTAGCGACTCCCAGGGCGGCGATGCGATCCAAGAGCTCGTTTAGGGAGGCGAGCTCCACTGGATCCATCTGTTCGGCGAGTGCCAATTTGACATGGAGGCTGTTTTCGATGACCCGAGAAGTCATCATTGGCGCGGTGGCCGAACAGGCGGTCATGATGAAACCGCCTAGCCGGAGAGTTTGGCCGATAACCAAAGCTCCCCCAACAGTAGTACCGTCTTTAAAGACAAGACGAGACATCCTTCCTTCTGGCGATGGCACAGTGGAACTCTCAGTGAAAGCACCAATGTCGGTGTCAAAACCGGCGGATCTCGGGTAGGGCATCCCGAACTGTGCGTCTAGGCGGATGGTAACAGGAGGCAGGGGACACGATGTTTTACCCAAGTTCGGGCCCTCTTGATGGAGGTAAAACCCTACGTCCTGCTTGATTTATTCTTGATGATATGAGTATTACAAGAGTTGATCTACCACGAGATCGGAGAGGCTAAACCCTAGAAGCTAGCCTATGGTATGATTGTATGTTATTGTGTCCTACGGACTAAAACCCTCCGGTTTATATAGACACCAGAGGGGGCTAGGGTTACACAAGGTCGGTTACAAAGGAGGAGATATACATATCCGTATTGCCTAGCTTGCCTTCCACGCCAATTAGAGTCCCATCCGGACACGAGATAAAGTCTTCAATCTTGTATCTTCATAGTCCAACAGTCCAGCCAAAGGATATAATCCGGCTGTCCGGATACCCCCTAATCCAGGACTCCCTCAGGGGCCTCTCGGGGGCTTTCTACGTCGTATGATCTTCCCGGACGACGGGCGTCGAGGCGACCCGCCTCGGCGGTCCATGATAGATGGACTGCGGGCGCGCTCGGAGCCACCTTCATGCGGTGGTTTTGCATCATGCCCCCGTGTGAAGGATCGTGCGTTGTCCCGCGCGTGACAGCCTAGTCGAACCTCCTGTTGGCCTTCTCGCCCAACGAGGCCCGCCCGGCTAGAGCAACCACATGCGGTTGGCTCCTGCTCCGCGCCATCCGATCTGCCTGGATGACGCGCAATTAGGCATCTTGCGCAGGAGGTGCATGACAGGTGGACCACAGGCTCGGCAGGGGTCACCGACGCACGGTGTTTTCGGTCGTTTGCCGCCCCACGTGCATTTTGGTGGCCGAGACTGATACTTCCTTTTTGTATGTTCCGGTAACGGAACAGAAAATATCCCACACCTATTTCCCCAAAAGAAGTGACCTTGGGTTACCGAACCCGCGAGAGAAAAATTCCCTTGCAGCGATGGTCTCTACCAAGTTTCTGTCAAAGAAATAATTCCAGCTTTTGACCAGACCAATCAAACTAATTATGGTGAAACACTTGTAATAAAAAGAGGTACGGGTATGAGGCCTTAATGGTTACAACCATGTATTTGTGTTGGGACTAGATATGATATTAATTTATGCGCTGGAAGTCACCCATCGAGATGTGCTTGTTATGAACCAAAGTGGAGGATGTGTCCAAATAACATCTGACCAACGCGCGTCCTGCATCTAGAACTAGTTGTCCAACCAAAGGCCCTACCCGTCGCGCGGGGTTGCCTAGATAATTAAGATTATTATAATTAGACAAGACCTTTGGGTGTTTAATGACTACACCTCATGAATCCCCATGGATTGGATCCGTGTTACCGTACTAAACCCTTCTGGTACTGATGTTCAGAATAACACTTCACGCTCTCCCTGCCCTTAGCCTATCCATGCCTTGATCTCTATGATCTTGGGTACCTACAAGGATGAAGATCGCGGACAAGACAAGAGACATCCACGGAACAATTTTATTTCACACATACGAGACGTTAATTCAAAGCCCTTCCATTGATCCCACCAGCAAATACAGAGGGTTGCAAGGCCTCTGCCTCAACCCAGGCCTTGCAACCCGTACCTTACCGAACTACTCACACATGCACTACAAAAAAAGACACATTCGTGACATTTTGGGCCGAACGAATTTTTTTTGTCATGCTTATGACACTTCTATGACGATAATTGTGACAAATCCCGGTATCATCATAGATGTGGTGGGCTCCTACTTCTATGACAAAAAATCATGACATAAAATGGGCTTTTCCTCCTGGGCGGGCTGGAGTTGCAACTGCATGACATTCTTTGGGCCATCCATGACGGAAAAAATGTGGTAGAAGCGAGGGCGAGGAAAATATCGGGGAGTTCCCGGTTACGGTGGGTGGTGGGGGCCGAACGATGCACTGTGGTTTGCGCGTTTCTCTCGTGTATGTGCGTGTTTGCGAGGCATTGAGCTCTAACTGAACCCGAGCGATCGCACTGCTAGCTACGTTACTGAACCCGAGAGATCGATCCCTTGACTGTTAACTGAACCCGGGCGATTCATTCGCTGCTGACTGAACCCAAGTGATTCCTTCGTTGCTGCTGCTAACTGAACCCGAGCGATCGATCACTGTTGCTGCTTACTGAAGCCGATAGAGCTCTCATGCGAGATGTAGCCAGCTGGTGTTGGGTTGCCTCTCAATGAACAGTGACCGTTGCTACCGTGCGCGTGATACGTAGAACGCGTTGAGATGTGGTGAGTCGAGCCGGTTGGTTGGCTGTGGATAAACAGTTCCCGATGGGGGTTGGATGAACAGTACCCTGTGGTAGTAGGCCGCCGCTGGATGAACAGGACCCCGAGGAGGCCGTCGCACCCCATCCGGTTGGGGTGGATGAACAGGACCCCGTGGAGGTTCTATGAATAGCAGCCGGTGGAGGCTGGATGAATAGTAGCCGTGGATGAACAGTAGCTCATGGAGGCTGGAAGAGGTCGACGGTGGATGAACAGTAGCCCGTGGAGGCTGGAGCGAGGCAGTAGACGATGGATGAATAGGACCCCATTTCGACTGTAGGCGCTCCAACACAAGTTCGTTTCCTCCGTTTTGCGGTATGCCACACCCCTCCTGATCAACAGGACTCCGTTTCGACCGTAGGCACTCCAACACAAGTCTGTTTCCTCCGTTTTGCGGTACGCTAGCCCCTTGCCGATGAACAGGACCCCGTTTCGACTGCATGCGGTCGAACAGAAGGCCCGTTTCCTTCGTTATGCGGTACGCTAGACCTCGTTTCGGCTGTTCTGTCAAAGCCGGTTGGCTCCTGATGAACACGACATATTTCGTTGCCTCCCGATGAACACGACGTTGTTTCCTCCATTGCGACCCAGCCGGTTGGCTGTCGATGAACAGGATGACGTCGCTGTACGCGTTCCAGACCCTGCCCGTATGTATGCACGTAGCTGTATTTACTTTCTTACAGCATGGTTGTACGTACGTGTACACGATATATACGGGACTGCGTGACATGCTATGTCCGCGCCTCCACTACGACACATGCCGCTGCTTACTCGGCTATAGTTTCATCGCTGCAGAGACCGATCGACCAGTATGTACGTACATGTTTGCGACAACGCTATGTATGCTTCGACCGAGTGGGTCCTAGCTGTCAGGGAGGATAAGGACGCACTTCCTTGCGTGCAAAGATATAGCTGGTGGGTCCTAGCTGTCAGGGGGAAGAATCATTTTTTTGCCTGTAGTATGGACGCACTTCCTTGCATGCGAGGATGTAGCTGGTGGGTCCCAGCTGTCAGGGGGAACATTTTTCTTGCAAAATACAGAGTCCCCTTCTAGTGGGTCCCTGCCGTCTGGTGGAGGAATAATTATTTTATGCGTAATAGGAGGCATTTCCTTGCTGCAGCCATGGACCCACTTGTCAGCCTCTCCACGTACAGTCCTCTTCTGATGGAAGTCATTCCTTGACCACATTAACCATGCCACGCTGAGAGCACCAAGGCGGTGGTGGATGCCCATGGAAGACACGACAGTGGATGCCCACGCGGAGGGGAGTACGAGGGTTTAATGCTTTGGCTGCAGTGTGAGGCTTCCGTCACCGGAGAATAACAGGAGGTCTGGGTGAGTACACGGATGGCCAGGACAACAATGATTGTAGGGTGGGGCGGTGAGGCCTGCGCGACAACCCAGCCGACCACGAGAGGCAGGAGCAGGTGGCACGACCCATGATGATTTGGGTGGCTGGAGCAAAAAGACAAGAGGTTGAAGAAGCACGACAGCCGTTGGATGGACATCCTACGGTCACCGCAGCTAGAATCGTTTATATTGACTAAGTTGACAAAGCCCTGCGTCCGCGTCAACTTAGTAGGCCCACAAGTCAGCCTTCAAATATGGTGGGTCCCACCTAGCAGTTGGGGTATTCATTTTTTTGTGCGTAATAAGGAGGCACTTCCTTGCATGCGAAGATATAGCTAGTGGGTCTGAGCTGTTAGCGGGACGAACGTTTTTTTCGTGAAATACATAGGCCCTTCCGGTGGGGCCCTGCTGTCAGGTGGAGGAATCATTATTTTGCATGTAATAAGGAGGCACTCCCTTGCATACTGATACGTCTCCATCGCATATATAATTTTTGATTGTTCCATGCCAATATTCTACAACTTTCATACTTTTGGCAACTTTTTATACTATTTTTGGGACTAACATATTGATCCAGTGCCCAGTGCCAGTTCCTGTTTGTTGCATGTTTTTTGTTTTGCAGAATATCCATATCAAACGGACTCCAAACGGGATAAAAATTGACGGATTTTTTTTGGAATATATATATGATTTTTGGGAAGAAAAATCCACGCGAGACGATGCCCGAGGGGGCCACGAGGCAGGGGGCACGCCCCAGGGGGCAGGCGCGCCCCTGAACCTCGTGGCCACCCCGTAAGGCGGTTGATGCCCTTCTTTCGCGGCAAGAAAGCTAATATTCGGATAGAGATCATGTTAAAATTTCAGCCCAATCGGAGTTATGGATCTCCGGGAATATAAGAAACGGTGAAAGGGTGGAATCTGGGAATGCAGAAAGAGAGAGAGACAGAGAGACAGATCCACCTAGGGAGGAGGTCAAGCAAGAAGAAGAAGGAGGGGGGCTCTCTCTCCCTCGCTTCTGGTGCCACCAAAGTTCCACCGGGGGCCATCATCATCACCGCAATCTTCACCAACAACTTCACCGCCATCATCACCAACTCTTCCCCCCTCTATACAGCGGAGTAACCTATCTCTAACTCGCTGTAATCTCTACTTAAACATGGTGCTCAACACTATATATTATTTCCCAATGATGTATGGCTATCCTATGATGTTTGAGTAGATCAATTTTTTCCTATGGGCTATTTGATGATCAAGATTGGTTTGAGTTGCATGTTTTATTATTGGTGCTGTCCTATGGTGCTCTCCGTGTCGCGCAAGCGTGAGGGATCCCCTCTGTAGGGTGTTGCAATACGTTCATGATTCGCTTATAATGGGTTGCGTGAGTGACTGAAACACAAACCCGAGTAAGGGGGTTGTTGCGTATGGGATAAAGAGGACTTGATGCTTTAATGCTATGGTTGGATTTTACCTTAATGATCTTTAGTAGTTGCGAATGCTTGCTAGAGTTCCAATCATAAGTGCATATGATCCAAGTAGAGACAGTATGTTAGCTTATGCCTCTCCCTCAAATAAAATTGCAATAATGATTACCGGTCTAGTTATCAATTGCCTAGGGACAAATAACTTTCTCATAATAACAAGCTCTCTACTAAAACTAATTTAGTTGTGTCTTTATCTAAACAACCCCTACTTTTTATTTACTTGCTCTTTATTACCTTGCAAACCTATCCAACAACACCTACAAAGTACTTCTAGTTTCATACTTGTTCTAGGTAAAGCGAACGTTAAGCGTGCGTAGAGTTGTATCGGTGGTCGATAGAACTTGAGGGAATATTTGTTCTGCCTTTAGCTCCTCGTTGGGTTTGACACTCTTACTTATCGAAAACTATTGCGATCCCCTATACTTGTGGGTTATCAAGACCTTTTTTGGCGCTGTTGCCGGGGAGCAATAGCGTGGGGTGAATATTCTCGTGTGTGCTTGTTTGTTTATCACTAAGTAATTTTTATTTGCTGTTCTTTGTTGTTTTCTATCTTTAGTTATGGGTAGGAAACGCAAAATACCAAAAAATTAGTTGTACCTACTAAACCAATGGTTGAAGAACCACTCAAAATCTATCACACTCCTGAAGCTTATTACTTGGATCATCTTCGATCCCTTTGTGCTCGTGCTGAAACCTCAACTAGCTTAGTTGAGGGCAAATCTTTAGATGAGCATGCTTGTTATGTGCGACACCTAATATCTGAAAAGGGGAAAATTTTACTGGGTCAAATTCATCGTTTGCAATGCTATGCTTGGAATTTATGCGAAATATATGATATTACTTGTTGTTCTGAAAACCCTAAGAAACACCTTCCCTATCAATGTGAGTTTATTGATAATGGAATCATATCTTCGTATGCTAAGGGTGTTTATAGTTACTATGATGTTCAACAAATTGAAGAATTTATTGCTTTTAAGGGTGCTTATGAAATTGCTTCTTTGATTGAAACATATGATGCTACTCTTTAGAAATCTGAAAATTTTGCCATACTTAAATATTTCTATGATAATTATGCTTCTAATGCTTATGTTGAACCATATATTGAGGACTACTCCGCTGTCCAAGAAGAGACTAATATTTTGCAGGAGTCTATGGAAGAATAAATTGATGAAACTGTGAGCTCATTGGATGAAAAAGATGAGGAGGAGAGCAAAGAACAAAAGGAGGAAGAGCATATTAGCTACCCGTGCCCACCTTCTAATGAGAGTAACTCTTCAACTCATACATTGTTTAATTCCCCTTCGTGATTACCGAAGGACGATTGCTATGATGATTGTTATGATCCCGTTGATTCTCTTGAAATATCCCTTTTTGATGATGCTTGCTATGCTTGTGGCCAAGATGCCAATACGAATTATGCTTATGGAGATGAACTTGCTATAGTTCCTTATGTTAAACATGAAATTGTTGCTATTGCACCCACGCATGATAGTCCTATTATCTTTTTGAATTCTCCTGACTACACTATATTGGAGAAGTTTGCCCTTATTAAGGATTACATTGATGGGTTCGTTTTACTATTACACATGATGATTTTGATAGATATAATATGCATGTGCTTGCTGCTCCTACTTGCAATTATCATGAGAGAGGAACTTTATCTCCACCTCTCTATGTTTCCAATACGATAAAATTGCAAGAAACAGTTTATACTATGCATTGGCCTTTACTATGTGTGCATGAATTGTTCTTTTATGACATGCCGATGCATAGGAAGAGAGTTAGACTTCATTGTTGCATGACATATGTTACTTTGTGCTCACTACTAAATTATAAATCATTGTTAATTAAAATTGGCTTTGATATACCTTGGGATCCGGGTGGATCCATTACTTGAGCACTATATGCCTAGCTTAATGGCTTTAAAGAAAGCGCTGCCAGGGAGACAACCCGGAAGTTTTAGAGAGTCATTTATTTCTTTTGAGTGCTTTCATATAGTTTAAAAACAACAAAAATAAAGAGGGGAACCCAAAACTTTTTCAAAAAGGAAAGTGAAAGTGAGAAAGACAAGCTTTGTTGAAGTGGGAGAGCTCCTTGAACTTTGTTCATGCTCACGACAACTTTGTGAATCTTGATTACAGAAACTTTGAAACAAAAATAATTATCCCCTTGTACAATTCCATTGTATTATAAAAATAATGTGCCAAGGTTTGCCTTTAGGATGTTTACATTTGCTTGATGGTTTGTACGGTGCAAGACAGAAACTTTGGCTGTAGTGGGCGATTTTATATTTTTAGCTGGAACGTCAAACGGTTCTGATTCATTTTGCACTGTCTTTCTATGAATTGTTTTTATTTTTCCTAATTTTGGCAGAATTTGTCAAGTATCATAAGTATGGTGAATGTTCAGATTATTAAAGATTGTTCTGTTTTAGACAGATTCTGTTTTTGATGCATAGTTTGCTTGTTTGATGAAACTATCAATCTATATCAGTGGATTAAGCCATGAAAAAGTTATATTACAGTAGACGCAATGCAAAAACAAAATATGAATTGGTTTGCAACAGTACTTAAAGTAGTGATTTGCTTTATTATACTAACGAATCTTACCGAGTTTTCTGTTGAAGTTTTGTGTGGATGAAGTGTTCGATGATCGAGAAGGCCTCGATGTGAGAAGAAGGAAGAGAGGCAAGAGCTCAAGCTTGGGGATGCACAAGGCACCCCAAGTAAATATTCAAGGAGACTCAAGCATCTAAGCTTGGGGATGCCCCGGAAGGCATCCCCTCTTTCTTCAACAAGTATCGGTATGTTTTCGGGTTCGTTTTGTTCATGTGATATGTGTAAATCTTGGAGCATCTTTTGCATTTAGTTTTCATTTTTATTTTATGCACCATGCTGGTATGAGATAGTCCTTGGTTGATTTATAGAATGCTCATTGCACTTCACTTATACCTTTTGAGTATGGTTTTATAGAATGCTTCATGCGCTTCACTTATATCATTTGAAGTTTGGATTGCCTGTTTCTCTTTACATAGAAAACCGCCATTTGTAGAATGCTCTTTTGCTTCACTTATATTTGTTAGAGCATGGACATATCTTTTGTAGAAATAATTAAACTCTCTTGCTTCACTTATATCTATTTAGAGAGATGACAGGAATTGGTCATTCACATGGTTAGTCATAAACTCCTACAAAAAATTTGTAGATCACTGAATATGATATGTTTGATTCCTTGAAATAGTTTTGTGATATAAAGATGGTGATATTAGAGTCATGCTAGTGGGTAGTTGTGGATTAGTAGAAATACTTGTGTTGAGATTTGTGATTCCCGTAGCATGCACGTATGGTGAACCGTTATGTAACGAAGTCGGAGCATGATTTATTTATTGATTGGCTTCCTTATGAGTGGCGGTCGGAGATGAGCGATGGTCTTTTCCTACCAATCTATCCCCCTAGGGGCATGCGTAGTAGTACTTTGCTTTGAGGGCTAATAAACTTTTGCAATAAGTATGTGAGTTCTTTATGACTAATATTGAGTCCATGGATTATACGCACTCTCACCCTTCCATCATCGTTAGCCTCTCTAGTATCGCGCAACTTTTGCCGGTACCATAAACCCACCATATACCTTCCTCAAAACAGCCACCGTACCTACCTATCGTGGCATTTCCATAGCCATTCTGAGATATATTGCCATGCAACTTCCATCATCATCATATACATGACTTGAGCATTCATTGTCATATTGCTTTGCATGATCGTAAGATAGCTAGCATGATGTTTTCATGGCTTGTCCGTTTTTTGATGTCATTGCTATGCTAGATCATTGCACATCCCGGTACACCGCTGGAGGCATTCATATAGAGTCATATCTTTGTTCTAGTATCGAGTTGTAAGTAAATAAAAGTGTGATGATCATTATTATTAGAGCATTGCCCCAGTGAGGAAAGGATGATGGAGACTATGATTCCCCCACAAGTCGGGATGAGACTCCAGACGAAAAAAATAAAAAAAATAAAAAAGAGAAAAAAAGAGAGAAAGGCCAAAAAAGAGAAGGCCCCAAAAAATAAAAAAATAAAAAAATGAGAGAAAAAGATAGAAGGGGCAATGTTACTATCCTTTTACCAAACTTGTGCTTCAAAGTAGCACCATGTTCTTCATATAGAGAGTCTCTTGAGTTATCACTTTCATATACTAGTGGGACTTTTCATTATAGAACTTGGCTTGTATATTCCGATGATGGGCTTCCTCAAACGCCCGAGGTCTTCATGAGCAAGCAAGTTGGATGCACACCCTCTTAGTTTTCAGTCTGAGATTTCATACACTTATAGCTCTTAGTGCATCCGTTGTATGGCAATCCCTACTCACTCACATTGATATCTATTGATGGGCATCTCCATAGCCCGTTGATACGCCTAGTTGATGTGAGACTATCTTCTCCTTTTTTTCTTCTCCACAACCACCATTCTATTCCACCTATAGTGCTATGTCCATGGCTCACGCTCATGTATTGCGTGAAAGTTGAAAAGGTTTGAGAACATCAAAAGTATGAAACAATTGCTTGGCTTGTCATCGGGGTTGTGCATGATTTGAATATTTTGTGTGGTGAAGATGGAGCATAGCCAGACTATATGATTTTGTAGGGATAACTTTCTTTGGCCATGTTATTTTGAAAATACATGATTGCTTTATTAGTAGGCTTGAAGTATTATTGTTTTTTAATGTCAAATGATAGACTATTGCTTTGAATCACTCGTGTCTTAATATTCATGCCATGATTAGATATGTGATCAAGATTATGCTAGGTAGCATTCCACATCAAAAATTATCTTTTTTTATCATTTACGTACTCGAGGATGAGCTGGAATTAAGCTTGGGGATGCTGATACGTCTCTGTCGTATCTATAATTTGATTGTTCCATGCCAATATTCTACAACTTTCATATACTTTTGGTAACTTTTTATACTATTTTTGGGACTAACATATTGATCCAGTGCCCAGTGCCAGTTCCTATTTGTTGCATGTTTTTTGTCTCACAGAATATCCATATCAAACGGAGTCCAAATGGGATAAAAACTGACGGAGATTTTTTTGGAATATATATGATTTTTGGGAAGAAAACTCCACGCGAGACGATGCCCGAGGGGGCCACGAGGCAAGGGGCGCGCCCCAGGGGGCAGGCGCGCCCCTGAACCTCGTGGCCACCCCGTAAGGCGGTTGATGCCCTTTCGCCGCAAGAAATCTAATATCCGGATAGAGATCGTGTTAAAATTTCAGCCCAATCGGAGTTATGGATCTTCGGGAATATAAGAAACGGTGAAAGGGTGGAATCTGGGAACGCAGAAACAAAGAGAGACAGAGAGACATATCTAATCTCGGAGGGGCTCTCGCCCCTCCCACGCCATGGAGGCCATGGAACATAGGGGAAACCCTTCTCCCACCTAGGGAGGAGGTCAAGGAAGAAGAAGAAGAAGGAGGGGGGCTCTCTCTCCCTCGCTTCCGGTGGCATCAGAGTGCCACAGGGGGCCATCATCATCACAGCAATCTTCACCAACAACTTTTTCACCGCCATCATCACCAACTCTCCCCCCTCTATGCAGCGGTGTAACCTCTCTCTTACCCGCTATAATCTCTACTTAAACATGGTGCTCAACGCTATATATTATTTCCCAATGATGTATGGCTATCCTATGATGTTTGAGTAGATCCGTTTTGTCCTATGGGCTATTTGATGATCAAGATTGTTTTGAGTTGCATGTTTTATTATTGGTGCTGTCCTATGGTGCTCTCCATGTCGCGCAAGCGTGAGGGATCCCCTCTATAGGGTGTTGCAATACGTTGATGATTCGCTTATAGTGGGTTGCGTGAGTGACTGAAACACAAACCCGAGTAAGGGGGTTGTTGCGTATGGGATAAAGAGGACTTGATGCTTTAATGCTATGGTTGGGTTTTACCTTAATGATCTTTAGTAGTTGCGGATGCTTGCTAGAGTTCCAATCATAAGTGCATATGATCCAAGTAGAGAAAGTATGTTAGCTTATGCCTCTCCCTCAAATAAAATTGCAGTAATGGTTACCGGTCTAGTTATCAATTGCCTAGGGACAAATAACTTTCTCGTAACAACAAGCTCTCTACTAAAACTAATTTAGTTGTGTCTTTATCTAAACAGCCCCTACTTTTTATTTACTTGCTCTTTATTACCTTGCAAACCTATCCAACAACACCTACAAAGTACTTCTAGTTTCATACTTGTTCTAGGTAAAGCGAACGTTAAGCGTGCGTAGAGTTGTATCGATGATCGATAGAACTTGAGGGAATATTTGTTCTGCCTTTAGCTCTTCGTTGGGTTTGACACTCTTACTTATCGAAAACTGTTGTGATCCCCTATACGTGTGGGTTATCACATACGGCCATTGACCTAGCTGTCAGCCTCTCCACGTACAGTCCTCTTCCGATGGATGTCGTTCGTTGACCATGTTGATCATGCCGCGCCGAGAGCACTAGGGCGGTGGACGACAGTGTGACCTAGGAAGTGAATGACCCGGAGCCAAGGAAGACTGGGCAGTTGTTGCCCACGTGGTGGGGAGTATGAGGGTTTACTGGTTCGGCTACCGTCACCGGAAAATAATAGGATGTGCGGGTGAGTAGAGGAATGTCCTGGCTAGCGATGGAGTAGGGTGGGGCGGTGCGGCCTGCCCGGCAGCATAGCCGACCACGGGAGAAGGGAGCAGGCAGTCCCACCGGTGCTGGTTTGAGCGGCTGGAACAGGAAGAGCAGAGATTGAAGAAGCACGACGGCCGTTGGATCGACATCAGCAGTCACTGCTTTCGTGTGTTGACTAAGTTGACATGGCGTTTGCGTGTGCGTCAACCTTTTTTTAGGGAAGCGCACGCGTCAACCTATAGTAGGCGCACAAGTCAGCCCTCAATGTGTGGAAAATAGCATACAACCCATATGCCATTATTTTTATTAATTTACAGCCCATTTGCTAATTCTTAAGGATTTTTTGGATCCCATATTCCTTTTGTTAGCAGCCCATATTGTAGCCACGGTTAAAAATTATACGAAATTTTGCATATTTCGGTGCGCTCCCAACTGTTTTTAATCCCGAAATTTTGAGTCACATTCAAACTAATTTGAAAAATAAATTTATATCAATATAAAATCCAAATAATTGTCCATGCATAAAAATCAATGGAATTTAAAATCTTGAAATGAAAAAAAGAAATTTGAAACTAATTCCCGGTTTGATGTGTTTTAAAAATGTACAACCCATTTCTCATTACTGATAGCCCATTTTCTGGGCAAGCCGAATGAAACTCTCCTCGTCTTGAAAGATTTGTAGCCCAGCAGGGCTGAGAAAGCAAGCAGGCCTCGGTTGGGCATTTCTTTAAAAAAGTAGAACTGGGCTAGCCATTTTCAGCAAGGAAAAAAAACAACTGGGCTCATCATGTGGTAAACATAAAATAAAACCTGGCTAGATGAGCCACAGCCCTCGCACAACCCCGTTGTTACCCTGATCTGTCTCTAAACTAGTATAAATAACAACTGCTTGTTCCTAAAAAAGTAAATAACAACAGCGTGACCTGCTAAGTCCCTGGTGTCAGTCGCTTGTTGTGTAATTCTCTCGTTTGTTGACTACGTTGACAATGGCGTAGGACCCAGATGTCCAACCATTAGGAGGAACCATTTTTTGGGATTGTAATAACAAGGCACTTGCTTGCGTACTGCCATGACCCTAGTGGGTCCCTACTGTCATCCTCACCACGTACAGTCATCTCCTTATTCCTCTCGGTTGTTGACCACGTTGACAACGCCAGACAGTGGCGCACCGCGCACGGTGAGCGAACCAAGGCAGAGGACGACGACGAGGCCTCAGACGGAACGAACATGAGCCGTTGAAGATGCATTAGTCTAGTCGCAGGCGGAGGGGAGTATGAGGGTTGAGTGGTTCAAGTGCGGGTGCTTGCTGGGGCTGACGTCGTCGGAGAATAACATGACGTGTGGGGGAAGAGAGGGATGTACTGGCCAATGTTTGACGGTACGGTAGGGCGGCGGAGGCGCAGCCAGCCGTGGGAGGCGGGAGCAGGCGGAGCCGACAGGGTTGTTTGGTTTGGGCAGCTGGAGGAAGAAGACAAGAGATAGAAGATACACGACAGATGTTGGATGTCAATCCAACGACTGGTAGGCAGAATCGTTTGTTGACTAGTAAGTCAACACCACCTTGGATAGGCTTTTTCCTCGTGGGTCCCAAATGTTAGAATCCAAATCTGTCACGGCCATGCAGCCTTTCTTATGAAAATTTATAACCCATTTGGTGTGCTAGTTCAAAATAGGTTTGTGGGTGCTAGTGGGGGCTAATCACTTGGGTTCTGTAATGCACAGTGAGCTCAAGCAGCCAACGAGAGTAATGTTATTTCCCTTGGTTGGGATTTGTTACAATATTTCTCTCTTAATTAAAGAAATGGCAAGCCATTTGCCTTGTTTCAAACAAAATATGACAGTCATAGCCGAGTTGAAACCCAGATTACAAACTGTACAAAAGAATGAGAGTTAATTGTTCATCTGGTTAGACAAAACCCAGACTAAACATGCATGGCAATAACATCTAACCCAACCATTGTTTTTGGTAGTCACAAACAAATGGGTCGGTCTGATCCATAAAATCAACATCCAATGCCAACAAGTTTACTAGGATATGACGACAAGTTGTTGTAAATAGAAGCCGAGCATGTTCAGATGCCCATTTGTCAACCCGAAACTTCTTTATTTGCTGTTCAACATATCCATCTATGAGAAATTTCTTCTTGAAAAACTTAAGCCTCATGGACAACAGTAACCTCGCATTCAACAGGAAGAATGTGACAAATTTTTTGTTTGCCCGATTGGATGCATAACCTTCCATCGTTATTGTCCTCAAACGAATGTCATGAGAACTGAGAAAATCCCGATGCTTATTACGCCACCGATTGGTTATATGTTTTTATCCATGTGTTGCCGCCTACGTAGACATTGTAAGTGCATCTAGTGCCACCCCTAGTTGGTTTTGGAGTATTGACGACAAACCTGGTTGAGGGACTAATGTGTTTGTGAGAATTGCAGGATAACACAGGTAGTATTCCCTCATTGATTCGGTTTACCTACCGGAGATGACCCCTAAAAATGTATGAAGACATTGAAGACAAAGGTGGTATGTGAAGGTATTCACATTGAAGAATATGACAAGAGAAGACATCGCGTGAAGAGTATGGAGCGTGAAGACTTAGTTGTTTTGTTGTTTCCTTTTATTCTTTGTTGAGTCATAGGAACCATGGTACTGTTAAGTGGGGTCCAAGTGAACCAGTCAGAATGACTGAAGTGATGCTTAACCAAAATCCTATGTCTTCGAGCGAAGACAATGAGAGCAAATCTTATCCAGAGCTGGATAAGTCAGCTTTGCTTGTAGCTCAAGTAAAGTTGCCGTGTGTGTTTGAAATCTGACCGTTGGAACACGTGTTAGTTCCTTAGTGACCCAGGGTCATTTTGGACAAATCAGGTTGGGTTGCCTAGTGGCTATAAATATCCACCCCTTACACCATAAATTGGTTGGCTGCTCGGAGTTAGTGCACGGCTTTTGTCGTTTGAGAGCAACCCACCTCGAAGCCTTTGAGAGAAAAATCCTTGCGAGGACAAAGCCCTAAACATCCAGAGCCAAAGAGTGTTAGGCATCACTGAAGTCTTCCTGTCTGTGTGATCTGAAGACTTATTACACTTGAGGACTGTGAATCCTCCAGCCGGTTAGGCGTCGCGTTCTGAGCATCCAAGAGTCATTGTGGATCACCGATGAACGAAGTCTGTGAAGGTTTGGAAGTCTACCTTGAAGACTTACCAGAGTGATTGGGCGAGGACTGGGTGTCCTTAGCTCAAGGGGAATAAGGTGAAGATGCGGTCTCCTGAGTTGAATCTCAGCCTTCCTAACCAGACGTACAGTTGTCACAGCAACTGGAACTGGTCCAACAAATCATTATCTTCAATGAGCTACTGGTTCTATCCTTCCCATCTCCTTATTTGCAGTTGGTCCTTGTGAAGTCATTGCATGTTTGCATTATATTTTTGTCTTCACTGAGTAACTGCTTGTTCCGATTGGCTTCATACTATCTTCCATCCTGATCCGTACTGCCTAGCTGCTATTAGTCTTTGTGCTTTCATTGAATACTTGACTATGGCTTGCCAAGTGTAGTCTACCTTCCGCTGCATGGTAATAGGTTTATTTCTAACGTTTGTCTTTGAAACTACCATGTTTTGAAGACTTTCTTAAATATCGCCTATTCACCCCCCTCTAGTCGATCACTAGCACTTTCAATTGGTATTAGAGCAAGGTACTCCCTTGTTCTGTGTGATTTGGTTTAACCACCTGGAGTTTTAGCTATGTCGACTGCAGGGATAATCAAAGTCTCCGCTGCGTGCCCCATCTTCGATGGAACTGAATATCCCTACTGGAAGAATAAGATGCGCATGCATCTTGAATCCATTGATGTCGACCTCTGGTATGTCGTCAAGAATGGCGTTCCCAAGGCTGGTGAAGGTGTCACCGTTGCTAATGTCAAGAAGTTCGTTCAACTGGACTCCACTTCCAAGAACATCATCTGTGGTCATCTGACCAAAGGGCAGTATGGCCGTGTGAGTGCTCTGGAAACATCTAAGCTAGTCTGGGACTGGCTCTCCAAGGTCAACGAAGGCGTCTCAACCCAAAGAGATCAAAGGATCAGTGTCCTTCGCAACCTCTTCAAGAGAAACGACAATGAGAATGTTCAACTCACATTTGATCGCCTTACTGACATCACAAATGAGCTTCAAGCTCTCGGCGCTACTGAGATCACCAAGCATGAAATCGTCAAGACACTCCTGAGATCACTTGACAGCTCATTTGACACCCTAGCCCTGATGATTCAAGAACGCCCTGACTTCAAGACACTCGATCCGTCTGACATACTTGAAAGGCTCAACACACATGAGTTTTAGCTTTCTGAGAGAAGAGATATCTACGGTCCCAACTATGGCCGAACTCGGGCCTTGAAGGAAAAAGCTGTCTCCTAATCTGAAGAAGAATCTGACTATAGTTCTGATGATCCTGAAGACATTGGAAAGGAGCTTGCTATGCTTGTGAAGAAGTTCCAAAAATTCACCAAGAAGAAAGGCTTCAGAAAGTCTTCATGATCAAGCTCAAGGAATGATGAAGCTTCTGCTCATGACTACAAGAAGAGAACATGCCACAAGTGCAAGAAACCTAGTCACTACATCTCTGAGTGTCCGCCGTGGGACAATGAGAACAAGAAGAAGAAGAAGAAAAAGAGCAAGGAATATGATTCTAATGACAACAAGAAGAAGAAAGACTCAAAGTCTTCTTCTAAGTCTTCCTCAAAGTCTTCATCACACAAGAAGAGCTCATCTAGCAAGGCTCGTGCGTTTGTTGGCAAAGAAATGGATTTAGAGGACGAGTCTGCTTCTGAGGAGGCGGAGGTGGAGTCTGAGGAGGAGTCCGATTCTGGCGTTGCAAGTCTGGCTACAACCTACGTTGCCAAGTCCATCTTCAACACTGAAGACAATGACTTCATCACCGACGCCGATGCTAATGACAAGGACAACTCCGCTCCCACCTACTGCTTCATGGCACGCGGTGCCAAGGTAAACTCACGCACCACTCACTATCAAACATCAAGTGAAGATGACTTTGATTGTGGTTCCAAAGCCAGCTACAAAACACTTGCTAAAATTGCAACTGACCAACAGAAAGCTATGGAACATATTCAAAAACTGTTAGACAAAAGCGATGGCCTGTTAGACACTAAAATGACTCGATCTCAGTCCTTAATTGAAGACATAAAAAATCTTCATGTTAAGTATGAGGAACTTGAAAGTCATCATGAAACGCTCTCAACAACTCATGAAAAGCTTTCCTATGATTATCTTCAAAGGAAGCAAGATCTTGAGAAATTGAGAGCGTCTCATGAAGATCTTCAAAAGGAAAACGAGTCACTTCGCGCCAAACAGATCAGTCCCGCTCAGGAAGGATTTGAACCACCATGTCTTAAATGCATTGAGCATGACAACGCTACTTTTGTTGTTGGATGTTCTACTGCTGCTACTGTTGCAATATCTTCAACTGTTGATGTGGTAACTAACCCCTCTGTTGAGGATGCCACTGCTATTGCTGATGAAAATGCTAGGTTGAAGACATTGCTTGAAATAGGGATGTACAAAAGTCTCAAAGGGCATCAGACAGTATGTGATTTCCTCAAAAGGCAGATCTTGAACCGAAACCCTAGGAAAAAGGGTGAAAGTGCTAGCGATCGACTAGAGGAGGGGGTGAATATGCGATTTTTATGAAAGTCTTCAAAACATGGAAGTTTCGAAGACAAACGATAGAAATGAACCTATTACCATGCAACGGAAGGTAGACTATACTAAGCAAGCCATAGTCAAGTATTCAATGAAATGAAAGCACGAAGACTAATAGTAGCTAGGCAGTATAGATCAGGATGGAAGATAGTATGAAGCCAATCAGAACAAGCAGTCACAAAGTGAAGACAAATAGATAATGCAAACAGGCAATGACTTCACAAGGACCAAGCTGCAAATAAAGAGATGGGAAGGATAGAACCAGTGGTTCGTTGAAGACAATGATTTGTTGGACCAGTTCCAGTTGCTGTGACAACTGTATGTCTGGTTAGGGAGGCTAAGATTCAACTCAGAAGACCGCGTCTTCACCTTATTCCCCTTGATCTAAGGACACCCAGTCCTCACCCAATTACTCTGGTAAGTCTTCAAGTTAGACTTCCAAACCTTCACAGACTTCGTTCACCGACGATCCACAATGACTCTTGGATGCTCAGAACGTGACGCCTAACCGGCTAGAGGATTCACAGTCATCAAGTGTAATAAGTCTTTAGATCACACAGACAGGAAGACTTCAGTGATGCCTAACACTCTTAGCTCTAGGTGTTTAGGGCTTTGTCCTCGCAAGGATTTCTCTCTCAAAGGCTTCGAGGTGGGTTGTTCTCAAACGAAAAAAGCCGTGCACTAACTCTGAGCAGCCAACCAATTTATGGTGTAGGGGGTGGGCTATTTATAGCCACTAGGCAACCCGACCTGATTTATCCGAAATGACCCTGGGTCACTAAGGAACTGACACGTGTTCCAACGGTCAGATTTCAAACACACATGACAACTTTACTTGAGCTACAAGCAAAGCTGACTTATCCAGCTCTGGCTAAGATTTGCTCTCATTGTCTTCGCTAGAAGACATAGGGTTTTGGTTAAGCATCACTTCAGTCATTCTGACTGGTTCACTTGGACCCCACTTAATAGTATGGTGGTTCCTATGACTCAACAAAGAAGAAAAAGAACGACCAAATAACTAAGTCTTCGCGCTCCATAGTCTTCACGCGATGTCTTCTCTTGTCATAGTCTTCAATGTGAATGTCTTCACATACCCCCTTTGACTTCAATGTCTTCATACATTTTTAGGGGTCATCTCCGGTAGGAAAACTGAATCAATGAGGGACTTCTACCTGTGTTGTCCTGCAATTTTCACAAACACATTAGTCCCTCAACCAAGTTTGTCGTCAATACTCCAAAACCAACCAGGGGTGGCACTAGATGCACTTACAATCTCCCCCTTTTTGGTGATTGATGAAAAACTGGTTGAAGTTTTCAACGGGGATAGAAATATGTGAAATTGTAAAGGATTTAATTATTGTCTTCGTAAGTAGCAGAAAGGCTCCCCCTGAAGATGTGCATATAAGTATTTTGCTTTTGAATGCAAATGCACATGGCAGGTTGTACTTGCGGAGCTCCTCTTCTACTTATGAAGACAATTTATCATGCATGAAATGATATAATGAAGATAATGACATGCATAATGAAAAATGGACGTATGCAAAATGACTTCGTGCGGAATTTATCATCGCACATGCGGAATTTATCATCGCATCACATAGTGTCGAAAAAGGTAGCAGGCGACCATCAAGTTTAAGTGTTACAACTCAAAACGAACCAAATGTTTCAAAAGTGAGAGTTGTAAGCACTTGGGAAAAAAGTAAAGCAACCACCCATATGGACCCGCTTGAAGACTATCAACTCATATGCTTCTCCCCCTTTTGTCAGTAATGACCAAAAAGGTTTAAAGACATAGAGCTTCTACTCGTTCCCATGAGGTGCAGGCGAAGCAGCAGGGTCGTCGTTGAGGTCCGGTGGTGCAGAAGAACTTGGTGCAGTGTCGAGACGCGCTGAAGGTGGAGGTGGTGAAGTGGCATCATCTTGATCATCGATAACTCTGGCATTCACCGTGGCAGTTGAGGAAGAATAGTCAGAGTCTTCAAGGGAGGGAGTCCAACGCAAGTGAGCATTCCTTGGAGGAGTGGAGTCAAACTTGAATCTTTCTGTGAAGCCATCATCTTGAAGAGCTTCTTCAGCAGTGAGCAAGGTCAAACTCTTCCAAGACCTCCGACAGGTTTCATGTGTGACAAAGGCATTCTTGGTGGCAAGATTGCGAATGTGATTGACGTCCACCAAGGGGCTTTGCATCTGACGCTTAATCCAGTCATGATGCTTATCCTGTTTCTGATGTAGCGTGACGAGAAGCTCTCGATCATTGAGAACACGAGATCGCTTTCGAGGCCTTTGGGCAATGGTGCTTCCAGTGGTGTCAGTTTCGGCACGAGGGGCACGTGTGTTACCAGCCAAGGGATAAACACGAGAGACTGCCTGAACTCCTTCAATGGGCTGGGTGAAGCTTTGACGATCAACATTGTGAAGATAAATTGGATCCTTAGCAGGCTCTGGGTAAATAGCTTCAATAGGCAGATCAACCTCTGGCAAGAATACAAGATGATTGCGCGCAGACGACTGATAGTTGAAGGTAGATTGAAGCTTGATAAGACGCATTACCCATGGAGCATAGAACTTCAGACCAAAAATGTCGGAGCCAGATGCAGCCAACTGCCTGATGAAGAAGTCTTGAGTATTGAAGCTTATGCCATTGAAGATATAGAAAACCAAAGTCTTCATTGCTCCTTCAAGCTTCGCTGCAGATGAATGTCCTTTGACAGGCCATAGAGTTTTTCTGATGATATGGTAAATGGTGCGGGGCAGATACTCGAGGTATTCAACAAAGAATTCCGTTGGGTATTCAGCGTCGCATGGTAGAGGCTTCATCATGCTTAGCATTTGGCTCATGTTGGGCTCTGGTTTCTGAAAAATGCATTCTGGTGTTGCTGAAAACCTGGTTCATAGTATTCACCAGGAGTGGGCAGGGCTGTGAGCTCAATGATGTCTTGAGCTTTAGCTTCATGATGAACATCTCCTGTCATCCACTCAAGGATCCAAGTCTTCGGATCCCTGTTGTATCCACGAATGTGGAGGGTAGCATAGAATTGAAGTAGAAGTTCTTCATTCCAGTGTTCCTTGTCAGTCACAAAATTAAGCAGACCCGCATCACGGGAGCAGTCAAGGGCTTCTTCAAGGCATGGTAGTCCAACAATGGCTTCACAATCAAGATGCATGTGAGGGAAGATGTGTCCCTGATTGTACAAGATGCATGAATAATAGCTTCGCTGCTGATAACTCCAGAATCGGTCCGAAGAGATTCTTGGCCTTGTGTAGGGGTTCTTGGCACTATTGAAGAATGTGCTGTGTGCCTTGAATCCATTCAGATTAAAGGATCTTGGTGAATTTGCAGTACCTGGAAACTGTGGTAGCCTTGGCTTTGGCTTCTGGACCTGAGGCCTGTGCTCCACATGATAGGCAAACTGAGGTCCGGGAGCAGGCGGAGGAACCAGGATTGGCCAGCGGACAGTAACAAGCTGTCCATGATCATATGCTTGCTCGATGGTGTGTGGCCTTGGAGGAGGTACAGGAGCAGAGGCATTGGCTTCAGGCAGCGGATTTGCTTCGGGTGCTGCATTGGCTTCAGGCGCATTCACTTCTGGCACCACATTAGCTTCAGGCGCCACATTAGCTTCAGCCATGACAACATCATTGGCTTCAGTGTTGATGTTGGTGGCCGCCTCAGTATTAGTAACCTCCACTTCAGGAGCTGGAGGGTCGGACACATTCTCCTTGAGAACAACTTCAGGGTTGGACGGGGGTGTAGCAACTCTTTCTTCATCACGTGGTTCTTCTTCTTCATCGGCTGATGCAGCCGGAATATCTTCAGCCGCTTTGGCTTCAGATTCAGGGATGTTCACAGTAGGAGAGGCTTCAGGAAAGACTTCACGTGAGACGGATTGGCGCTCTTCTCCTTCGGGAACATTTTACAATGTGACGTGTGGCCTAGGTGCTTTGCAAAGCCTGCGAAATGCTGGAGACCCCTGTGGAGATGGAGTTGGTTGGGCCTCAAAGTCTTCACTATCAATCACCGGAGTGGTGACCCATGGTGGGGGAGTGACTGGTGTTTCTTCAACACGAGGGGATTCTTGAGGGTGATCAGCCCATGAGTCATCCTGAGCAATTGGCGTCAATGGACGACCAATGCTGATGAGTTCGCTGTTCGTGAGAGCAGGCGATGATACCAAATTGTGCTCGATCTGAGGAAGGACTTTATCATCTTCAACATTGTCGTGAGGACCAATGTCTTCAGCTGTGGTGGGGTCAACAGCTAGATTCTCTTCAGATTCAGGAGCCTCTGTGGAGGCAGGCTCATGAACTACCAGACGACGTTCACAATGTTCAGACGCAGGACGAGCAACAGAAATTGGCTCGACAAGAAGGGGCTCTGTGGAAGCAGCCCAGTCTCTCTTCTTTGTTTTCCTTTTCTTGGTTGGGGGAGCATCATCAGTGGTGGCTTTGGTCTTGCACTTTCTGGCTTCGGCTTCAGCTGCTCTAGTTTTCTTGAATTCTGAAGCCACTTTGGGGACCTTAGGCTTCGAGCCTGTCATACTGGCTGGGAAGACAATGCGAGGTTCTTCCTGCCTTGATGCTTCTGGTTCGGCCACAGCTGGCTTCTTCTTCTTCTTGGCAGCCATCCTGGGGTCGATGCCTGGTCGCCCCAAAGCCTTGCGCTTTTCAGCTTCATTGTAGCCTTGAACACATTTGGCAGCAAGATTCTTCATGCGCTCACAAGAACCTTTTGCTTCTTCTTGTTTCTTGTGGATGCCTCCTTGAGCTCATGCATCATGACCTTGAAGTTTTGAATGTCTTCAACATTGAGCTTGGCCATGTGCTTCTTGAACTGAGCCTTTTCATAATCGATCTTATGCTTCAGCTCAACAATTTTCTGAGCAAGAGCCAGCTTAGGAGCAATGGCTCCGTGGAAGGAGACGTTGAGGCCAATTGGAAGCTGAAGATCATCAAAACTGACACCTGGGCTGTCAAACCACTCATCAATAAACTTGTATAAGATTTCCACATCAAAGAGGGGAAGATCATTGAAGATTTCCGCCTCTTGCTTGCTCTCTATCAACTGCTCAAGAGCGTCATCGCCAAGATCGTCAACGCTGGATAGATCAATGGTGTCATTCTCGTTTCTCAAAACAGCGGCAGGGGTCAGTGCTTGACTAGTGGGTTGCATGGGCTTTTTCAACTTGGCAGACTTGGAGATGCGTGAGAGATCTTCAGACTGCACACTGGCTTCAGGAGGTGCAGTGGCCAGAGGCTTCGCCCGTGAGACCTTTGGTGCAGAGGGGGGCTTTGAAGCCTTTGGTTTGTGTTGCTTCACAGGCTTCGGAGGTGCAGGCGCTTCATCAGAATTAGAGTCATCAGCAGAGTGGTCCACGACTGCCCCTTGAACCTGAATGTGAGTGATGAGACCTTCTAAGTTGTAGAAGGGCCCAATAAGATTGGGTTCAGCTTCGCGTGTGCCATCAGCTTGTGGTGCAGAGGGGCCTGGTTTGAAGTCTAATCCAAAAGACTTCTTGTTTTCCTTGGCCGAGTTCTTTGCAGCCTGATAGTTGCGCTTGAACAGATTATCTTCACGACACCATAATAGAGAGGATGGGTTGGCATTAGCAGGCTGAGGTCCACGAATCATGCAGGGGTAGAAGCCTTGAGCAATAGCTTCGGGCTTCAACTTGGGCTGAAGACCTTTCTATATTATATCTCCCAAGGGACCCTTTAAGGCATTCTTCTCAGCATACTCCTTGGTGACGAATCTGTACTTGAACCATTCCTCTGCCTAATGTCTTCAAATCCATTGGATTCGGTTCTTGCGTTCTCCATAGGTTTCTTCTGGATCTGACTTGTATAACTCATAGAGAACCCGTGACAGGTCCTTAGCAGTGTTTCCACGGCGTTGTCTGCCGCCCTTCCTGACTGATTTTTGAGTTGTCATGAAGTTTAGACTGAAAGGCTTCAACACTGGCGAAGTCTTTCGTCTACTGGTCAGACAGGAACTGGCTTCGGGAGAATTTATGTGACGCTGTAAGAACTCTGCAAATGAATGCAGACTATGAGAACCAAAGGATTCTCCCATGGACATGTACCTGTGACAGCATTAGAGATGCGAGGGAAGGGGGAGAGGTCATATGCATTCTCAGAAGATTTTGAAGATAAATCAGTTTAGAAGACATTGACCTCATAGTGCGAAGACATTCACTCATATGTAGAGAGTTGGTTCCAGTTTTGTACGAATCCACGAATAAGTACAAGTGAGGAATCTAACTACTTTGTGAAGCATAAGTGAACATACTAGGCATGCTATGAGATACAGAATGAGATATATCCAACTTGTAGGAACAGAAACTACTTGTGGTTGAAAAGGATGAATCTATCGGATCAAAAAGACTGTAAAAAGAGGTTTTATTTACCACACGAGGAACTGCTAGACGGAGTGGGAGAGGAGGCCGAGCAGTTCAATCTTCCGTGCTCTAACTTGGCGACGGAGGACACCTACGGCGACGGTGGAGAAGACGATGTCCGCGGCCGGCGTGAGGACGACGTTGGTGAGGTCGCAGCAGCTAAGCGCTTCGTCGCCGGCGTCATCGAGGGCTAGTGGTGGTGCTAGGGTTTGTGCGAGAGTGGAAGAAGAGATAATGACTGGGGTGAGGCGTGTATTTATAGGGATAGGGACGACACAGTTTTATTACACAGGTGCCCATGGCGGTTCACATTTGAAGGACACGTGGCGATCATGCAACACCTTGGAGGTTGTTCCACGTTCCCACGCATGCCTGGATTATCGGGTGGTCGTTCCCACTTCTCCGGGTTTCAGGTAAAAAGGATTGAGCATTGAAAACAGATTAATGTTTGTCTCTGTGTCTTCTGCTGACAAGGACATAGCGAAGACATTCGACAGTTTCAATAGAATGCATATGATTTGGATAGATAGACTTAAGACGGGAGCATAGAAAGGTCAGGGTCCGATCACATTCACTTAGTTCAAAAGATTCAACTGGAAGACATAGCTATAAGTGAATGCTATAGAGGACAGGAACCAAATCGGTACATTGAAGATAAACATGAAGCCATGTTAATAATGAAGACAAACAAAATGCAAAGACTTTGCAAAGGTAACGCCAACAGAAGGTATTCCAAACAAAAATTTGGTGGTGGCGTTACCCACCGTATAGGAAATATTAGACCCAGACACGGCGCACAATTATCGTGTTGCTCCAAAGTCAAATTCCGCGTTAATGTATTCACACTTAGAGTGTAAGTCTTCATTTGTTGAAGATATACGTTGCCTCGTGTGTTTGCACATCTAAGTCATCAACATGCATAAGTGTTAGGATGTGTGCATGATCACAGGACATTTGAGGATTCCAAGATATTTAGCTCACACCGCGACTTGGAAAACCTTTTCTCATCCAAGGGCTTTGTGAAGATATCTGCCAGTTGCTCTTCAGTGCTGACATGAACGATATCAATATCTTCCTTCATGACATGATCTCTGAGAAAGTGATGATGGATCTGAATGTGCTTTGTCTTCGAGTGCTGAACTGGGTTGTTGGCGATCTTGATGGCGCTTTCATTATCGCAGTAGAGTGGCACTTGCTTCAGATGAATGCCATAGTCTTTGAGTGTTTGCTTCATCCATAGAAGCTGAGCGCAGCAAGATCCAGTAGCAATGTATTCAGATTCAACAGTGGAGAGAGATACACAGTTCTGCTTCTTTGAAGACCAACACACAAGTGATCGTCCCAGAAAGTGACATGTGCCTGATGTAGACTTGCGGTCCACCTTGTCACCAGCATAATCAGCATCTGACAATCCAACTAGATCAAACTCTGAGCCCTTTGGATACCATAATCCTAGTGTTGGGGTGTGAGCCAAATATCGAAGAATTCGCTTCACAGGTAAGTGATGCAATTCCTTTGGTGCCACTTGGAATCGGGCACACATGCAAACACTAAGCATGATATCGGGCCTAGATGCACATAAATAAAGCAAAGAACCAATCATGGAGCGGTATACCTTTTGATCGAACTCTTTACCATTGGCGTTAGAGTCTAGATGACTCTTGGTAGGCATTGGCGTCGTGTAACCTTTGCAGTCTTGCATTCCAAACTTCTTCAGGCAATCCTTGAGGTATTTCTCTTGAGATATGAAGATGATGTTGCGTTGCTGTCGTATTTGAAGACCAATGAAGAACTTCATCTCACCCATCACGGACATCTGATATTGCTCTTGCATCATGTATCCAAACTCATCACTGTATTTCTGATTAGTGCAGCCAAAGATAATGTCATCCACATATATTTGGCACACAAACAGTTCACCATCATATGTCTTCGTGAAGAGCGTGGGATCCAGGGAACCAGATTTGAAGCCTTTGCTCTTCAGGAAGTCCTTGAGTGTGTCATACCAAGCACGAGGGGCTTGTTTGAGGCCATACAATGCCTTGTTGAGCTTGTTAACCATGTCAGGATGTTTTGGATCTTCAAAGCCAGGCGGTTGTGCAACATACACTTCTTCTTCAATCTTGCCATTGAGAAAAGCACTCTTTTCACATCCATTTGACACAGAAGAATGTTATGATGATTTGCATAGGCCAGCAGTATGTGTGTAGCTTCAAGACTAGCCACATGAGCAAATGTTTCATCGAAGTCGATTCCTTCAACTTGAGTGTATCCTTGAGAAACGAGACGATCCTTGTTTATGACAACTTGACCATGCTCATCTTGCTTGTTGCGATATATCCATTTAGTGCCTATGATATTGTGCTTATGGTGATCAGGAAACTTGAACAGTTCCCATACATTATTCAGCTCAAACTGTTGAAGATCTTCTTGCATAGCTTGAATCCATTCAGGTTCCATGAAGGCTTCATCAACTTTCTTAGGTTTAGATATTGAGACGAATGCGAAGTGTCCACAGAAATTTGCTAGTTGTGTTGCCCTTGAACGAGTGAGTGGACCAGGTGCATTGGTGCTATCAATTATTTTCTCAACCTGTACTTCATTTGCAACACGAGGATGAACAAGACGAAGATTTTGCTCTTGCTGATCATTGTCATCGTTAGAAGGATTGTCTTCAGGCTGAGTATTGTCTTCAGGTTGATCAGGTGCAGAGATGATGAGTTCCTCTTCGGGCTGTGCTTCGGACGGTATGATTTCTCTAGTTCCTATAAGCTTGATGGATTCACTGGATGGAACTTCATCTAGCACATTTGGCAGGTGCTCTCTTTGCGAGCCGTTAGTCTCATCGAACCGCACATCCACAGTTTCAACCACTTTATAGTGAAAGAGGTTGAAGACTCTGTAGGAGTGCGAATCCTTTCCGTATCCAAGCATAAAACCTTCATGTGCTTTTGGTGTAAATTTTGAAGTATGATGTGGATCCTTGATCCAGCACCTGGCACCAAATACTCTGAAGTAACCGACATTTGGCTCCTTACCGGTGAGGAGCTCATAGGATGTTTTGTTCAGAAGCTTGTGAAGATAAACACGGTTGCTGACATGGCATGCAGTATCAATGGCTTCAGGCCAGAACTTTCTTGGAGTCTTGTATTCATCGAGCATCGTCCGGGCCATCTCAATGAGTGTTCTGTTCTTGCGTTCCCGTGTACGGAGCTGAGAACTCATGAGTGATGCCCAAACTATCAAGATAAGTGTCGAGGCCGGTGTTCTTGAATTCAGTGCCATTGTCACTTCTGATGTGCTTGATCTTGATGCAATAGTTGTTCATGGCTCGATTGGCGAAGCGTCTGAAGACATCCTGCACTTCAGTCTTGTAGAGGATTATATGCACCCATGTATATCTTGAATAATCATCAACAATGACGAAGCCATAGAGACAAGCAGTAGTAGTAAGAGTTGAGTACTGAGTGGGACCGAAGAGGTCCATGTGTAGCAGTTCGAAGGGTTGAGTCGTTGTCATGATTGTCTTCGAGGGATGCTTGGCCCTCGTCATCTTTCCAGCTTCGCAGGCACCGCATAAGTGATCCTTCTTGAACTTGACGCCCCCAATGCCTATGATGTGCTTCTTCTTTGCAAGAGTATGCAAGTTCCTCATGCCAGCATGCCCTAGCCTCCGATGCCAGAGCCAGCATTCTGAAGCTTTTGCAAGAAGACATATGGCAAGTTGTGGTCCTGCTGAGAAATCTACCATGTACAAATCATCTTTTCGATACCCTTAAAGACTAGAGACTTGTCAGATTCCATTAGAACAAGGCAACGATATTTTCCAAACATCACAATCATATTCAAATCGCAAAGCATTGAGACAGACATTAAGTTGAAACCAAGGGATTCAACAAGCATCACTTTATCCATGTGCTGATCCCTTGAGATTGCAACTCTACCTAGACCCAATACCTTGCTTTTACCAGTATCAACAAATGTTATGTGACTCTTGTCAGATGGACGTAAGGTTGAGTCCATGAGAAGACTTCGCTTGCCAGTCATGTGATTAGTACATCCACTGTCAATAATCCATTCTAAAGCAGCTGGTGTCATACCCTACAGTGCAATTAGGGGGATAGGCTTCACGAAGAGAATTGTCAAGCATAAACATTTGACGAGCAAGTGGATTATGAAAGCTTAGATCAAGGTTAGGACTGATAGGGCAAGTAGCAAGCGACCCAGGAACAAAATACATAATAATACCATTTGGGCATTTGATCTTGCGCCCTACAAGATGTTTAAGGTCCCCAACAATAGCTTCAGATGCATTTGATTTTCGGCTAGAGACCCTTCCCTGCAAAAGAGAGTTAAGCTTTCTTAGCCACCCACATCTTCAAGGGTGGCTTCGAAGCAATGAGTCTAAGTGCAACATCTGAGAACTTTGGCTTTGGAGCCCTAGCAAATAGTCTTGCAGGTGGACAATAGTACTCATAAGAATAAGCAGAGTAGTTCTTGGTCTTATGAACATGGCGGTTTGATGAAACACGCTCATATTCATAGGCCTGAGTATGGTTTCCCTGCAAAACATTTGCGTTAGTGCGACTCAGATGAGTCTTCTGTCTGTATGAAGCCTTTGGACCATATGAAGCCCGTGATCTGGAGTTTGTCTTCTTCACTTGTGGTGTCATGACGACATACACAGGAAGATTTTCCAGACACTTTTTCGGCACCCAGACTTTCTTCATAGGTGGCCCATTCCTACAGTTAGTACCAATATACCTGGCAAACATTTCACAATTCTGATTCTTAAACAGTTTATAGTTTGCATCAAAAGATTCATCAATAACAATGGGATTAGCACAAGTGAAGCCAGATAGGGTGGAGGGATCCACTGAAGGTTCCTTTGCAGCAACCCATGTGGTTTTGGGGTACTGCTCAGGTTTCCAGTAAGAGCCATCAGCATTCATTTTCCTTTCGAACCCAACACCCTCTTTCCTAGGGTTTCGGTTCAGGATCTGCCTTTTGAGGACATCACATAGTGTCTGATGCCCTTTGAGACTTTTGTACATCCCTATTTCAAGCAATGTCTTCAACCTAGCATTTTCATCAGTAATAGCAGTGGCATCCTCAACAGAGGGTTTAGTTACCACATCAACAGTTGAAGATATTGCAACAGTAGCAGTAGTAGAACATCCAGCAACAGAAGTAGCATTATCATGCTCAATGCATTTAAGACATGGTGGTTCAAATCCTTCCTGAGCGGAATTGATCTGTTTGGTGCGAAGTGACTCGTTTTCCTTTTGAAGATCTTCATGAGCCGCTCTCAATTTCTCAAGATCTTGCTTCCTTTGAAGATAATCATAGGAAAGCTTTCCATGAGTTGTGAGAGCGTTTCATGACGACTTTCAAGTTCCTCATACTTAACATGAAGATCTTTTATGTCTTCAATTAAGGACTGAGATCGAGTCATTTCAGCGTCTAACGGGTCATCGCTTTTGTCTAACAGTTTTTGAATATGTTCCATAGCTTTCTGTTGTTCAGTTGCAATTTAAGCAAGTGTTTTGTAGTTGGGTTTGGAACCACAATCAGAGTCATCTTCATTGGATGTTTGATAGTGAGTAGTGCGTGAGTTTACCTTGGCACCGCGTGCCATGAAGCAGTAGGTGGGAGCGGAGTTGTCCTTGTCATTAGCATCGGCGTCAGTGATGAAGTCATTGTCTTCAGTGTTGAAGATGGACTTGGCAACGTAGGCTGTAGCCAGACTTGCAACACCAGAGTCGGACTCATCCTCAGACTCCACCTCCGCCTCCTCGGAAGTAGACTCCTCCTCAGAATCCATTTCCTTGCCAACAAACGCACGAGCCTTGCCAGATGAGCTCTTCTTGTGTGATGAAGACTTGGAAGAAGACTTTGAGTATTTCTCCTTCTTCTTGTCGTCAGAATCATATTCCTTGCTCTTCTTCTTCTTCTTCTTCTTCTTCTTCTTCTTCTTGTTCTCATTGTCTCACTACAGACACTCAGAGATGTAGTGACCAGGTTTCTTGCACTTGTGGCATGTTCTCTTCTTGTAGTCATGAGCAGAGGCTTCATCATTCCTTGAGCTGGATCGTCAGGACTTTTTGAAGCCTTTCTTCTTGGTGAATTTCTGGAACTTCTTCACAAGCATAGCAAGTTCCTTTCCAATGTCTTCAGGATCATCAGAACTGCAATCAGATTCTTCTTCATACGAGGAAACATCTTTTGCCTTTAAAGCACGAGTTCGCCAATAGTTGGGACCATAGATGTCTCTTTTCTCAGAAAGCCGAAACTCATGTGTGTTGAGCCTTTCAAGTATGTCAGACGGATCGAGTGTCTTGAAGTCAGGGTGTTCTTGAATCATCAGGGCTAGGGTGTCAAACGAGCTGTCAGTGATCGCAGGAGTGTCTTGACGACTTCATGCTTGGTGATCTCAGTAGCGCCGAGAGCTTGAAGCTCATTTGTGATGTTAGTGAGTCGATCAAATGTGAGCTGAATAGCTAGTCCCAGACTAGCTAGTCCCAGAATCTCTCTAGGTTGAGACGCCTTCGTTGACCTTGGATAGCTAGTCCCAGACTAGCTTGGATGTTTCTAGGGCACTCACACGGCCATACTGTCCTTTGGTCAGATGACCACATATGATGTTCTTGGCAGTGGAATCCAGTTGAATGAACTTCTTGACATCAGTAGCGATGACACCTTCACCAGCCTTGGGGACGCCATTCTTGACGACATATCAGAGGTTGACATCAATGGCTTCCAGATGCATGTGCATCTTATTCTTCCAGTAGGGATATTCAGTTCCATCGAAGACTGGGCACGCAGCGGAGACTTTGATTATCCCTGCAGTTGACATAGCTAAAACTCCAGGTGGTTAAACCGAATCACACAAAACAAGAGAGTACCTTGCTCTGATACCAGTTGAAAGTGCTAGTGATCGACTAGAGGGGGGTGTGAATAGGCTATTTTTATGTAAGTCTTCAAAACATGGAAGTTTCGAAGACAAACAATAGAAATGAACCTATTACCATGCAGCGGAAGGTAGACTACACTAAGCAAGCCATAGTCAAGTATTCAATGAAATGAAAGCACAAAGACTAATAGCAGCTAGGCAGTATAGATCAGGATGGAATATAGTATGAAGCCAATCAGAACAAGCAGTCACACAGTGAAGAAAAATAGATAATGCAAATAGGCAATGACTTCATAAGGACCAAGCTGCAAATAAAGAGATGGGAATGATAGAACCAGTGGCTCGTTGAAGACAATGATTTGTTGGACCAGTTCCAGTTGCTGTGACAACTGTACGTCTGGTTAGGGAAGCTGAGATTCAACTCAGAAGACCGCGTCTTCACCTTATTCCCCTTGAGCTAAGGACACCCAGTCCTCGCCCAATTACTTTGGTAAGTCTTCAAGGTAGACTTCCAAACCTTCACATACTTTGTTCACCGGCGATCCACAATGACTCTTGGATGCTCAGAACATGACGCCTAACCGACTGGAGGATTAACAATCCTCAAGTGTAATAAGTCTTCAGATCACACAGATAGGAAGACTTCAGTGATGCCTAACACTCTTAGCTCTGGGTGTTTAGGGCTTTGTGCTCGCAAGGATTTCTCTCTCAAAGGCTTCGAGGTGGGTTGCTCTGAAACGACAAAAGCCGTGCACTAACTCTGAGCAGCCAACCAATTTATGGTGTAGGGGGTGGGCTTTTTATAGCCACTAGGCAACCTGACCTGATTTTTCCGAAATGAACCTGGGTCACTAAGGAACTGACACGTGTTCCAATGGTCAGATTTCAAACACACACGGCAACTTTACTTGAGCTACAAGCAAAGCTGACTTATCCAGCTCTGGATAAGATTTGCTCTCATTGTCTTCGTTCGAAGACATAGGATTTTGGTTAAGCATCACTTCAGTCATTCTAATTGGTTCACTTGGACCCCACTTAACTGTACGGTGGCTCCTATGAGTCAACAAAGAAGAAAAAGAACGACGAAACAACTAAGTCTTCTCGCTCCATAGTCTTCACGCGATGTCTTCTCTTGTCATAGTCTTCAATGTGAATGTCTTCATATACCCCCTTTGACTTCAATGTCTTCATACATTTTTAGGGGTCATCTCCGATAGGAAAACCGAATCAATGAGGGACTTCTACCTGTGTTATCCTGCAATTCTCACAAACACATTAGTCCCTCAACCAAGTTTGTCGTCAATACTCCAAAACCAACTAGGGGTGGCACTAGATGCACTTACAGAGGGTGTTGGGTTCGAAAGGAAAATGAATGCTGATGGATCTTACTGGAAACCTGAGCAGTACCCCAAAATCACATGGGTTGCTGCAAAGGAACCTTCAGTCGATCTATCCGCCCTATCTGGCTTCACTTGTACTAATCCCATTGTCATTGATGAATCCTTTGCTGCAAACTATAAACTGTTTAAGAATCAGAATGGTGAAGTGTTTGCCTGGTATATTGGTACTAACTGCAGGAATGGGCCACCAATGAAGAAAGTCTGGGTGCCGAAAAAGTGTCTGGAGAATCTTCCTGTGAATGTCGTCATGACACCGCAAGTGAAGAAGACAAACCCCAGACCACATGTTTCATATGGTCCAAAGGCTTCATACAGACAGAGGACTCACCTGAGTCGCACTAACGCAAATGTTTTGTAGGGAAACCATACTCAGGCCTATGAATATGAGCACGTTTCATCCAACCGCCATGTTCATAAGACCCAGAACTACTCTGCTTATTCTTATGAGTACTATTGTCCACCTGCAAGACTATTTGCTAGGGCTCCAAAGCCAAAGTTCTCAGATGCTGCACTTAGACTAATTGCTTCGAAGCCACCCTTGAAGATGTGGGTGGCTAAGAAAGCTTATCTCTCTTTTGCAGGGAAAGGTCTCCAGCCGAAAATCAAATGTGTCTAAAGCTATTGATGGGGACCTTAAACATCTTGTAGGGCGCAAGATCAAATTCCCAAATGGTCTTATTATGTATTTTGTTCCTGAGTCGCTTGCTACTTGCTCTATCTGTCCTAACCTCGATCTAAGCTTTCATAATCCACTTGGTCGTCAAATGTTTATGCTTCACAATGCTCTTCATGAAGCCTATCCCCCTAACTGCACTATAGGGTATGACACCAGCTGCTACAGAATGGATTATTGATAGTGGATGTACTAATCACATGACTGGCAAGCGAAGTCTTCTCATGGACTCAACCTTACGTCCATCTGACAAAAGTCACATCACATTCGCTGATACTGGTAAAAGCAAGGTATTAGGTCTAGGTAGAGTTGCAATCTCAAAGGATCAGCACATGGATAAAGTGATGCTTGTTGAATCCCTTGGTTTCAACTTGATGTCCGTCTCAATGCTTTGCGATTTGAACATGGTTGTGATATTTGGAAAATATCGTTGCCTTGTTCTAATGGAATCTGACAAGTCTCTAGTCTTTGAAGGGTATCGAAAAGATGATTTGTACATGGTAGATTTCTCAGCAGGACCACATCTTGCCGTATGTCTTCTTGCAAAAGCCTCAGAATGCTGGCTCTAGCATCGGAGGCTAGGACATGATGGCATGAGGAATTTGCACACTCTTGCAAAGAAGAAGCATATCATAGGCATCGAGGGCGTCAAGTTCAAGAAGGATCACTTATGCGGTGCCTGCGAAGCTGGAAAGATGACGAAGGCCAAGCATCCCTCGAATACAATCATGACAACGACTCAACCCTTCGAATTGCTACACATGGACCTCTTTGGCCCTACTCACTACTCAACCCTTACAACTACTGCTAGTCTCCATGGCTTCGTCATTGTTGATGATTATTCAAGATATACATGGGTGCATATAATCCTCTACAAGACTGAAGTGCAGGATGTCTTCAGACGCTTCGCCAATCGAGCCATGAACAACTATGGCGTTAAGATCAAGCACATCAGAAGTGATAATGGCACTGAATTCAAGAACACCGGCCTCGACAGTTATCTTGATACTTTGGGCATCACTCATGAGTTCTCAGCTCCGTACACACCGCAGCAGAATGGCATCGTGGAACGCAAAAACTAAACACTCATTGAGATGGCTCGGACGATGCTCGATGAATACAAGACTCCAAGGAAGTTCTGGCCTGAAGCCATTGATACTGCATGCCATGTCATCAACCGTGTTTATCTTCACAAGCTTCTGAAAAAACATCCTATGAACTCCTCACTGGTAAGAAGCCAAATGTCAATTACTTCAGAGTATTTGGTGCCAGGTGCTGGATCAAGGATCCACATCACACTTCAAAATTTGCACCAAAAGCACATGAAGGTTTTATGCTTGGTTACAGAAAGGATTCACACTCCTACAGAGTATTCAACCTCTTCACTATAAAGTGGTTGAAACTATGGATGTGCGGTTCGATGAGACTAACGGCTCACAAAGAGAGCACCTGCCAAATGTGCTAGATGAAATTCCACCCAGTGAATCCATCAAGCTTATGGGAACTGGAGAAATCATACCATCTGAAGTACAACCTGAAGAGGAACTTATCATCTCTGCACCTGATCAACCTGAAGACAATGCTCAGCCTGAAGACAATCCTTCAAACGATGACAATGATCAACAAGAGCAAAATCTTCGTCCAGTTCATCCTCGTGTTGCAAATGAAGTATAGATTGAGAAGATAATCGATAGCATCAATGCACCTGGTCCACTCACTCGATCAAGGGCAACACAACTAGCAAATTTCTGTGAACACTTTGCATTCGTCTCAATATCAGAACCCAAGAAAGTTGATGAAGCTTTCATGGAACCTGAACGGATTCAAGCTATGCAAGAAGAGCTTCAACAATTTGAGCTGAATAATGTATGGGAACTGGTCAAGCGTCCTGATCCTCGTAAACACAATATCATAGGCACTAAATGGATATATCGCAACAAGCAAGATGAGCATGGTCAAGTTGTTAGAAACAAGGCTCGTCTAGTTGCTCAAGGATACACTCAAGTTGAAGGAATTGACTTCGATGAAACATTTTCTCCTGTGGCTAGGCTTGAAGCTATACGCATACCACTGGCCTAAGCAAATAATCATAACATTCTTCTGTATCAAATGGATGTGAAGAGTGCTTTTCTCAATGGCAAGATTGAAGAAGAAGTGTATGTTGTACAACCGCCTGGCTTTGAAGATCCAAAACATCCTGACATGGTTTACAAGCTCAACAAGGCACTGTATGGCGTCAAACAAGCCCCTCGTGCTTGGTATGACACACTCAAGGACTTCCTAAAGAGCAAAGGCTTCAAACCTGGTTCCCTGGATCCCACACTCTTTACAAAGACATAAGATGGTGAACTGTTAGTGTGCCAAATATATGTGGATGACATTATCTTCGGCTGCACCAATCAGAAATACAGTGATGAGTTTGGATACATGATGCAAGAGCAATATCAGATGTCCATGATGGGTGAGCTGAAGTTCTTCCTTGGTCTTCAAATATGGCAGCAACACAACGACATCTTCATATCTCAAGAGAAATACCTCAAAGATTGCCTGAAGAAGTTTGGAATGCAAGACTGTAAAGGTTATACGACACCAATGCCTACCAAGAGTCATCTGGATTATGACGCCAATGGTAAAGACTTCGATCAAAAGCTATACCGCTCCATGATTGGTTCTTTGCTTTACTTATGTGCATCTAGGCCAGATATCATGCTTAGTGTTTGCATGTGTGCCCGATTCCAAGTGGCACCAAAGGAATCACATCACTTAGCTGTGAAGCGAATTCTTCGATATTTGGCTTACACCCCAACACTAGGATTATGGCATCCAAAGGGCTCAGAGTTTGATCTAGTTGGATTCTCGGATGCTGATTATGCTGGTGACAAGGTGGATCGCAAGTCTACATCTGGCACATGTCACTTTCTGGGACGATCACTTGTGTGTTGGTCTTCAAAGAAGCAGAACTGTGTATCTCTCTCCACTGCTGAATCTGAATACATTGCTGCTGGATCTTGCTGCGCTCAGCTTCTATGAATGAAGCAAACACTCAAAGACTATGGCATTCATCTGAAGCAAGTGCCACTCTACTACGACAATGAAAGCGCCATCAAGATCGCCAACAACCCACTTCAGCACTCGAAGACAAAGCACATTCAGATCCGTCATCACTTTCTCAGAGATCATGTCATGAAGGAAGATATTGATATCATTCACGTCAACACTGAAGAGCAGCTGGCAGATATCTTCACAAAGTGTCACAGCCCTAGCTTAGCCTTTGCTTGTCCTTGCATGATCATCATATCATCATGTTTAATTTTCTCACAAACTTGAAATGGGGATGACAGAAACCCCAAGCACCACTCAAACCAACTAGGGTTACTAAAATACTTTTCAATGAACCTGAAATGCCCTTCTAAAATGTTCATCATCCTTGTCTTGGTCTAGAACCTCAGTCAAAAATGGTTAACATTTTTCTAGGACAACATTGGGTCACTGAATTAAATCATACTCTATTTGCATTTGGGCATTTAAATGCAATGTTTTTAATGTCCAAATAATCATGAACTAAAATGTTAACTGTTGGAAATATTCCAAACAGTGGGCTTGAGAAGTTTCATAATTTTTGAGTTAGTTTTAGTATTTTAATTAAAGCCCTAAAATTACAGAAGAATTAGAAAACAGAAATAAAAAAGAAAGGACAGAAAACCTACCTAACTTACCTGCAGCCCATCTGGCACCCCAGCTGGCCCAACACTGTGTGGCCCACTGGCCCACAGTGCCAGTCATCACCAACCTCCCGCCAGAGCAGGCAGGCTACTGCCTGTCGCCCGCGCGCCGCCCCTAGCCACCTCCTGCTTGCCACCGAGGCGCCCCCGACGCGTCTGGAGATGCCCCGCAGCCCCTCTGCCTCTCCCTTCGCTCTCTGCTCTCTCCCCTGGCCTCTAGCCCCTCTCCCGAGCAGACCCGAACCCGCTCGTCGCCACCGACGCCGATCACCATAGCCACCGTGCCCCTCTGGGCCTCTCATCTTGCCCCAGAGCTCCGCCTCGCCGCCTGCTACGTCCTCAACGAGCCAGGCGACCCGGGAAGCTCTGCATCGACGCCATCTCCACCTTCTTCATCGTCGGCCACTGAAGCTCGCCGGCGTGGATTCGTGAGCTCCAGACCCTCCCCCGGCCTCGCCGTTGACTCTGCTGGATTCACCGTGAGCCCCTGTCTCTTTCCCCTCTCTCCCCGTTCTCGTCCGAGCCTTCTAGCCACCGTGGCCATCGGAGCCGATTGCTCCTCCCCGTCGGCCTTGTCGCCACCACGGCTACGGCCGTGCAAGCACGCGTCCAAGCTTACCGCTGAGCTCAACGCACCCCCACGAGTCCAACACGCCTAACCGCGGCTCCTGCCATGCCCTGCACCATCGACTCGTTCGACGCCTGAACGCCGGCCGCCGCACTTGCCATCACCGCCGTCGTTCTGGGCCATCTCCGGCGAAGCTGAGAGCACCATTGGATGCGCGCAAGCGCCAGCAACCCGTAGCCACAAACCGCTCATCGAACGGTGGCTCGTAGAGCAAACCCGACGCGGGCACCGCCGCGGCCTGTCATCGCCGGCGGTTAAACGCCGGTGGCTGACATGGCACCATTAGTTTAGGTGCTAATCATGTTTAGTTATTGCATGTGTCAATGACATGTGGGTCCCCGAGCATAATTAGGTTAGACTAATTTTCTGTTAAGATTAGAACTAATATGTGTGGACCCCACGTATCAGCTTTGACTTTGGTCAAGTCAATGTTGACCGGTCCCACCTGTCATCCACCAAACCAGCCTGAGACACTGATGTATGGGTCCCACAGGTCAGGTTTGACCTGGCTGACCCAGTTGACCTGCTGGCGTCACACATATGTCATGCTGACACAGTAAATCATTTTCTGGATTTAAAATAATTAGAAAATTCCAAAAAATGTCTAAAACTTCTAAAAATCGTAGCAATTAATCTATAACTCAGAATGAAATAATTTATATATGAAAAATTATCAGAAATATTCAAGGAATCCATCTGTACCATTTTCATGCATGTTTGAACAATATTTGTCCTCTGTTTTGGACAAAACAAATAAAGGGCATTTAAATAATCATATATGGAGTTGGAATTTGAATCAAGTATTCAAACCAACTTCATTTAAATCATATCTAGATGCATTAGCTCAAATCACAGCATATTGCCATGTCATGATCATGCATCATATTGTGGCATTGCATTGATTGTGTTCTTTCTCAGTTGCCGGTGTTTGTCCCCTCTCGGTAGACGTGTACCGACGACGAGAATGATGACACCGATGAAGTGTGTTCCTCTTCCGAAGTGTCAGGCAAGCAAAACCCCCTTGTTCATTCTGATACAATCCCACTCTCTCGCTCTTGCTCTCTTTTACTTCATTAGGACAACAATGATTCAACTGTTACATGCTGCGGTAGTTGATCCCCTTTTCCTCTGCATGACCTGTCATTGCCACAGTAAATAGATGAAACCCACTAGCATGAGTAGGAGTTGTTTGAGCCCTGATGTGCCTACTCATTCGTGCTTGTTTGTCATGCCTGCTATTGCTTAGAGTTGAGTCAGGTCTGATTCATCGGGGAGGAATTGGATGTGGTGAACATGTCCTACCGTTGAGAGCTAAGTGTGTGAACACGATTTGGTAAAGGTAGCGGTGAGAGGCCATGTAGGAGTACATGGTGGGTTGTCTCATTGCAGCCGTTCTTAGGAACTAAGTTCTGTGTTTGTGATCCATGAACAGTTACGACCACACATTGGGTTCCGGTAACTCAACCCCTCTCGACTTATTAATCAACTCGATCTCTGTCCAGGAGTTGCAACTAGTTTCTGGTGTTTGTAGGTAGTGTTAGTAGTCTACCAAGTGGCACCTGGTATAGGTGGGCTTGGGACAGACTAGGCACAGTGGCCCGATGTACCAAGTGGCACCTGGATGGTGGGCTTGGGAACCCTGTACACATTGTTTGGGGCCGTGAGCGACACCCCAGCCGGATCTCCTTGCGGATGGAACCCGAATAGGCGATAAACCTGGACGAGAGACTTGTGTGGTTAGTCAGGTCGTGGCCGAATCCCTCGCCAGGCTTCCGATTAAAGGTTGCCGAGGTACACGACGTGTACATGGTGGTAAGTGGCGAGAGCGTGTGTGAAGAAGTACACCCCTGCAGGGTTATCATTATCTATTCGAATAGCCGGATTCCTCGGATATGGAAACTTGGACCCCTTGCATCGTTCATAGACAAGTGAAAGTGGATAATCTAAAATGCGCAAGATAAGCGTGCTATGGATGGCGTTCTCGTAGGGAGACGGGAGCGGATCCATAGTGGTGTATTGATATGGTGAATATGTGGACTCGTGTGCACCACCTCAAAGAGTTATTTGCAGTAGTAGTCTAGGTTAGCCACTGAGTCAAAGCTGGCTTGCTGCAGTTAAACTCCACCACCCCCTTTGTTGCTACTAATGCATATGTAGTTAGTTCTAATGTAAGTCTTGCTGGGTACATTTGTACTCACGTTTGCTTAATTTATATTTTGCAAAGAGACTTCAGTCTCGCTAGTAGTTCCACGTGGACTTCGACGTTTAGCTTGTTACCTCAGCTACGATCTTGTGCCCTCGGCAGGGTCTTGTAGATAGTCACGCTTCTCAGCCTTCTTCATTTGTAGTTGTCTGTACTCAGACAAGTTAAGCTTCCGCATGTGCTTGTTGTTTGTATGGTCTGTATGTTGGGGTCATGAGACCCATGTTTGTAATTTTTGGCTCTTCGGAGCCTAATGATTAAATACTTGAGTCGTAGAGTTATGTTGTGATGCCATGTTGTATTTACACATGTCGAGCATATTGTGTGTATGATTGAAATGCTTGGTATGTGTGGGATCCGACAACCTAGTTGTTTATCCTTGGTATCCTCTCTTATGGGGAAATGTAGTCTTGTGCTTCCATGAGCCATAGTAGTTCGCTACAACCCGGTTCACCGGAGTCCTGCTAGCCCCGCACTACTGCTCCGGAACACTTGACTGACCGGCATGTGTTTCACTTCGTTCCTGTGTCTGTCCCTTTGGGGAAATGTCACGCGGTGACATCCGGAGTCCTGCCTAGCCTGCTACAGCCCGGGTTCCTGGAGTCCTGTTAGCCCAGTGCTACAGCCCGGATTCGCACGCTGCTGACCAACATGCTCGATGTTGATTCATGTATACCTGTCCCCGTAAGTTACTGCCACTTTGGGTTCATGACTAGTCATGTTGGCCCGGGTTCTCTGTCATATGGATGCTAGCGACACTATCATATACGTGAGCCAAAAGGCGCAAACGGTCCCGGGCCATGGTAAGGCGACACCCGTGGGGATACCATGCATGAGGCCGCAAAGTGATATGAGGTGTTACAGGCTAGATCGGTGTGACTTAGAATCGGGGTCCTGACAGCTTTGGTATCAGTGCCTGACTGCCTGTAGGATTACCAAGCCAACCGGTCGAAGTTGTGTCTAGAAATGCTTTAGTTATGTAAGGGAATTGATTGTGGAAGGGAACGTAAGGCTCTTTTTACTCCTTTACCTTATGCCCTTATGATCCGAGTCAACCTCTTCTTTTCTACGGGGATTAAGAACTAGGCCTTCTCATCTATCTATTAGGATGACATGTTACTAATCCATAGACTTATATGATTGATAGTTTCCAGCCCTAGTTTAGTTTCTACTACTTCCGTATGTTCATAGTTGGTCTCGGAACCTTGATATTGTGATGTTGAGTGGTTATGCCACCATTTTGCAGGATGTCTCAAATCTTTTTGAGCATTTACAGCCGTTATGCTGTCCGAGTCATCCCAGGTTTCTAAATAGTCTGATGCATTTGCAAATTCCTTCTTACCGTTCTGAAGTTCCATTGTGCCAGATCAACCACACTAACTAGTGTGTTGATGTACTTCACTGCCTCGGCATTTGTGTTGGAGCTATTATTATGACCCTAGGTGTCTAGAGTATCACCTAGTAATCTAGCCATGTTTTGTGTTCCCGGTGTGATGATTCTGGCCATTATTCTCGAAAGCATCCCGTGCTGCCATTTAGTAATAGGTATTCTACTCCTGGGTTCCTGAACCAAGATTCACTCTACTTACCTCGTGTTGATAGTGTTGCTCGTACCTTTAGGATATTAGTAACCTTTGCGACAGTCCCCGAGGTCCGTGGTATTTCCTTCTTCCAAATATCATGAACTGCTTATGGCAGAAGTTCTCTGAACCAAAAGATCACAACCAGAGTGCTCTTGATGAGTTCCCTGTTATAGTTGTGACACTGCCAATCCTACCCTTTTGCATGGGTTACCCGGAAGAAATGTTGAGCTCTGCTTGGCATACTAATCTGTGCATCCACAACTCAATTAATCATATCTTCTCTGAATTGTCCCCCTTTAGTTATATTCCGACCTTCATCTATCAATTTATAGTCAAGAGTATGTGTGCGATCGTGTCCATAGATGCCTACTATTCTTGTGGTCCGTCAAGCCATTCTATTCTGGAATGACTGGGAAAAACAAACTCCAGTACCTCATCCATATCTAGGATTGGGTCAAAGCAGTTGTATTCCACATATCAAAATGCAAATCCAGTTTTTGTTCTGTTCTACCTTGGGGTATTACCATCTTTATATCAAGAATGTCATGGGAATTGCACAACATCTTATGAATTCCTGCTACAGTGATACTTCTCGCCATCATTATTCATTTCTCGGTCTCTGTGTTGTTGTGACCGGAATGCTGACAAGTGAATTGAGATGTGTGAAATCAATACTCCTAGAAACTCCGTTGCTTGGTAGTCAATGGACAATACTCTCATTCTTAGTATGCTGGTTATTGAATCATCATTCTAAGATTGATCGTGCTACCTAGTCCATATTTATGGTGCACACTTCGATCAATGAGTTAGGATTGTGACAATCCCTCGCTTATTTGATCATATCGTCTTGCCCTAAAGAGCAAGATTGTTCTCGAGCTTAATAACATATCAGTGGTTCGTGATTTTCTGAATATCCTCTCGGAAGTATCACCAGGCTATTCCCTGACCGCTATGTTGAGCTCGTGATCAAGTTGGTTCCTTGTAACCACCCCTTCTCAAAGAATCTGTGTTGGGTACCCCTGAGCTAGTTGGTTAAGCTGAACAACAACTTGGAGAGTTGGAGGATAAAAGCTGCCTGATTTAGTTCATTTTCAAAGGGGTATATCTGTGTGTGTTGAAGAAAGTTGGTATCTTCATCGATTGGTCCCTGTGATCAATTGTTGGACCTATTGTATTATCAACTTTGATTTGAGTATGGGCTATCGTCAAATCAAATCAGAACCAACGATGCTCGTAATGTTGTCTTACTTGTGGTTGATCCCTCGAGCATACACCATTACATCTTTTTGGTCTGACCAATGCTATCATCGTGTTCACATGATGGTGGAATTATGGAAATTCCAATGAGTTGCTGTTGAACCCATCAGCAGCATTTTGTCTCCTCCATGATTCATGTTGAACATCAACCTAGTGTTCGGAACTTTGTAAGCAATGCCTTCGTGTTCCGTTCATGAAGCTCATGCTTGGATGAAAGAAGTGACTTCCTCTAATTCACGTGCATTTGGTGCAAGTTGCCGTCGTGACTTTGAGAAAGTTTGTTTTGCTTCCTATGGAATTATCCCAAGTCAGTCATGTATGCACGAAGTATTCTATGGTTTGATAGGTTTGGCCACCTCCATTCCATACGTAATTCCTAGCACACCAAGCCACTGATTGATTTGTTCAAGATAAAGGAGTCTGTTCTAAGGTCATTACTTTAGACTTCCGCGCGAAGACTTCGATATCATTAATGATGGTTCCCTACCAGAACTCGGTAGTATATTGTTGTAAGACTACCATGTGATCATACTTGTCTGGGACAACGTGTTCACAGGTTTGTAGCAAAACCAGCTCATGTTTTGGAGCTTGCTATCGTAGTTCATTTCCCGAGAATCTCGCAACGTCATCTCGTTGGTTTGTGTTGCAAACTTCCTTTTCAGACATGCCGAGTCTGAAGTATCCTGTTACCAACCAGATCTAAATCTCAGGCAGATATGATGGTTGGAAAATCCCCAACATTTGCATTTTGTTCCCAGCTTGCACCGCCATTGTGTCATCCTACTATGGACTACCCTTCTCAGTAATTACTGATTAGGATCATCTTCAAAGTGGTCCTACCGTGTGTCCCATCCATTTCTGGTGATAAGCAAAAATCACTCATTGCGTTGTCTTCAACAAGATAATCCACATCATCCATCCTAGTCTGAGTATGCCATCCTTTTCCGACTCCTTCAAATGATCGATTGTGATTGCCTTAGGCTGGTATAAAGAGTTTCAATGATCTTGTATCAAAAGTAATTCTTTTTTCCACTTAAGGGAATAATTCTACGAGTCACCTTCCTTAAGGTATCACATTACGAAATCATGGCAATTATCTCCTTGCTACTTTGAAAATTCATGCTCCATCTTATTCAAGTGTGGAATTGTAGCCTGCAAAATTGAAACCTCCTCGTCTGTTTCTTTCCTCCCCTCTCGAGATGTGTTTTGTGTCTCAGCTCGAGAGATGTTCCTACATCTCACCCCATAAATTGATCGTGAGTTGCTCAATCTTCGAGAAGATCGATTTCGGTAGAGTTTCTTTCCGTCATCATCATGTTGGATGAAGATCTCGAAAGCAAAGACGTCAAGATCAATTGGAGCAATGAATCAACATCTCCGAGAAGGGAAATTGGATCATGAAGATCGTGTCGGCCTTGTGCCCCCTCTGTCTTCTTACCTCACGTCTTGAATCTCGAGACAAGATTCTTGTTTAGTGGGGGTGAGTTGTCACAGCCCTAGCTTAGCCTTTGCTTGTCCTTGCATGATCATCATATCATCATGTTTAATTTTCTCAAAAACTTGAAATGGGGATGACAGAAACCCCCAACACCACTCAAACCAAGTAGGGTTACTAAAATACTTTTTCAATGAACCTGAAATGCCCTTCTAAAATGTTCATCATCTTTGTCTTGGTCTAGAACCTCAGTCAAAAATGGTTCACATTTTTCTAGGACAACATTGGGTCACTGAATTAAATCATACTCTATTTGCATTTGGGCATTTAAATGCTATATAATGTTTTTAATGTCCAAATAATCATGAACTAAAATGTTAACTGTTGGAAATATTCCAAACAGTGGGCTTGAGAAGTCTCATGATTTTTGAGTTAGTTTTAGTATTTTAATTAAAGCCCTAAAATTACAGAAGAATTAGAAAACAGAAATAAAAAAGAAAGGACAGAAAACCTACCTAACTTACCTGCAGCCCATCTGGCGCCCCAGCTGGCCCAACACTGTGCGGCCCACTGGCCCACAGTGCCAGTCATCACCAACCTCCCGCCACAGCAGGCAGGCTGCTTCCTGTCGCCCGCGCGCTTCCCCTGGCCACCTCCTGCTTGCCACCGAGGCACCCCCGACGCGTCTGGAGACGCCTCGCAGCCCCTCTGCCTCTCCTTCGCTCTCTGCTCTCTCCCCTGGCCTCTAGCCCCTCTCCCGAGCAGACCCAAACCCGCTCGTCGCCACCGACGCCGTTCACCGTAGCCACTGTGCCCCTCTGGGCCTCTCATCTTGCCTAGAGCTCCGCCTCGCCGCCTGCTACGTCCTGAACGAGCCAGGCGGCCCGAGAAGCTCTGCATCGACGCCATCTCCATCTTCTTCATCATCGGCCACTGAAGCTCGCCGGCATGGATTTGCGAGCTCTAGACCCTCCCCCGGCCTCGTTGTTGAATCAGCTGGATTCGCCGTGAGCCCCTATCTCTTTCCCCTCTCTCCCCGTGCTTGTTCGCGCCTTCTAGCCATCGTGGCCATCGGAGCCGATTGCTCCTCGCTGCCGGCCATGTCGCCACCGCGGCTACGGCTGTGCAAGCACGCGTCCAAGCTTACCACTGAGCTCACCGCATCCCCACGAGTCCAACGCGCCTAACCGCGGCTCCTGCCATGCCCTGCACCATCGACTCGATCGACGCTCGAACGCCGACCGCCGCACTTGCCATCACCGCCGTTGTTCTGGGCCATCTTCGGCGAAGCTGAGAGCACCACTTGATGCACACAAGCGCCAGCAACCCGTAGCCACAAACCGGTCGTCGAACGGTGGCCCGTAGAGCAAACCCGACGCGGGCACCGCCGCGGCCTGTCGTCGCCGGCGGTTAAACGCCGGTGGCTGACGTGGCACCATTAGTTTAGGTGCTAATCGTGTTTAGTTATTGCCTGTGTCAATGACATGTGGGTCCCCGAGCATAATTAGGTTAGACTAATTTTCTGTTAAGATTAGTACTAATACGTGTGGACCCCACGTATCAGCTTTGACTTTGGTCAAGTCAACATTGACCGGTCCCACCTGTCATCCACCAAACCAGCCTGAGACACTGACGTATGGGTCCCATAGGTCAGGTTTGACCTAGCCGACCCAGTTGACCTGCTGACGTCACACCTATGTCATGCTGACGCAGTAAATCATTTTCTGGATTTAAAATAACTAGAAAATTCCAAAAAATGTCTAAAACTTCTAAAAATCATAGCAATTAATCTATAACTCAGAATGAAATAATTTATATATGAAAAATTATCAGAAATATTCAAGGAATCCATCTGTACCAATTTCATGCATGTTTGAACAATGTTTGTGCTCTGTTTTGGACAAAACAAATAAAGGGCATTTAAATAATCATATATGGAGTTGGAATTTGAATCATGTATTCAAACCAACTTCATTTAAATCATAGCTATATTCATTAGCTCAAATCACAGCATATTGCCATGTCATGATCATGCATCATATTGTGGCATTGCATTGATTGTGTTCTTTCTCAGTTGCCGGTGTTTGTCCCCTCTCGGTAGACATGTACCGACGACGAGAACGATGACACTGATGAAGTGTGTTCCTCTTCAGAAGTGTCGGGCAAGCAAAACCCCCTTGTTCATTCTGATACAATCCCACTCTCTCGCTCTTGCTCTCTTTTACTGCATTAGGACAACAAGGATTCAACTGTTACATGCTGTGGTAGTTGAACCCCTTTTCCTCTGCATGACCTGTCATTGCGACATTAAATAGATGAAACCCACTAGCATGAGTAGGAGTTGTTTGAGCCCTGATGTGCCTACTCATTCGTGCTTGTTTGTCATGCTTGCTACTGCTTAGAGTTGATTCAGGTCTGATTCACCGGGGAGGAATTGGATGTGGTGAACATGTCCTACAGTTGAGAGCTAAGTGTGTGAACACGATTTGGTAAAGGTAGCGGTGAGAGGCCATGTAGGAGTACATGGTGGGTTTTCTCATTGCATCCGTTCTTAGGAACTGAGTTCTGTGTTTGTGATCCATGAACAGTTACTACCACACATTGGGTTCCGGTAACTCGACCCCTCTTGACTTATTAATCAACTCGATCTCTGTCCAGGAGTTGCAACTAGTTTCTGGTGTTTGTAGGTAGTGTTAGTAGTCTACCAAGTGGCACCCGGTACAGGTGGTCTTGGGACAGACTAGGCACAGTGGCCCGGTGTATGAAGTGGCACCCGGATGGTGGGCTTGGGAACCCTGTACACATCGTTTGGGGCCGTGAGCGACACCCCGGCCGGATCTCCTTGCGGATGGAACCCGAATAGGTGATAAACCTGGACGAGAGACTTGTGTGGTTAGTCAGGTCGTGGCCGACTCCCTCGCCAGGCTTCTGCTTGAAGGTTGGCAAGGTACACGACGTGTACATGGTGGTAAGTGGCGAGAGCGTGTGTGAAGAAGTACACCCCCTGCAGGGTTATCATTATCTATTCGAATAGCCGGATTCCTCGGATATGGAAACTTGGACCCCTTGCATCGTTCATAGACAAGTGAAAGTGGATACTCTAAAATGCGCAAGATAAGCATGAGTGCTACGGATGGCGTTCTCGTAGGGAGACGGGAGCGGATCCATAGTGGTGTATTGATATGGTGAATATGTGGACTCGTGGGCGCCACCTCAAAGAGTTATTTGCAGTAGTAGTTCAGGTTAGCCACTAAGTCAAAGCTGGCTTGCTGTAGTTAAACTCGACCACCCCCTTTGTTTCTACTAATGCATATGTAGTTAGTTATGATGTAAGTCTTGCTGGGTACATTTGTACTCACGTTTTCTTAATTTATGTTTTGCAGAGAGACTTCAGTCTCGTTAGTAGTTCCACGTGGACTTCGACATTTAGCTTGTTACCTCAGCTATGATCTTGTGCCCTCGGCAGGGTCTTGTAGATAGTCAAGCTTCTCAGCCTTCTTCATTTGTAGTTGTCTATACTCAGACAAGTTAAGCTTTCACATGTGCTTTTTGTTTTTATGATCTGTATGTTGGGGTCATCAGACCCATGTTTGTAATTTTTGGCTCTTCGGAGCCTAATGATTAAATACTTGAGTCGTAGAGTTATGTTGTGATGCCATGTTGTATTTACACATGTCGAGCATATTGTGTGGATGATTGAAATGCTTGGTATGTGTGGGATCCGACAACCTAGTTGTTTATCCTTGGTAGCCTCTCTTATGGGGAAATGTAGTCTTGTGCTTCCATGAGCCATATAGTCCGCTACAGCCTGGTTCACCGGAGTCCTGCTAGCCCCGCACTACTGCTCCGAAACACTTGACTGGCCGGCATGTGTTTCACTTCGTTCCTGTGTCTGTCCCTTCAGGGAAATGTCACGCAGTGACATCCAGAGTCCTGCCTAGCCTGCTATAGGTCGGGTTCCCGGAGTCCTGTTAGCCCAGTGCTACAGCCCGGGTTCGCACGCTACTGACCGACATGCTCGATGTTGATTCATGTATGCCTGTCCTCGTAAGTTAGTGCCACTTTGGGTTCACGACTAGTCATGTCGGCCCGGGTTCTCTGTCATATGGATGCTAGCGACACTATCATATATGTGAGCTAAAAGGCACAAATGGTCCCGGGCCATGGTAAGGCGACACCCGTGGGGATACCGTGCGTGAGGCCGCAAAGTGATATGAGGTGTTACAGGCTAGATCGGTGTGACTTAGAATCGGGGTCCTGACACAAAGCCCTTGGATGAGAAAAGGTTTTCCAAGTTGCGGTGTGAGCTAAATATCTTGGAATCCTCAAATGTCCCGTGACCATGCACACATCCTAACACTTATGCATGTTGATGACTTAGATGTGCAAACACACGAAGTAACGTATATCTTCAACTAATGAAGACTTACACTCTAAGTGTGAATACATTAACGCGGAATTTGACTTTGGAGCGCCAGGATAATTGTGCGCCGTGTCTGGGTCTCATATTTTCTATACGGTGGGTAACGCCACCACCAAACTTTTGTTTGGAATACTTTCTGTTGGCGTTGCATTTGCAAAGTCTTCGCATTTGGTTTGTCTTCATTGTTAACATGGATTCATGTTTATCTTCAATATACTGATTTGGTTTCTGTCCTCTACAACATTCACTTATAGCTATGTCTTCTAGTTGAATCTTTTGAGCTAAGTGAATGTGATCAGACCCTGACCTTTCTATGCTCCCGTCTTAAGTCTATCTATCCAAATCATATGCATTCTATTGAAACTGTCGAATGTCTTCGCTGCATCCTTGTCAGCAGAAGATATAGAGACACACATTAAATCTGTTTTAAATGCTCAATCCTTTTTGCCTGAAACCCGAAGAAGCGGGAACGACCACCCGACAATCCAGGCATGCGTGGGAACGTGGAACAACCTCCAATGTGTTGCATGATCGCCACATGTACTTCAGATGTGAACCGCCAGGGGCACCTACGTAATAACGCTGTGCTGTCCCTGTCCCTATAAATACACGCCTCACCCCAGTCATTATCTCTTCTTCCACTCTCGCACAAACCCTAGCGCCACCGCTAGCCCTCGACGATGCCGACGACGAAGCGCTTAGCTACCGCGACTTCACCGACGTTGTCATAACGCCGGCCGCGGACATCGTCTTCTCCGCCGTCGCCGTAGGTGTCCTCCGTCGCCAAGTTAGGGCACGGAAGATCGAACTGCTCGGCTTCATCTCCTACTCTGTCTAGCAGTTCCTTGAGTGGTAAATAAAAACTCTTTTTACAGTCTTTTTGATCCGATAGATTCATCCTTTTCAACCACAAGTGGTTTCTGTTCCTACAAAGTTGGATCTATCTCGTTCTGCATCTCATAGCATGCCTAGTATGTTCACTTATGCTTCACAAAGTAGTTAGATTCCTCACTTGTACTTATTCGTGGATTCGTACAAATCCGGAACCAACTCTCTACATATGAGTGAATGTCTTCGCACTATGAGGTCAATGTCTTCTAAAATTGATTTAGCTTCAAAATATTCTGAGAATGCATATGACCTCTTCCCCTTCCCTCGCATCTCTAATGCTATCACTGGTACATGTCTGTGGGAGAATCCCTTGGTTCTCATAGTCTGCATTCATTTGCAGAGTTCTTACAGCATCACATAAATTCTCCTGAAGCCAGTTCCTGTCTGACCAGTAGACGGAAGACTTTGACAGTGTTGAAGCCTTTCAGTCTAAACTTCATGGCAACTGAAAAATCAGTCAGGAAGGGCGGAAGACAGCACCGTGGAAACACTGCTAAGGACCTGCCACTGGATCTCTATGAGTTATACAAGTCAGATCCAGAAGAAACCTATGGAGAACGCAAGAACCGAATCCAATGGATTCGAAGACATTGGGCAGAGGAATGGTTCAAGTACAGATTCCTCATCGATGAATATGCTGAGAAGAATGCCATAAAGGGCCCGTGGGGAGATATAATATACAAAGGTCTTCAGCCCAAGTCAAAGTCTGAAGCTATTGCTCAGGGCTTCTACCCCTGCATGATTCGTGGACCTCAGCCTGCTAATGCCGACCCATCCTCTCTGTTATGGTGTCGTGAAGATAATCTCTTCAAGCGCAAACTATCAGGCTGCAAAGAACTTGGCCAAGGAAAACAAGAAGTCTTTGGGATTAGACTTCAACCCAGGCCCCTCTGCACCATGTGCTGACGACACACGCGAAGCTGAACCCAATCTTATTGGGCCCTTCGACAACTTAGAAGGTCTCATCACTCACATTCAGGTTCAAGGGGCAGCCGTGGACCACTCTGTAGATGACGCTGATTCTGATGAAGTGCCTGCACCACCGAAGCCCGTGAAGCAAAAGAAACCAAAGGCTTCAAAACCCCCCTCTGCACCAAAAGTCTTACGGGCGAAGCCTCTGGCCACTGCACCTCCTGAAGCCAGTGTGCAGTCTGAAGATCTCTCATGCATCTCCAGGTCTGACAAGTTGTAAAAGCCCATGCAACCCACTGGTCAAGCACTGACTCCAGCTGCTGTTTTGAGAAACGAGAATGACGCCATTGATTTGTCCAGCAACGACGATCTTGGTGATGACGCTCTTGAGCAATTGATAAAGAGGAAGCAAGAGGTGGAAATCTTCAATGATCTTCCCCTCTTTGATGTGGAAATCTTGTACAAGTTTACTGATGAATGGTTTGACAGCCCAGACCTCAGTTTTGATGATCTTCAGCTCCCAATTGGCCTCAGCGTCTCCTTCCACAGAGCCATTGCTCCTGAGTTGTCTCTTGCACAGAAGATTGTTGAGCTGAAGCACAAAATTGACTATGAAAAGGCTCAGTTCAAGAAGCACATGGCCAAGCTCAATGTTGAAGATATTCAAAACTTCAAGGTCATGATGCATGAGCTCAAGGAGGCATTCCACAAGAAATGAGAAGAAGCAAAAGGTTCTCATGACCGCATGAAGAATCTTGCTGCCAAATGTGTTCAAGGCTACAATGAAGCTGAAAAGCGCAAGGCTTTGGGGCGACCAGGCATCGACCCCAGAATGGCTACCAAGAAGAAGAAGAAGCCAGCTGTGGCCGAACCAGAAGCATCAAGGCAGGAATAACCTCACATTGTCTTCCCGGCCAGTATGACAGGCTCGAAGCCTAAGGTCCACATAATGGCTTCAGAGTTCAAGAAAACGAGAGCAGCTGAAGCCGAAGCCAGAAAGCACAAGACCAAAGCTACCACTGATGATGCTCCACCAACCAAGAAAAGAAAAACAAAGAAGCGAGACCGGGCTGCTTCCACAGAGCCCCTTGTTGTCAAGCCAATTTCTGTTGCTCGTCCTTCCTCTGCACATCGAGAACGTCATTTGGTAGTTCATGAGCCTGCTTCCACACAGACTCCTGAAGCTGAAGAGAATCCTGCTGTTGACCCCACCACAGCTGAAGACATTGGTCCTCACGACAATGTTGAAGATGATGAAGTCCTTCCTCAGATCGAGCACAATTTGGTATCATCGCCTGCTCTCACGAACAGTGAACTCATCAGCATTGGTCGTCCATTGACGCCAATTGCTCATGATGACTCATGGGATGATCACCCTAAAGAATCCCCTTGTGATGAAGAAACACCAGTCACTCCCCCACCACAGGTCACCACTCCGGTGATTGACAATGAAGACTTTGAGGCCCAACCAACTCCATCTCCACAGGCGTCGCCAGCATTTCGCAGGCTTCGCAAAGGACCAAGGCCCCACGTCACGTTGTCAAGTGTTCCAGAAGGAGAAGAGCGCCAATCTGTTTCACGCGAAGTCTTTCCTGAAGCTTCTCCCACTGCGAACATCCCTGAATCTGAAGCCAAAGCGGTTGAAGATATTCCGGCTATATCAGCCGATGAAGAAGAAGAACCACGCAATGAAGAAAGAGTTGCTACACCCCCGTCCAACCATGAAGTTGTTCTCGAGGAGAACGTGTCCGACCCTCCAGCTCCTGAAGTGGAGGTTACCAATACCGAGGCTGCCACCAACAATGAAGCCAATGGCGTTTTCATGGCTGAAGCTAATGTGGCGCCAGATGTCGCTGCACCTGAAGCTTATGCTGCACCTGATGCAAATCTGCAGCTTGAAGCCAATGCCTCTGCTCCTGTACCACCTCCCAGGCCACACACCATCGAGCAAGCATATGATCGTGGTCATCTTGTTACAGTCTGCTGGCCAATTCTGGTTCCTCCGCCTGCTCCCGGCCCTCAATTTGCCTATCATGTGGAGCACATGCCTCAGGTCCAGAAGCCAAAGCCAAGGCTACCACGGTTTCGAGGTACTGCAATGTCACCAGGATCATTTAATCTGAAAGGATTCAAGGCACACAACACATTCTTCGACGGTGACAAGAACCCCTACACAAGGCCAAGAATCTCTTCGGACCGATTCTAGAGTTATCAGCAGCGAAGCTATTATTCATGCATCTTGTATAATCAGGGACGCATCTTCCCTCATATGCATCTTGATTGTGAAGCCATTGCTGGACTGCCATGCCTTGAAGAAGCCCTTGACTGCTTCCGTGATGCGGGTCTACTCAACTTTGTGACTGCCAAGGAACATTGGAATGAAGAACTTCTGCTTCAATTCTATGCTACCCTCCACATTCGTGGGTACAACAGGGATCCAAAGACTTGGATCCTTGAGTGGATGACGGGCGATGTCCATCATGAAGCTAAAGCCCAATACATCATTGAGCTTACAACCCTGCCCACTCCTAGCGAATATTATGAACCAGGTTGTCAACAACACCAGAATGCTTTGGAGAGCATTTTCCAGAAGCCTGAGCCTAACATGAGCCAAATGCTGAGCATGATGAAGCCTCTGCCACGCGACGCTGAATACCCAACAAAATTCTTTTTCGAAGACCTAGAGTATCTGCCCCGCACCATTTATCATATCATCAGGAAGACTCTATGGCCTGTCAAATGACATTCATCTGCAACGAAGCTTGAAGGAGCAATGACGACTTTGGTTTTCTACATCTTCAATGGCATCAGCTTCAATTCTCAAGACTTCTTCATTTGGCAGTTGGCTGCATCTGGATCCGACATCTTTGGTCTGAAGTTCTATGCTCCATGGGTAATGCGCCTTATCAAGCTTCACTCTGCCTTCAATTATCAGCCGTCTGCGTGCAATCATCTTGTATTCTCGCGAGAGGTTGATCTGTCTGTTGAAGCTATTTACCCAGAGCCTGCAAAGGATCCAATCTATCTTCACAATGTTGATCGTCAAAGCTTCACCCAGCCCATTGAAGGAGTTCAGGCAGTCTCTCGTGTTTATCCCTTGGCTGGCAACACACGTGCCCCTCGCGCTCAAACTGAAGCCACTGGAAGCACCATTTCCCAAAGGCCTCGGAAGCGATCTCATGTTCTCAACGGCCGAGAGCTTCTCATTGCTCTACATCAGAAACATGATAAGAATCATGACTGGCTTAAGCGTCAGATGCAAAGCCTCTTGGTGGATGTCAATCACATTCGCAATCTTGCCACCAAGAATGCCTTTGTTACCCATGAAACCCGTCGGAGGTCCTGGAAGAGTTTGACATTGCTTAGTGCTGAAGCTGATACGCAAGACGATGGCTTCATAGAAAGATTCAAGTTTGACTCAACTCCTTCAAGGAATGCTCATTTGCGTCGGACTCCCTCACTTGAAGACTCTGACTATTCTTCCTCAGCTGCGACGGTGAATGCCAGAGTCATTGATGATCAAGGTTATGCCACTTCACCACCTCCAACTTCAGTGTGTGTCGACACTGCACCAAGTTCTTCTGCACCACCGGACCTCAACAATGACCCTGCTGCTTCGCCTACTCCTCATGGGAACGAGTAGAAGCTCTATGTCTTCAAACCTTTTTGGTCATTACTGACAAAAGGGGGAGAAGCATATGAGTTGATAGTCTTCAAGCGGGTCCATATGGGTGGTTGCTTTATTTTTGCTACTTTTTCCAAGTGCTTACAACTCTCGCTTTTGATACATTTGGTTTGTCTTTGAGTTGTAACACTTAAACTTGTTGGTCGTCTGCTACCTTTTCGACACTATGTGATGCGATGATAAATTCCGCATGTGCGACGATAAGTTCCGCAAGAAGTCATCTTGCAGACGTCCATTTTTTTCATTTTGCATGTCATTATCTTTGATATATCCTTTCATGCATGATGAATTGTCTTCATAAGTAGAAGAGGAGCTTCGCAAGTACAACATGCCACGTGCATTTGCATTCAAAGGCAAAATACTTATATGCACATCTTCAGGGGGAGCCTTCCTGCTACTTACGAAGACAATACTTAAATTCTATACAATTTCACATACTTTTATCCCCGTTGAAAACTTCAACCAGTTTGTCATCAATCACCAAAAAGGGGGAGATTGTAAGTGCATCTAGTGCCACCCCTAGTTGGTTTTGGAGTATTGACGACAAACCTGGTTGAGGGACTAATGTGTTTGTGAGAATTGCAGGATAACACAGGTAGTAGTCCCTCATTGATTCGGTTTACCTACCAGAGATGACCCCTAAAAATGTATGAAGACATTGAAGACAAAGGTGGTATGTGAAGGTATTCACATTGAAGACTATGACAAGAGAATACATCGCGTGAAGACTATGGAGCGCGAAGACTTAGTTGTTTCGTTGTTTCCTTTTCTTCTTTGTTGAGTCATAGGAACCACCGTACTATTAAGTGGGGTCCAAGTGAACCAGTCAGAATGACTGAAGTGATGCTTAACCAAATCCTATGTCTTCGAGCGAAGACAATGAGAGCAAATCTTATCCAGAGCTGGATAAGTTAGCTTTGCTTGTAGCTCAAGTAAAGTTGCCGTGTGTGTTTGAAATCCGACCGTTGGAACACGTGTCAGTTCCTTAGTGACCCAGGGTCATTTCTGACAAATTAGGTCGGGTTGCCTAGTGGCTATAAATAGCCCACCCCTTACACCATAAATTGGTTGGCTGCTCAGAGTTAGTTCACGGCTTTTGTCGTTTGAGAGCAACCCACCTCGAAGCCTTTGAGAGAGTAATCCTTGCGAGGACAAAGCCCTAAACATCCAGAGCCAAAGAGTGTCAGGCATCACTGAAGTCTTCCTGTCTGTGTGATCTTAAGACTTATTACACTTGAGGACTGAGGGAGTCCTGGATTAGGGGGTCTCCGGACAGCCGGACTATATCCTTTGGCTGGACTATTGGACTATGAAGATACAAGATTGAAGACTTCGTCTCGTGTCCGGATGGGACTCTACTTGGCGTGGAAGGCAAGCTAGGCAATACGGATATGGATATCTCCTCCTTTGTAACCGACCTTGTGTAACCCTAACCCTCTCCGGTGTCTATATAAACCGAAGGGTTTTAGTCCGTAGGAAAACAATCACAACAGACAATCATACCATAGGCTAGCTTCTCGGGTTTAGCCTCTTTGATCTCGTGGTAGATCTACTCTTGTACTACCCATATCATCAATATCAATCAAGCAGGACGTAGGGTTTTACCTCCATCAAGAGGGCCCGAACCTGGGTAAAACATCGTGTCCCTTGCCTCCTGTTACCATCCGGCCTAGACGCACAGTTCGGGACCCCCTACCCGAGATCCGCCGGTTTTGACACCGACATTGGTGCTTTCATTGAGAGGTCCTCTGTGTCGTCGCTGTTAGGCTTGATGGCTCCTACTATCATCGATAGCGATGTGGTCTAGGGTGAGACTTTTCTCCCCGGACAAATCTTCATATTTGGCGGCTTTGCACTGCGGGCTAATTCGCTTGGCCATCTGGAGCAGATTGAAAGCTACGCCCCTGGCCGTCAGGTCAGATTTGGAAGTTTGAACTACACGGCTGACATCCGCGGAGACTTGATCTTCGACGGATTCGAGCCACAGCCAGGCACGCCGCACTGTCACGATCGGTATGACCTAGCTCTGCCGCCGAACCGTACCCCAGAGACCGCGCCCGCATCAGCTCCGGCCCTTAGCTCGGAGACAACTGCGCCAATCAAGGACGGCTGGTTAGACACCGCCTCAGGGGCTGCAGTCTCAACGGCAATCGAGCTGAACACCAGCCTAATCCTCTGCGCAGCCCGTGACTCCAAGGTGCCTGACTCTTTTTTTGACTCCGAACCGCCCGCGCCCCTGCCAATCGAATCCGATTGGGCGCCGATCATGGAATTCACCGCCGCGGATATCTTTCAGCACTCGCCCTTCGGCGACATTCTGAATTCACTAAGGTCTCTCTCTTTGTCAAGAGAGCCCTGGCCGGATTATGGCCAACAGGATTGGGATGCGGACGACGAAGAAATTCGACGCCCACCCACCACCCACTTAATAGCCACTGTCGATGACTCAACCGACATGCTCGACTTCGACTCCGAAGACATCGACGGTATGGACGACGATGCGGGAGGCAAAGAGGAACCACCGCCCACAGGGCGCTGGATGTCCACCTCATCATATGACGTATACATGGTGGACACAACAAAAGAAGACGACGACAAGGAACGGAAGGACACAACGAAGGCTTGTTCCCTCGAGAAGCAGTCAAAGCGGTGGCGCAAGCGCCGCCCCAAATCCCGCCTCGGTAGAAATAACGATCATACAGACCCAGCGTTGGAGCAGGGCGAACCGCCGCCGGACCACGTCAATACGGAGAATCAAACCGAACAAACCAATTCTATCAAAGATAATAGTCCGGACGACATAACACCGGACAGGCACCCGGAGCAGCAGAATGCCCGTCAAAGGCTTGTTGCCACCGCGAGGAGTCTGAAAAAGCAGAAGCAAAGGCTCAAGGCTGCGCAGGACACACTCCAAATCAGATGGAGTAAAGTACTCAACACATCAGCGAAGTACGGCGGCAATCGCCCCACTAAAAAAACTTTGGAAGTTGCTACCTGAATTCGAAAGTTGTTCAGGTAGCCCGAAAGCTTTGGAACAAGTTTCTTACTAAAAAAACCAAATTGTCGACTGTTCGGACGCCGAAGCCTTGGCAGTTTTTAAGCATAGCGTCCGTGACAAATGGCTTGCCAGACACCTCAGCCAAGAAAAGCCGAGAACAATGGCAGCATTAACAAGCCTCATGACCCGCTTTTGCGCGGGTGAGGATAACTGGCTAGCCAGATGCAGCACCAGCGACCCCAGTACATCCGAAGTTAGAGATGGAAAAGGGAAATCACGGCGCAACAGCAATAACAAACGCCAGAATAAAGAAGACAACACGAAGAGCACGACAGTAAACGCCAGATTCAAAAGCTCTCGTCCAGGTCAGCAAAAGCCGCCCTCTAAAGGCGCCAGAGATGAACTGTCTAGCCTAAACAAAATTCTGTACCAAATATGTCAGATCCATAGAACCCCTGGTAAACCCGCTAATCATACCCACAGAGAATGTTGGGTCTTCAAGCAGTCCGGCAAGCTCAACACCGTACACAAGGGGGAGGATACACCAAGCGAAGACAAGGATGAGCCTCTCAAGCAAGATACTGGGGAACAAAAGAAATTTCCACCAGAAGTCAAAACAGTAAACGTGTTACACGTGATCATGGGTAGAAACAAAACGACACTCCCAGAAAAATATGCTCAAGGGCCTATCACCGCGGAGTCCTCCCACTGGTCGTCTCAACCGATCACTTTCGACCATCGTGATTACTCAGCAAGTATCCGACGTGCAGGATGGGCTGCCCTGGTATTAGACCCAATAATTGACGGATACCACTTCACACGAGTCCTGATGGACGGTGGCAGCAGTCTCAACCTGATATACCAGGATACAATCCGCGAAATGGGGATAGACCCAACGAAAATTTGCCATAGCAATACTACCTTTAAAGGAGTAACGCCAGGCCCAGGGGCTCATTGCACGGGCTCCCTACTACTAAAGGTTATATTCGGCTTCCCCGATAACTTCCGTAGCAAACATTTAACCTTCCACATTGCTCCGTTGCAAAGTGGCTATCAAGCACTACTTGGACGCGAAGCTTTTGCTTGCTTTAATGCAATACCACATTACGCTTCCCTGATGCTCAAGATGCCCGGTCCATGCATCATCATTACAGTGAACGGAAGTATCAAGCGATCCTTGCGCACCAAAGAGAATGCGACTGCCTTGGCAGCCACACACTAAAAACGGCCTCACCAACTAAAGTATTTGATAGGTCATCAAGACCACGGACGCGGTTAGACGAGTCCGGCACTGCTATATGTAATTTATACCGGATTGATGGTCACACCCCTATTACAAATACAAGGGGCCCAACGCGCGCAGACAAGTGGCAGTTTATACTCATTTCTAGTTATACACGGTTTCTTTAAAAACTATCTCTCTGCGCGACAACTTTTTCACCTAAATTCCTCTCTTTTACAAATGACCATCGTGCTACACCCGTCCAGGATACAGCACAACGGAGACACAGGCACAGACATGCAGCAGGGACCCGTTCCAAGGATTCTTTTTAGATTAAGACCCTGCGTAAACCTTTTTTACTGTCTCTTGTTGATACACATCCACCGAATTCTCAGCACAATTGAGAAGGATGCTGACGTCTTGGCATGTGGCCACGTCAGAATAATGCACGTACCTGGACACAAGGGGCTTCTTACAAAGGGCACTATTTAGGCCCGGTTTATACCATAAAGACCGAATACCTTAGGGAGTGTTCGGCGTCGCGAGTTTGGCCTTATATGCATCAGCTCCGAATCATTGTCTTTGGTCAAATGTTGGGTTTGCCCGGCTCCTGTGTTTTGGTGCCTTACGTTCCGCTTTATCGGCTAAGGTAGCACCAGGAGAACTACTGCGATTGTGCCCTGGTTCATCCGGACGAGCACCTCAGTAGAGAAGGCCGAAAACTGACTGTCATGATATAGCGTGAGACTGGTCAACCACTCGATGACCTATCGAAATGTTAGAATTCCTCCGCCTTAACGAAGGGCCATTTTCCGGCAATGCATGTACGCACCCCGAGATCGGTAGAGTGCGGAGCCACCAGGGGCTATCTAGTAGCCCCACTGTCAAACTCCTACGACTAAGTGAAAGTGTTAAAGCATTATAGTCCGGTTGCCTCGTTCGCTATGCTATCACCTCCTTAATAGGACCAAGACGTTGGGTTAAGTGTGAACACGCGTTTTTTGTGAGCACCTCCGCATTATATGCGTGGGGGTTGAAGCCGACAGCTGCAATCTTTCAGGTTATACACATGTATACATAAACGGCCGCACAGGAGGCATCATACTACTTTCAGGCAAAAGTATAAACATAGCCTTATAAAATTTCATAAAAGCATTGTGTTTACAATGAGAATACATATCACTCAAACATAATATTCTTCGAGCACTGGGCCTCTATCAAACAAGCACCCTCGAGAACCTCCACGAAATAATGCTCGGCAGCCACTCGGCCTATGGCCGAACCCTGCGCCGCAACAGTGGTAGCGTCCATCTCTGCCCAGTATGCTTTAACATGGGCAAGGGCCATCCGCGAGCCTTCTACGCACGCCGACCTCTTCATCGCATTAATGCGCGGCACCACACCAAGGAACTGCTGCACTAAACTATAATAGCTGTTCGACTTTGGCTTTTCCGGCCATAGCTAATCCACGACAGACCTCATGGCGAGTCCGGACAACCTATTTAGTTCAGCCCATTCGGCTAGCTGATCAGTCAATGGAAGCGGACGCTCTAGAACGTTGAATTGCGACCAGAACAGCTTGTCCACTTCATGATCCGTTTGATCTTGGAAGTATTTGGCCGCATCGACAGCGCTCGCCGCCAAGTCCATATACGCATCTGCTGAACTCCACAGCCGATCCAGAGGGGCATACCGTGGATCTCCGAACTTCCTCCGTAGCATGAAGGGCTTCCCAGCCGCAATATCCCAGGCTTGCCGCAGCTCCTCCTTCTTCGCTCTCATAGCAGAGCGGGTGTCTTTGTCCGCCATTGTGGCCTTCTCAAGGTCCGTTGCCCTCGCTCGGTTTCCTTTTTTAAGGAGCCGGCAATGGTTGGCAGTGTGTTTTAATTCTACGGCCATCTTGGCCATCTTCTCTTGGCTCTCGTAATGTGAGGCCTTCTCGGCTTTCAACTCTTCGGCCGCCTTCAAAGCAGCCGCATTACTAATCCTCGCTTGTTCCTTGGCTCGGGCAAGTTCTGCCCGCAAGGTTTCCACGGTGGCAGCTCCATCTGCAGTCACAACATATTAAAGATACTGGCATCATGCTGCTCTTACTATGTGGCATTCACCAGATAATAACACTTACCCTGTGCCTCGTCAAGCCTCTTGTTAACAAGCTCGATGTCAGCGTCTGCCGCATCTAGTTGCCGTTTTAATTTGGCAAACTCACTAGTCTGGCTAGCCACCGGAGCTTCCACCACCTGCACATACAGGCAGTCTGGTTATCGCCTGGGACTATGATCCTCTGTTTGCCACCATTCTCTACGACAACCAGAGTCTCATGGGCTACTATCTACACAGGGCACACCTAACATGTGCGGTACTATCACATATTATCTCACGTACCTCAAAGCCTGTCAGTAGACTTATAAAGGCTTCATGTAATCTGCTTTCAGCGGAAAAAATTCTCTCCATCACCATACCCATAAGTGTACGGTGTTCTTCTGAGATGGCCGCTCGCCCCACCAGCTCCCTCAGAACGTCCGACCACATACCAGACGATGCCGGACTCTTTTGTTTGCTCTCTTCGGGAGACGGACGCTGGGGACTTCGGTGGTCTATGGGATTATCTTCTAGCCTCACCTTATCCGGAGAGGCCCTCCGTGACGACACTTCGGGGTCGCCCTCTTCTTGAACGGAGGAGTCCGAGGAGGCATTTCGCTCTCCATCATCTCTGGAAGAAGATCCCCCGAAGACGAGCTCAGCTGAGAGGGCCTAAGGCCTGAACTGCTAGATATATGTGGCAGTTATTTTCTCAGAAGAAAGATATTATACCTTCACTATTAAAGTATTTTTTGGTTCACTTATGACTCGTTGGAGGGCTGATCCCCCTGCGGACTTTGTGCGGCAAAAGAACCCCTCGAGGCAGGACCCTCTGTGTGAGACTTCTTCTCCCGTTTGGAGGCCTCGGCTTCCGGATCCTCGGAAGCAGTCCTTTTCCTCCCCCGGTTATCCTCCTTCATGGACGCTCATTCCCTCGGTGGGAACTGGCAGCGATGGGGGCCCGCGTCCGCCCGTATTATCCCCCCGTATCTTCCTTCGAGGGCTCCGGGCAAGGTGCGAGCTTGAGCATCTTTTCCAATACCGGATTTTCCAAACCTTCAGGGAGAGGGGCCAAACACCGAATCATCTTCGTCTTTGTTAGCCAGTCCTGGTCAAAGAGCAAACTCTCAGAAATAACTTCATGATGAATAAAAGACAGTGTGTTCGGCTAGAGGATTTCTTACTTGTTCGGCGGCACGGTTACTGCTCAGGCCCACGTCCTCGGTAGTATCCGAACACTCTATTTGAGGTCCAAAGAATGACTTGTACATCTCCTCGTGCGTCAGGCCGAGGAAACTTTGAATGGCACGCGGTCCTTCTGGGTTGAACTCCCACAAGCGAAGGGGCCGGCGTTTGCAGGGCTGGACTTGACGAACCAGCATAACTTGTATTACCACGACCAAATTGAAATCTCCCTCGAAAAGATCTCGAATGCGGCTTTGCAGTATAGGCACGTCCTTGGCTGGACCCCAACTCAGACCTCTGCTAATCCATGACATTAGTCGTGGTGGGGGGCCCGAGCGGAAAGCGGGGGCAGCCGCCCACTTGGCACTTCTGGGAACCATGACGTAAAACCACTCCCGTTGCCATAATTCGGACACCTCTGGAAAGGAACCTTTCGACCATGGAGCTCCTACCATCTTGCCTATTGATGCACCTCCGCATGCTGCATGTTGCCCCTCGATCATCTTCGGCTTCACTTCAAAGGTCTTGAGCCATAGGCCGAAGTGAGGGGTAATGCGGAGGAAGGCCTCACACACGACAACAAATGTCGAGATGTGGAGAAAGGAGTCCGGAGCTAGATCGTGGAAATCTAGCCCATAATAGAACATCAAACCCCTGACGAAGGGATCCAGAGTGAGGCCTAGGCCTCAGAGGAAGTGGGAGATGAACACGACGTTCTCGTTGGGTTCGGGAGTAGGGACGACCTGCCCTCAAGCAGGAAGCCGATGCGAAACCTCGGCGGTTAGGTATCTGGCCCCCCTCAACTTCTTGATGTCCTCTTCCGTCACGGAGGAGGGCATCCATCGGCCTTGAAGGCTAGATCCGGACATGATTGAAGATTCGGAGCACCTAACCTGGGCTTTGGGTGTTGGAACTCGAGGCGGGGGAAGGGTTCAATTGAGCACGAGAGGGAAAAAGCGAAAACCTTGTCTCTTATAAAGAGGGTGAATATCAAGCGTCCTCTCCGTAGCCGTTTAGGACTTGCCTATAATCTAGGAGTCCTAGACACGGTTGGGTTACCCACGACCGCATTAATGAGAATCCCGTAATTGGGGGAACACGATCTCTGCTTTGACAAGACGTGTCAAGAAACCGCCTCGCGTTATGTGTGGAGCTGGTTGAAGAAAAACGGTTCAAATAATCACCGGGCCATGGCATAACGTCATGCTGCCAAAACAAGTCAACAAAATGGATTTGCGAAAATATTATTCTCTCTACGATGGAATGTGGAACTTATTTTGCAGGGTCGGACACTATCCTCGTATTCAAATTCTTCTGTGATGTATTCGGAGAAGGAACCCGCCTTGCAATGCCAAAGACAATACTGCGCGCCGGACTCATCGTCATTGAAGCCTGGTTCAGGGGCTACTGAGGGAGTCCTGGATTAGGGGGTCTCCGGACAGCCGGACTATATCCTTTGGCCGGACTGTTGGACTATGAAGATACAAGATTGAAGACTTCGTCTCGTGTCCGGATGGGACTCTACTTGGCGTGGAAGGCAAGCTAGGCAATACGGATATGGATATCTCCTCCTTTGTAACCGACCTTGTGTAACCCTAACCCTCTCCGGTGTCTATATAAACCGAAGGGTTTTAGTCCGTAGGACAACAATCACAACAAACAATCATACCATAGGCTAGCTTCTAGGGTTTAGCCTCTCTGATCTCGTGGTAGATCCAATCTTGTACTGCCCATATCATCAATATCAATCAAGCAGGACGTAGGGTTTTACCTCCATCAAGAGGGCCCGAACCTGGGTAAAACATTGTGTCCCTTGCCTCCTGTTACCATCCGGCCTAGATGCACAGTTCGGGACCCCCTACCCATGATCCACCGGTTTTGACACCGACAAGGACTGTGAATCCTCCAGCCGGTTAGGCGTCGCGTTCTGAGCATCCAAGAGTCATTGTGGATCACCGATGAACGAAGTCTGTGAAGGTTTGGAAGTCTACCTTGAAGACTTACCAGAGTGATTGGGCGAGGACTGGGTGTCCTTAGCTCAAGGGGAATAAGGTGAAGATGCGGTCTTCTGAGTTGAATCTCAGCCTCCCTAACCAGACGTACAGTTGTCACAGCAACTGGAACTGGTCCAACAAATCATTGTCTTCAACGAGCTACTGGTTCTATCCTTCCCATCTCCTTATTTGTAGTTGGTCCTTGTGAAGTCATTGCTTGTTTGAATTATTTTTTTGTCTTCACTGAGTAACTGCTTGTTCTGATTGGCTTCATACTATCTTCCATCCTAATCCATACTGCCTAGCTGCTATTAGTCTTTGTGCTTTCATTGAATACTTGACTATGGCTTGCCTAGTGTAGTCTACCTTCCGCTGCATGGTAATAGCTTTATTTCTAACGTTTGTCTTCGAAACTTCCATGTTTTGAAGACTTTCCTAAAAATCACCTATTCACCCCCCTCTAGTCGATCACTAGCGCTTTCAGACATGAAGATTGAAAACATGTTAGGTCTAAAATAAGAGTATGTCGATAGAGCGACAACTGAAATGTAATTCTAGTACAATATATATGGGCTTTCAATGTGCATGGAATAATCACCTCTATATACAAATTCTCCAGACATGGAAAGAATCGCAGCAAGCCAATAATTGTGTTCAGATCAATACTAAACATTCCAATATATAAGATCTTGATGAATCCAACACCATTAATAGGCTATCGATGGACGAACTCTTCATTGAGCATATACCATAATATTAGTATCCAAAGTTACTCCAAGATGATATAAAACTTATGCGCACAAATGAAAAATGTAGCTTGTGATTACGAAAGTGTAGATGATAATATACAATACCTAAATAAGTGTGGAGCCCAACACCATGTTGTGATGTACAAAAGGACCACGAATTACACCCAAGGCCTCAAGTTTAGGCACAGAGACGATGGTTATTTGCGAAGGTTTATAACAATAATCAAGGAGCGACCTTTGAAGTGAAGGGGCATATTTGATTATGAGCTGCTGTCCTTCAAAATAAATTCCAATGCTTTTAAGGTGAGGCGACTTTATTTGAAGGAAACTGATATGGATTTCTATTCCCAAAAGAATTAGCAAGCGCTCCAGGGCAAGGCAACTGGAGTGAGTGATGTTGTGTAGTGAGGCCTCTGACAGATCAACCACCACAAGCAAGTCTTTTTAGCAGTGGGAGTCGAATTGTTAGTACCAGATTGTCTGGTAGATGGCACCAGGCTATGATGAGGGTGTGGAGAGAGGAGGAAAACCACAAGATGGACAATGGTGGTGTGGGCACAAATACATGGAGTTGGGATCGCGACATATATTTTTCGTAGTAATGGTAGAATTCAAGCTGCTGGAGTTTTTCGAATTCAGTGGATTTTATCCAGGCGTCCACCGTGCGGGGTGTGGACAACAGGTAGCGTGTCGGGATGCAGAGGCATTGAACAGGGCCCTGGTGGGAGGAGACGATGGCTCTGAGGAGATAAAATTCAGGAAGGACAGATATCTGACGACAATCGAGATTAAGAGGCGCGGTGCGCCAGAGAGTGCGCCACCGAGATGCAAGGACTTGTGTGTGGCATCCATCCTTGGTGGGGATAAGGGAGATGATCTCCCCAAGGATGTCATCCAGGAGATTCTACGGGTTCCTCA
>NC_041390.1:403022930-403027097 GCF_002162155.2 Triticum dicoccoides | reverse complement strand
TTCTCCCCATGCTGCGGGGTGCATGATCTACAACCAGCGTCGCCGCTGGCATGAGCCTCATCTTCTTGGCGCTGGGGCCAGCCGACTCAATTTCCTTGCGGGCATCGCACCGACATCACGGGTTTGAGCAGAGTAACGAGAGACGAGCCTAGTGGCAGTGCGAGTGGGGAAGAAGGATGGTTGGGTTTTTCTGTAGGAGCGAGGAAGAAAAGGAGCAGACATTTTTTGTACGAGTGAGTAAGAAGGTGAGCGGGGGTTTTCTATACGAGTGAGGAAGATGGGGAGGGGAAGGAATTAGGGGGCAACCAAAGTGGGAGAGTCCATCGAGCTGCAGTATAAGTGGAAGCGAGGAGGAAGGAGGGTTTTTCTTGGATCGCCCCTCTTCAAGAAATATGGGCTTTTCCTCGCAAAAACAAAAATAAATGGGCTTTAAGATGGATAGGCTTTTGTATCGGACCAGTCGGCTGTCCGTGTTTCATACTGGAGGGCCTTAACACTAGAGGCAGCCCAGTAGAGACACTCTCCAGCTTATTGTCCATTTGAAAGAAAAAATAGACGCCTTCAGCTTAATTATGGCTCCTCATTGGTAACATTTTTCAACTTGAGAAAAAGTTATAGCTCCTTTTAGGGCCGGCTTGGCATCCACCAAATTAGAGGATGGTGTATTGCATGTAGACACTCACTCTAGTCGTAGCGTGGCAAAATTAGGGGTCAAATAACATGCCCACAATATACATAGATTGTAAAGGTTGACACGCTAACATTCACACTAAACTAAGCTTCACAAGATACGGTATGCATACCAGCTAGTATTCACAAGAACTTAAGTTCAACATGTTTACGCATCTAAATGATTCACCAGACTATAACCAAGAAAAACTGTGAGAAGGTGTAGAAATAAAGAAAAAATGATAGATGCTTCTCTGAGCAAAGGGCCTCCCTATGCACGCATTAATTTCCTGGGCATATGCTTCTTTCTGCTCAATGTTGCATGCACTTTTAGCATGTTGGCAATTCCACAGCTAGCTTGATGGCCCATCTTGCAATTTATGCTGACACATTGCAGCAAACAGACAAGGCAACAAAGATCACTCAACACCAGACCATTTTGTGCAGTTCCACTGAAATCATCTTCATTGTACTGAATGTGAAAAGATAGGAAAGCGTTGTACTTAAACGGTGTCGCAAAACAGTAGCAGATACCTATAGCTCGGCATGACAAAACATGATCATCTGAACGAAGGGGATACTGACTTGCGTGAGGAAGATTATGCATAATTTTATTGGTCGTTAGTTGATTTCCACCTTGGGATCTCCTATGATGGCACGAAGGAAATTCTATGCAATCGATGAGCACAATTCCTTTCGCGTGGCTGTAGAAAATTTGTCCGACAAACCCAGTATCTTTTTTGTGCAGTTCCACTAAGATAATGCACCGCTGTTTGCACGACTCCTACTCGTCGGCTAGGCCATCATTGACTTGGTCTCTTTTATCTTGCGTTGACGGAGCGGCTGTAGTGCTTGTTTGCTCCTCCACACATGACAGGCTTATCCCACACTACAAACAACAAGCCAACGTATGAATAAGCTTATTTCATCTTGCCTTGGTCATTCTACCTAGTTAAGAATGTAGGAATACCTGGAGCACCATGAGGTCAGCTGACAGCAGATCCACTAAAATTAAGGTTTGTGCTTCCGTTTGCACAAATAGATACCATATGGAGATAGATAACCTTGTTTGCACAAATATGTAATAGGGTTATTTAAACAGTGTCATTTTTTTGCAGTGGCACATGATTAACAACAACATCTCATATGTTATCAATGGCATTACAGTGACAATATGAAAAAGTGCCATCACATCAAATCAACACCAGCACTAGATTAACGGGGGCTTACATTAACATGCATAACAATTGCATTATGACTATGTGATGACAGATTGGGAGTAGCACTTGATCATTATGTACTTGCACGGTTAACAGTAACGATCGTTCTAACAAAGGGTGATACGGAAAGGAGAAACACATCGTCGTGTCAACCATTGTGCAATTAAATTCTGTGTGGTTCAACGCAGATGCAGCTATGTTATCGGTGTCAGAGTTAAGTGTAACGGCCCGAAACACTCTTTATGAGAAATAAAGCAAGACAAAAGCATTTCATAAAACAGTGTTGGCATTGATTCATTTTATCAATGGCAATATATTGACAACAGTGTTACTTAACAGCGACATCACATTAACAGTGGCATTGTTTCACTTTACCTGTGATGTTAGATTAACATTAGCAGTAAAGGCATAGGGACATGGGAGGCACAAGCACATTTTACATCCACCGAGGCATAAAGTGGTGAGGCAGAGGTGTTGCTGAGTGTGGCAAATATGCAAAGCATGTCTAGATTTGTGCATTTTTTGTTCTCGTCAGTGACCTTTCCTATGTGACTACAATAAATCTAGACGTGCTCATTCTCGGTTGCATTGTCGACCCAACATCCCCACTTTCCGTCCTTTTTCGACCAAGAGACCGGTCAGGCCAGCATCTTTATTTCCCTTTCCAACCAAGAGATCGGTTCGTTAGCCACTATCTGCAATACCTTTTTTCCTCTAATAGTAAAAAATTAGGTGGTGTTCGAGTGTTCGACAAGTCGACGGAGCTAGCTACATGGAGAGCTTCGCAATACTAGAAGAATATCCACATGCAGGATGCAACGACGTGGGGAGAAATCCTAACTTGATGAAAAAAGGGATGCAATGACATGGGGAGCTGGGCCATTAGAACAATTCCGGTTCTAGAAAAACTTATAACTCCGGTCGGCGGGATGTGGCGAGGCAGGCGGTGGGATCTGCTAACTCGACAGCGGGGAGCAAGGGTGAGGACGACCTCCCACGCCGGCGCCAGGTTAGAGAAGACAGTGCACGTCGACTTCCTCCCTCGCCACCGACGACCACCAACGGAAGGTATCCGACCGAATCTGTGTCAACAGGAGAGAAGAGAGAAAGAGAAAGAGAGAGAGAGAGAGAGAGAGAGAGAGAGAGAGAGAGAGAGAGAGAGAGGACACAACGGTCTTGTTTAGATCTGGAGAGGGTGAGAGAGTGTGAAGAAGAGAACAATCCTAGCAAGCAAGTCCTGAAGTGGACTAGTGGAGTAGTAATTGTTTTTCCCTCTGTAGCGATCATTTTAAATTGAATACGCGCGCAACCATATTTTTTTCATTTAGCATACCAGTAAAAAGAAACTTGATCAATAACTGCGCTACCGCGTTTAGGTCGCACTTGGTATGGCTGACATTTGGTCCCAGACCCCACATTAAGTGGACGACTAGATGTCTCAAATTCTCATGTTACCTGCCTTTTTGTGTGCAAATGCGCTCCACCATGAGTGTACCCGGGCGTGTGCATGAGGGGAGAGTGAAGTCCGATTAACTCGTCCCAAAATAAGTGTCTCAAGCTTAGTACAACTTTGTATTAGAGTTACTATAAAGTTGAGACACTTATTTTGGACGGAGCGAGTATAAACCTTGAGGCTGTAGAGCTAGTCGAAAACAAACCCTCACCTTTAAATCCTTGAAGTTTGTACCCTGTCCTCTATAACCCCGAGCATTTTTATGTTGGGGAACGCAGTATTTCAAAAAAATTCCTACGATGACACAATATCTATCTAGGAGATGCATAGCAGCGAGAGGGGAGAGTGTGTCCACGTACCCTCGTAGACCGAAAGCAGAAGCATTTAGTTACGCGGTTGATGTAGTCGAACGTCTTCGCGATCCAACCGATCCTAGCACCAAACGTCCGGCACCTCCGTGTTCAGCACACATTCAACACAATGACGTCCCTCGAGCTCTTGATCCATTTGAGGACGAGGGAGAGTTTCATCAGCACGACGGCGTGTTGACGGTGATGATGAAGTTACCGGTGCAGGGCTTCGCCTAAGCACTACAATGATATGACCGAGGTGTGTAACTGTGGAGGAGGGCACCGCACACGGCTAAGAGAAGACTTGGTGTGCCTTCTGGGTGCCCCCTCCCACGTATATAAAGGAGGGGGGAGACCGACGGCCAATGAGGAGGCGCGCCAGGTGTGGGGAGACTTACTAGGACTCCCTAGTCCTAGTAGGATTCCCTCTCCTTTTTCCTTTTCCAGAGTAGCAAAAAGGGGGAAATAGAGAAGG